>NC_057739.1:37705423-37807134 GCF_004010195.1 Chiloscyllium plagiosum | reverse complement strand
CTCCCTCGTTACCTTTTTGTCCTTAATATATTTGTAAAACCCCTTTGAATTCTCCTTAATTCTATTTGCCAAAGCTATCTCATGTCCCCGTTTTGCCCTCCTGGTTTCCCTCTTAAGTATACTCCTACTTTCTTTATACTCTTCTAAGGATTCACTCGATCTATCCTGTCTGTACCTAACGTATGCTTCCTTCTTTTTCTTAACCAAACCCTCAATTTCTTTAGTCATCCAGCATTCCCTATACCTACCAGCCTTCCCTTTCACCCTGTCAGCAATATTTTCTTTCTCTGGATTCTTGTTATCTCATTTCTGAAGGCTTCCCATTTTCCAGCCGTCCCTTTACCTGCGAACATCTGCCTCCAATCAGCTTTCAAAAGTTCTTGCCTAATACCGTCAAAATTGGCCTTTCTCCAATTTAGAACTTCAACTTTTAGATCTGGTCTATCCTTTTCCATCACTATTTTAAAACTAATAGAATTATGGTCGCTGGCCCCAAAGTGCTCCCCCACTAACACCTCAGTTTGTTTGTACTGTAACATTTGAGCGCTAGTAAGGAAATGTAAGATTCAAAGGAAGAATCATTTCCTAAAAGAGTTTGTTGTGTGCACAGCGTGAACCCTGAATTGGGCTCATTGTCTGCCTCTTAAATCAGTTCAAATTGGCGTACATTTAACTCTTGCCACTAGAGGGCAGAATCACAGTTCTATGGATCCTGTCATTGGGCTATATTTAATTGTATGGACCAGAGTTAAAATTAGTGAATACTTTATAAGCCCAATTTTCAACTAGATCACATTAACTCTTTCAGAGTTTCTAATTTCTGCGCTTTAATAAATATCTATTTACAATTTGTCTTTTGGTTGACTCGTCAGGTCCAATTATTTTTATTCATGGAGAAAGTGAGGTCTGCAGATGCTGGAGATCAGAGCTGAAAATGTGTTGCTGGAAAAGCACAGCAGGTCAGGCAGCATCCAGGGAACAGGAGAATCGACGTTTCGGGCATAAGCCGTTCCTGAAGAAGGGCTTATGCCCGAAATGTCGATTCTCCTGTGCCCTGGATGCTGCCTGACCTGCTGCGCTTTTCCAGCAACACATTTTCAGCTATTTTTATTCATGGACAAGCAGTTAAGTGGTTGATAAAGTGTGGCGTTGGGAAAAGCAGAGCAGATCAGACAGCACCTGAGGACCAAGAGAGTCAATGTATTGGGCAGGACCCTTCATCAGGACTTGGGAGGGAGAAGGGGGCTGAGAGGTAAATAGGGAGAGGGGGCATGGGGTTGGGGGAAAGATAGTTGGGATGGCGATAGGTGGGCGGAAGTAGGAGGTGATGGTGATAGGTCAGTGGGAAGTGTGGAGTGGATAGGTGGGAAGGAAGATGGGCAGGTAGGTCAGGTCAAGAGGACAGAACTGAGTTGGAGGGTTGGATCTGGGATGGGGGTATAGGAAGGGAGTTACCCTCCCTATGAACCACGAGCAGTTAGTGGTCAAATATAGTTGTCAACAACAGTCAATAAGCTGGACACGATCCAAGACAATACAAGCTTTGTGATCAGCACCATATCCACCATCTTCAACGTTCACTCCCTCCACCACTCTTGCTCAGTAACAGCAGTGTGTACCAGCTGCAGCATGTGCTGCAGCAACTCAACAAAGCTCCTCTGACAGCAGCTTCCAAACCCACAACCACTACCATTGAGAAGGGCAAGGGCAGCAGGTATATGAGAACACCACCCTCTGCAAGTTCCTCTCTAAACCCTTCAGCATCCTGACTTGGAAACATAGCACCGTTCGTTCACTGTCGCTGGGTCAAAATCCTGGAACTCCTTCCCTGACAGCATTGTGGGTATCCCTGTGTTACACGGACCACAGTGGTTCCAGAATCTACTCCGCTACCACTTTCCCAAGGGCATTTTGAGGATGGGCAATAAATGTTTATCTAGCCAATGATGGCCACATTGTGAAAAAACGCTTTTGTTTTGTAAACCAGTGCGGTATCAGTACAGCCCTTAAATTCAGGGTGTTGGAAGTGGCTATGGGGAAGTATGGGTAGGGGTGTAGGGGATGTTGTGGCAAATGGAGGCTCCCCTGCTTTGACTGACCCACCATTAGGTTGGGTCATCCTATGTACGATTCCCACTTGGAGGGGCGGGTATAGTACGCAATGCTTTGCAGTTTTAAAGCATGAATACACAGACAGATGCACTCACAAACCCACAAGCACCAACACCAGCGTACAACACGTGGACATATTGCACAGATTTTCTACTCCATTGCTCTGGATGAAATCTACACATTAGTGCATCAGTGTGGAGTCAGTAACGGAATAAACAGTTTTACCTGTGATTACTTTTGTAGTTGAATAGTCCAACAGTCCCATCTTGACTCACAGGTGAAGAACAGCTGTAGTGGTCAAAGCTGAAAGATTGCTTTGTGATAAAAAGGACCCTACAAAGTAGCCTTTCATTCCACATCAGTGTAGACAAGCAGGAGGCTGGAAGAACACAGCAAGCCAGGCAGCATCAGGAGGTGGAGAAGTCAATGTTTCAGGTGTAACCCTTCTTCATTCCACATCAGCTGATAGTACCCAGCCCGACCAGGCTCTTTCTGTCGACATAATACCCCAATGGGCAGGTTTGTCTCAGCTAGTTGGTTGTGTCACTGCATTATGGTCCAGTGCTACAACTCCCATCTTCACAGTTTGAGAATCTGTATCCAAATTAAAATATCTGCAAAGGTAAAGCTGATATCAGTAAATGGGTCCACAAAGCTGCCAGACGATTGTAAAATCCCTGGCTGGTTCACTGATGCCCTTTAGGGAAGGAAAGCTGTCACCACCTGGCTGTCACCAACAACAACCTGCATTTATATAGTGCCATCAACATCAACATCAACATCCCACAGTGCTTCAAAAAACGATTATCAAACAACATTTAATGCTCAGGTCATGAGGTGAGAGGCGAAAAAAGCTTGGTCAAAGCAGTCAATGTTTGAACATTTTAGATGAGGAGGTTCAGGGAGGGAGTTCCAAAACCCAAGTAATGCTAGATAACATCTGAGCTGTACAGTTGGCTATGATTTGAGGAGATGAATGACTATGAGGTTCAGGGAAAATATTGCAGAGGAGAAGGGTGCTGAGGCCAGGAGAAGATTTTGGGAAAAAAAGGATAAGAATTTCAAAAGTGAGAGGTTGCTGGACTGGGAGCTAGCGTAGGTCTGTGAGCATTGGGTTGATGGGAGAATGGGGCTTAGTGTGAAGCACAGTACAGGCAGCAGAGTTTTAAATGGGCTCAAGTTAGTGGAGAATGAATAATAGGAGAAGATGGAAGTTTTCAAGACTGGAGATGACAAAGACATGGATGAAAATGTCAGTCACAGGGAAGATGCCAATCCCTCAGTTGGACCAACACATTTTTTCAGGACAAGAAAGATGGTCTATAAATAGTGGCCCAGCCAGAGAATGGAGGTAAAGGAATTTCTAGAATCAAAGTAGGTCCAGAGATCTGTTGGGTACAATAACACATTCACTACTGCCTGAGCCATTTGCTCAACATTACATTAGAAGTCTGTATATCAGTCATGTCTCATCCAGTCGCACTCTCATCTCTGAATAAGGGTTTAACTGGCTTCAAATCCTACTCCAGAGATTTAGGCACAAAGCATCAAGGCTGACATTCCAGCACAGCACTGAGAGAATGCTGCATTGCCGAAGATGCCACCTTTCAGATGAAATGTTAAACAGAGGAACTGCCTGCCCTCTCAGATGGATGCAGAAGATCCCAGAAGAGCAGGGAGCTATGCCCTTGTGTGGAACTCTAAAGGACATAGTCAAGTTGATGGAGTGGGCAGATGGGGTTAAATGCAGAGGAGTGTGGGATGATACATTTTGGCACCAAGAACATTAAAAGACAATGTCAAATAGGGGGTACAATTCTAAAGGGGATGCAAAAGCAGAGGGACGTGGGTATATATGTGCACAGATCATCAAAGGTTGCAAGAGAGGTGGCGATATCTGCAAGTAAGGCACACAGTATCCTTGGTTTTACTAAAAGGAAGATAATCCAAGAGCAAGGGGGCGATGTTGAATTTGTACAAACATTTGTTATACCTCAACTGAAGTATTGTGTACAGTTCTGGGGTGTCACATTATACAATGTGAACACATTGGAGAGAATTCACAGTTCCAGGGATGAGAAACTTCAGTGATGAGGATTGATTAAAGGATCTGTGGAGAATGAAGGCTAGGAGGAGAGCTGATGGAGATTTTCAAAATCGTGAATGGGCTGGATAGAGTGGAGAGGGAGAAATTGTTTCTGCTTGTAAAAGGAGCAAGGACAAGAGGGCACAAATTTAAAATGATTTGCAAAAGAAGCAAGGGTGATATGAGAAAATTCTCTCCTACTCTGTAAGTAGTTAGGGTCTGGAAGGCCCTGCCTCAAAGTGTGGTGGCGGCAGGTTCAGTTACGGCATTCACGATATTTGGATAGAAATAATGTGCAAAGATATGAACAAAGTTAAAAATCACACAACACCAGGTTATAGTCCAACAAGTTTATTCAGAAGCACTAGCTTTCGGAGCACTGCTCCTTCATCAGGTAGCTGTGGAGCATAGAACATAGAACATAGAACATAGAAGAATACAGCGCAGTACAGGCCCTTTGGCCCTCGATGTTGCGCCGATCCAAGCCCACCTAACCTACACTAGCCCACTATCCTCCATATGCCTATCCAATGCCCGTTTAAATGCCCATAAAGAGGGAGAGTCCACCACTGCTACTGGCAGGGCATTCCATGAACACACGATTCGCTGAGTAAAGAATCTACCCCTAACATCTGTCCTATACCTACCACCCCTTAATTTAAAGCTATGCCCCCTCGTGGAAAAGGTTCTCATGGTCAACCCTATCTAAACCCCTAATCATCTTGTACACCTCTATCAAGGAGTAAACAATCTACCCCTAACATCTGTCCTATACCTACCACCCCTTAATTTAAAGCTATGCCCCCTCGTGGAAAAGGTTCTCATGGTCAACCCTATCTAAACCCCTAATCATCTTGTACACCTCTATCAAGTCACCCCTAAACCTTCTTTTCTCCAATGAAAACAGCCCCAAGTGCCTCAGCCTTAGCTCATACGATCTTCCTACAATACCAGGCAACATCTTGGTAAACCTCCTCTGCACCCGTTCCAGTGCCTCCACATCCTTCCTATAGTATGGCGACCAAAACTGCACACAATACTCCAGATGCGGCCGCACCATAGTCTTATACAACTGCAACATGACCGCAGGACTCCGGAACTCAATTCCTCTACCAATAAAAGCCAATACGCCATATGCCTTCTTCACCGCACTATTTACCTGGGATTGCTGTTGCTGTTGTTCATCATTCTGATAACAGGCTAACATCTCTGCACTCTATATCTCGCATTAACATTCACGATGAGCAACAAGTCTGTTATCAGCACAACAGCAAATGCATGGGACAAGCTTGTCACTTTTATGCAACTAAATCCATCTCCTTTAAATAGGCCCATAAACTTGATACCTGCACTTCTTCAGTCTACAATTCTATAAGATTATAAGAAAGCCTCTTTCTTAGAAGATCATTTGTAAAACATGCCTAATGAAGAACTATAATTAACAAAGACCATGTAATGCTGCACAATGTATCAAAACACAAATCAGAGGACATAGAGATTATGGTTACTTAGCAACACAAGTGCTGCACCCAATTCTGTTCACTGAGGTATACAGATGAAATGCAGATAAGATGAAGACAGGAGAGGGTTGGATATATCAGCCTTCAAAAGAAGGCATCCAGTGGTAATCTTATAGTATCTTTTCAATTTGCTTAAAATCTATGTTGCTTCAAGTAATATTGCAACAGTAGAACTGTGACGAATCCTCAGCAGTGCTCTTTGTAAGATAGATTTCCTGCCAATGTTTTTTTAAGGTTGGGATCTACAAGGCCTTCTTGGTCAAGTATGGTAAAGGAGAACCATGAGGTAATCTAATGGGAAGATGCTCTTATTCTAAGCAAGACATGGTCTATTGCATTATGGCAATCAGGCACAAGTTACATCGTCCGTCATATCAATGTTTAAAATACTATAAGGGAGATGTAGATGGTAACTTTAACATGCCTGGTCAATCCTTTCAGAGCTTAACCCCTATACAACAGGACAAACTAATGAAAGTAGCATTTAGGATTGATTTTAGGAACTCTTTTCATATAAACTGATACATTTTGTAATAGATTTCCAAGATTAGTGGAAGTGAAAATCCTGGAGTCTTTAATGAATCCTAAGATGAAAATGGAACGCTAGAGATGAAAAGATTTATCTGGACAACTGAAATAGGCTGGATTGTTTTACTCGTTTGCAATTTCTTGCAGTTTTGCAAAGCTAGTTAAGACATTTCGATTGATGGTTTAGGACTGAAAAATGTAATATCCAAATATTTCACATAGGTGGCATCAGGTAAAAGCAGACTCCATTGCAAAGTGAGCATTCTTTCAGTTTTCCAGCTATTTCTGAAGATTCATTCCTAACGTTTGCAATATGACTATACTATTAGCAAAATAATTGGTTGAGTAGGTTGGGCCTGTACACATTGCAGTTTAGAAGAATTTGAGATAATCTTATTCAAGCAGACTAGATTCTTAGAGAAATTGACAGATAAATTCAGTAACGTTGTTTCCCCTTATGGGAGAGTCTAGAACCAGAAGGCATAATCTCAGAGTATCACTAAAACAGAGATAAGGAGGAACTTCTCCACTCAGAGTAATGAATCTGTGAAAACGTAATGGACTTTTTACTGCAGGAAATTGTGAACAGCAGAGTCTGACCAATGTTCAAGGCCAAGATAGATTTTTCATCAGTAAAGGAATCAAGGGCTATAGCAAAAAATAATGTTGAGGGTCAGATCAGACATAATTGTATTGAATGGCAGAGCAGACTTGAGCCGAATGGGTCTACTTCTGCGTAGTCCAATGGCTTTGTATTGAAGATAATGTAACTCTCAATCGCCCCCATTGAACCTTCACGTCTCATCTTGGGATAGGCCGCCCTCTTCCATTTAACAAGGGATTCCAATTCCTTATTAAACCACGGCTCCCTCACACGACCCTTTCCTCCATGCCTGACAGGTCCATACTTATCAAGGACACTCAATAGTTGCTCCTTGAACATGCTCCACATATCATTTACACTCTTGCTTTGGAGTCTACTTTTCCAAGCCACACATCCTAAGTTATGCCTCACCGCATCATAATTTCCCTGACCCCAGCTATAACTCTTGCCCTGTAGTGCACACTTATCCCTCTCCATCACTAGAGTAAAAGTCACCGCATTGTGGTCACTGTCCCCAAAGTGCTCACCTACCTCTAATTCTAACACCTGGCCTGGTTCGTTACCCAGAACCAAATCCAGTATGGCCTCACCTCTTGTTGGCCTGTCTACATATTGTGTCAGGAAACTCTCCTGCACACATTGAACAAACACTGACCCATCTAACGAACTAGAGCTATAGCTTTCCCAATCTATATCAGGAAAGTTAAAGTCCCCCATAAAAACCATCCTATTTCTTTCACTCTTCTCTTGAATCATCCTCGCAATCCTTTCTTCTACGTTTCTAGGACTGTTAGGAGGCCTGTAAAAAACTCCTAACAGGGTGAGCTCACCTTTCCTATTCCTAACCTCAGCCCAAACTACCTCAGATGGCAAGTCCTCATCCATCGTCCTTTCCACCGCTGTAATACTATCTTTGACAAGCAATGCCACACCTCCCCCTCTTTTACCTCCACCTCTGACCCTACTAAAACATTTAAACCCTGGGACCTGCAACAGCCAATCCTGTCCCTGTTTTACCCATGTCTCCGTAATAGCCACAACATCGAAATCCCAGGTACCAGCCCACGCTGCAAGTTCACCTACCTTATTTCGTATACTTCTTGCATTGAAGTATACACACTTCAAGCCACTTTCCTGTTTACAGGCACCCTCCTTTGAGATTGATGCCATGTTCCTAACCTCCCTACGCTCCAGGTCCTGCACCCTAAAGCTACAGTCTGGGTTCCCATGCCCCTGCAGAGTTAGTTTAAACCCTCCCCCACCACCAAGAGCACTAGCAAACCTCTCCCCAAGGATACTGGTGCCCCTCAGGTTCTGGTGTAGACCATCCTGTTTATAGAGGTCCCACCTTCCCCAGAAAGAACCCCAGTTATCCAGATACCGGAATCCCTCCCTCCTGCACCATCCCTGTAGTCACGCATTTAACTGTTCTCTCTCCCTATTTCTCGATTCTCTATCACGTGGCACGGGTAACAAACCAGAGACAACAACTCTGTTTGTTCTAAGACCCAGAATTTATCGCAAAAGATCACAGTGTCATGCAACTAAAATGATATATTGAACAAACTTAGATTGCTGATTATTCTTTCATCTTTTAGAATGGGTTTCAGGTTTCAGTTCATTAACATGTAAATCCCAGAACTTCTTTTAAGTCACATTCTTGAGATAACTTAAGGAATTCGTAAAATATTACATGGATTGACTGCCTGCATTGACTGTCTGCAGGTTGTGTGCTTTTTGAGCAAAATAGAATGTATCTGCAAATATAATTCTGCAAATGCAAATTCACCCCATAGACTTACATGTTTGTGTGTAAGCATGTGAGGGAGAGAGAGAGAGAAAAATAGAGAGAGAGAGAGAGAGTTAGTGTGTGCATGTGAGTGTGAATGCATGTGAGAGACTGTGTGTTTGCATATGTGCATGCTTGGTAAGGTGTGTGTGGGTATGATGCTGTATAAGCCTGTGAGAGGGTGTGTGCGTGGGTGTGAGTGTGGGGTGTGTATATGTGTGGGTGTGTGTATGTGAGAGAGCATGTGTATGAGAGAAGGAGTGCATGAGTGTTTGAGTATGTAAGTGTGTGTAGGTGTGCTTGTGTGTGTGTGAGAGAGTGTATAGTGTAGTGGGGTGACCTCTAGTGTGACATGAACCCAAGGTCCCATTTGAGACCATCCTTATGGGTTCTGAATTTGGCTATCAACCTCTGCTCGGCCACTTTGCATTGTTGCCTGTCCCAATGTCTGCCTTGGAGGATGGTCACCTGAAGATCCGAAGCTGAACATCCCTCACCGTTGAAGTGTTCCCTGACTGGGACGGAACACTCCTGTCTCTTGATTATTGTGCGGTGTCCATTCATCTGTTGTCATAGTCTCTATCTGGTCTTGCCAATGTACCATGCCTTGAGGAAACCTTACCTACAGTGTATGAGATAGACAGCGTTGGCCGAGTCACATGAGTACCTGCCACGTACATGGTGGGTGGTGTACCCACATGTACTGGTGGCATCTGTGTCATCACTCTGGCACATCTAGCAGTGTCTACCATGATAGGGTTGCACAGTGTTGTGGTCCATGTTGTCCTGAAGGCTGGGCACTTTGGAACCCAATAGGATGGCTTCAACCAGAATCTTGGGTTCACGTCATACTTTCGGTGAGCAAACTGCATCTATACCATCTCATACACACACACCCTTACATGCTCACACACTCACGCAGACCCTCTCTCATATGCACACTCATACAACCCCCACTCACACCCACACACAGACCCTCTCACAGACTTATACTCCATCACACTCACACACACACTTTACCAAGCATGTACACACGCAAACACACACTCTCTCATGTGCACTCACACTCACATGCACACACTCACTCTCTCTCTCTCTCTCTCTCTCTCCTGCACGCACACATGTAAGTCTATGGGGTGAATTAGCATTTGTGGAATTATATTTGCAGATACATTCTATTTTGCTCAAAAAGCACACAACCTGTAGACAGTCAATCCATGTAATATTTTATAAATTCCTACTTTGGAAATAGAATAGATTTAAGATTGGGACACAGACAGATTCTAACCTCACATCTTTAATGCACTGTCAGAGTGAGACATCACCTTTTATTAAAAAAATCTTAAGTTATCTCGAGAAGGTAACTTAAAAGAAGTTCTGGGATTTACATATTAATGAACTGAAACCTACAACCCATTCTAAAAGATGAAAGACTTAACAGCAATCTGGGTTTGTTCAATATATCATTTCAGTTGCACGACACTATGATCTTTTGCTAAAAGTTCTGTATCTTATGATCCTGCTCCACAGCTTCCTGATGAAGGAGCTAGTACTTCCAAATAAACCTGTTGGACAATAACCTGGTGTTGTGTGATTTTTAACTTGTTCACTTCAGTCCAACACTGGCACCTCCACACCAAAGATATGGCGGCAAAGGAGGCGATTGGCATTAGGTAATGACATTCACTTGACAAGCCAGTATTGACACAATGGGCCAAATGGCCTTTTTCTGTGCTGTAACACTTTCCCTGTGATCTTTCTTCAATACCTTAACCAACATCACAACGATAAATTTTCTGGTCACTGTCACATTGCCATTTGTGGGAGTTTGTTGGATATAAATTTGACTGCTGCAGTTCTGACACTAGAACAGTGATTTTCCTCCTAAAGTAGCTGAAAAACAATTGGGTACATCCTGAGGTCATCAAAGATGCTGTAGAAATGCAAGTTCTTCCCTTGAAGTGGAATCCAGGGCTCAGAGATTTGAAGATAAGATTGGCACAATTTCTGTTCAGGAAATGGTTAAATCCGTCCATGGTTTTAAAAAGAAGTGCAAGGATTACTGTTGTTATGGGAGCTGCCCATCTGTCACCAAGATAGCTCAGTAACTACTGACTAAACTGGCACAGCTCGCTCCCTAACATTAAAGCTCCATTAGGACAAAAAAAAAATCATGGAAAATTTCTCCTCCTGTCAAACCAGTCTGTTACACAGGGAAATATACACTTCAGAGCTCTCCTAGTAAAGGTAACCATTCTGAAGCCTGTACTTATTGAGAGCTTTTGGATTCTCATCTCCTGTGCTTTCAAGGCCAGATTATTTCTGGCAGTTTGTAAGAAGAACCAGTTAGTTTTATATTTTCTTTCTTTTTGCTCACAGTCAAGGCACAGTTCTTGTGTGAGAGTTCTGGCATGCATTCTCTAAATGCCTTCACTAAAGCTCAATAACAATTGTAAGTCTTTATCTGGTCAGGAGGATTGTATTTTGCAGCAAGAGTTTCTTCCAGCCCCTCTCCCTACAGCTTTCAACCCAGCAGCCCCTCATGTTTGGGAACTTCCGTGTCAAAATCCTGCCCGTGGTGTGAATATCCTTGTCCCCTCCATTGACTGCAGCGGTTCAAAAAAGGCAGTTCACCACCACCTTCTCCAGGGACAATAGCCTTGCCAACAGTGCTTTTATTTAAAGCTCATCTTCCATGGGACATGGGCACACAGTCAGCATTTGTTGCCATTCTGAATTGCCCTTACAGACAGTAGTTGAGAACCAACCATATTTCTGTGGGTCTGGAGTCACATGTAGGTCAGAATGACAGAGAAAGTAACCCAGAGGGGTTTCTATGGGCATTGATGATAGCTTCATTGCCATCATTACTGTGACTAGTTTTCCATTCCAGAATTACTGATTACTGAATTTAAATTCCTCAGCTGACACGTTGGTAATTAAATCCCTACCCTTGGACCATTAGCCCAGATGTCTGGATTCCTAGCCCACCAACAGTACCATTGTGCCACCATCTTCTCAAATCCCATCTCATGTACAAATAATTGGAAACGTTTTGATTAAGAATGTTCTATTGGGGTCATCCTGTGCAAGAGCATGCTCCTGGGTTTGAATGGTACAGGAGCTTACTTTTGGGAACCTGTGGCAACTTGCACTGTCAGTTTGACAGCACAAAGGGAGGAGGTGGTGATGGTGACTAGACTAGTATTCAGGATACTGGGGCTATCCATCAGTTCAAATCTCACCGTGTCACATGGATTCGAATTTTTAAAAATTGTAACCATGGTGAATTGTTGCTTGAAAAAAACATTCATCTAGCCCATGAAGGAAAGAAATCAGCCATCCTTACCTGTCCTGGCCTACACGCGACTCCAGACCCATAGCAATGTGGTTGACTTGTTTCCTAATAAAATGCATTTAAATGGTGGCATAAATTGAATATAAATGGGAGATATTATTGGAACGTAGGGATTTGCAAGGGCAATGGGGAAAAAGCAGAAGAAGTGAGGCCAATTAGAAAGCTTGTTCATGAAGCACTGTCATAATGTGTTATATTGTTATTTTCTGTGCTGTTTAAATCTATGAATAAATGTGTCCATTGTTATTCACCTCTGACCCTGGCGCTGCCACTCATTGTGTGATATGTACTGTTTACACTGTCCATTACTTTTCCATGATACAGCCTTCAATGTATTCGATCTAAAGGACAGTGTACAGGATGGTCCTCATTGGCCTGTTAGGTAAATGCTGGAAAGCACCGTGAGTGAGTGTTGGGTGAGGTCAGCGTGAGACTCATCTGTGATGCCTCCTGTGGTTAAACAGCTTTCTAGCATACATCTGAGGGCCAGTGAGAAGATACAGGGGCTTTAGGTACTCATGGATAAATCCCATTACAGGGTTTGCATGGACAGAATGGGACGGAAGAAAAGTGGTGGGAGGAATGGCTGTCAAATGATGGTGAAAGGTTAAAGAAATAGTCTCTTATCCAATGATAGATTAGAATAGGATTGCAGACACAGAATTGAGATGTATCATTGCTGAACATACTTACCTTTGGGAGTTAAATCTGGTGTTGTCTGATTATAAAAGTCATCTGTCGCTTCACCTCTCTGCATTGAATCTGGGTTGTCAGGTTTCCATGTTAACCTTTGCCGTACCTGACCTAAGACCCCTGGTCCAAGACCCCTGAAACATACAGAGTTTTCCATTCTCCCCAGCTGACACCCGTCAGAGGGAAATGACGACCTAGCAGAATATGTCAAATCTGGTGGTGACTTGTCAGTCAAAGCAATGGCAAAGAACATTTCAGAGACACCCGAGGAATAGTGAATTAAAGGGAGAAGTTTACTTTGTTCAGCAGCTGGGGGCATAGCTTGAAATCTTGGGTGTTAAGTCCACAGGCATAGACAAAAATGCTCGTTAAAAGAGGGTTGACACCCCTTTGAAGCAACTGAGTAGCACACTGTAGTTCTGGGAGAAGCTGACGGATAAAATAGGCCATTGTTATCACAGTGGATGGCTGGAATTAACCCTGATACGACCTTTCTCTTGGCAGATTATGTAATGATACGGTGTGAGTGTAGATGTTCCTGCCCTTCAGTCATTGTCAGACTGCTAAGTGGACAAAGCCATGCAAGCAGCTTCTAACAGGAGAGCACCGCTAATAAAATGACAGGCTGCCTGTCCAAACTAAAAATCAACACAGAGCAAATGTTCAGTACTCCAGATTGTTGGGACCTTCTATTAGCGAGCTTCAGAGAGCTACCAGTGAACTCAACACCACACAGCAGCCTCCTTGATTGGCATCCTGGAACCACCTCCATTCGCTTCAATATTGATGCTCGGTATTAGTGATGTGTACCATCTAGAAGATGCACTGCAGAAATTCACTGAGGCTCATTAGACAACACCTTCAAAATGCACATATGCTACCACCTAAAAGGACAAGGGCAGAGATTACATGGGAAGCACCACCAGCTGCAAGTTCCTCTCCAAATCACTTACTGTCCAGAATTGGAAATACATCGCCGTTCATTCAGTGTCATTGAGTCAAAATCCTGAACTCCCTTCCTGGTGGCATTGTAGGTCTACCTACCCCTGAGGACTGAAGCAGTTCAGGAAGTTGGTTTGCCACCACCTGCTCCAGCTTAAGTAAGAATAGATCTTGCCAGCTATACTCTCAACCAATGGATGAATTTATTTTGTAAAACTGTTTGATACTTAGCCACATCTAGAGACGTTGGCAGCAGACAAGGCACATGCTTCTGTTAGTTTTACATAGCTTGCTTTTCCTGGAACTGGTCGCTAGCCCGAAGCCAGAGGCTATGCCATGAGGGACGTAATACTGCATTAAGGAAACCCTAAGTACTTTCAATGCCAACAATCTGAAACAAAGAGAGGAAGTGCCACAGATCCTACTCAGCATTGAGCTTGGCTAACCAGCAGTCTTTCCCACTCTTCCTGACTGTCATAGGTATATTGCACTACGCCTCACCGGGATACTGTGCTGGAAATCTGACCCTGCTAATCCTGGAGTCATTGCAAAAGTTAATGGTTTTAATAAGTACATAGAATTCCCCAGTTTACCTAACTTTCAAACCCACACTGATGGAAAGCACAGACCGGGTTTCTGTATTTAACAAAAATTACTATTTATTACAATATAAACATCTAGTTATGGGCAAACCACTATGAACCGCTGGCATGTAACTCTGCTAGTTTTTTATTCACTTGAGGGACTTGGGCATCGTTGGCCAGGCCAGCACTTATCTCCTGTCCCTCATTGCCTGGAGAAGTAGTGAGCTGCCTTCTTGCACTGCTGTCGTCTATGTGCTGCTGGTCTACCAGTTAAAATTCTAAGCTCCTTCTAAACTCCCCCTTACACAGACATACAGCCAGACAGAGACAGAGAAACACTATGAATGCTTTGGGCCAAGGGAAAAATTGTACCACATGGTCAAGCAGACAGATAGCCTTTCCTGAAAATGTGTTGCTGGAAAAGCGCAGCAGGTCAGGCAGCAGCATCCAAGGAACAGGAGAATCGACGTTTCGGGCATAAGCCCTTCTTCAGGAAGGGCTTCTGAAGAAGGGCTTATGCCCGAAACGTCGATTCTCCTGTTCCTTGGATGCTGCCTGACCTGCTGCGCTTTTCCAGCAACACATTTTCAGCTCTGATCTCCAGCATCTGCAGCCCTCACTTTCTCTCAAAGATAGCCTTTCCTGGCAATATTGCACATTGGGTAATTGGAGTTCAATAATGATCAGTGATTCAGAACAGTCCAACGTAATAAATTGAACATATTTCTATAACAAACTTTATTTGATCATTTTCAACTGGACAACAAGTTTGAAAGAAACTGCACCAGGCAGCCTGTTGAAGTTCAGGTTGTGTTGAACCTAAAATTGAACTATTTGTGTCTGATTTAAACTTCATTAAAAAATTATTCAGTATTGGCATTCAAACAAATCCTAAAATCAGATTAAAAATAAGGAAGTGTACCGATTGGTCCAATTGATGAAGGCAATTAAAGAAAAATCACAATTGAGTGGGTCACAAGGAAAACAAAATCCCTCTAATTTACAGCAATGGCTCCCAAAAGTGCTGAAACACAAAAATGATAGAGAAAAGCCTGCATTTATATTGCACCTGCCATGACATATGAAATAACTGCACAGAGGCCAGGTCCCGTCACCAAGTCACCCTTTATTTACTAGTGCACAGTACACTGGCTGTGGCCAGCCAGCTCAGAGTCAGTCGAGAATGTGGTGCTGGAAAAACACAGCAGGCCAGGCAGCATCCGAGGAGCAGGAGAATATCATCAGAAAATGCCGGATTATCTGAACAAGATCTCAAGATCCCATTAAAACATTATCTGTTATCTGAACAATCAGTTATCTGAACAAGATACTCCCAGTCTGTCTTGTTCGGATAATCGAGGTTGCTTGTAGCTCAAATCCTCTATCCCTGGCAACATCCTTGTAAATCTTTTCTGAAACCTTTCAAGTTTCACAATATCCTTTGTAGAGCAGAGAGACCAGAATTGAATGCAGTATTCCATAAGTGGCCTCATCAATGTCCTGTACAGCTGTAACACGACCTCCCAAATCCTATATTCATTTGACTGACCAATAAAGACATTTAGTTCTAAAATTATTGAACTCAATATTGAGTCCTGAAGGCTGCAGGGTCCCCAAGTGGAAAATGAGGTGCTGTTCTTCCAGCTTATGCTGTAACTCACTGGAGCACTGCAGCAAGCCTGAGACAGAGATATTGGCCATGGAACAGCATGCTGTCTTGAAGTGGCATGCAACTTGGTTATCTTTGTGGACAGAATGTATGTGTTCTGCAAAGCAGTCACCCAGTCTGTATTTTGTCTCCCCAGTGTAGAGGAGATAACACTGTGAACAACGAATACAGTAGACTAGATTGAGAAATGTGCAGGTAAATTGCTGCTTCACCTGGAACTGTGTCTGGGGCTTTGGAAACTGAGGAGGGAGGAAGTAAATGGGCAGGTGTTACACCTTCTGCAATTGCAGGGGAAAGTGCTGTGGGGCTGTGAGGGGTGTTGGGAGCAGAGGATGAGTTGACCAAGGTGTCCTGGAGGGAACAGTCCATGCAGAAGGCTGACAAGGGAGGGGAGGGGAATATGTGTCTAGTGGCAGCATCCTGCTGGAGGTGGCAGAAATGGTGGCCTATGTTACCTTAGATATGGATGCTGTGGAGTGGAAAGTGAGGACAAGGGGGGGGCCTGCTTTGGGGGGAAGAGAGGGGGTGGGGTTGAACATGGCTGGCGGCCCTGTCAACCGTGGTAGAGGGAATTTGTCAGTTGAGGAAGAAGGTGGACATTTTGAAGGTCCCCTTTTGGAAGCTGTAGAATCATCGGAACAGAAGTGACAAAGTTGGTGAAACTTGGAGAATGGAATTGAGTCTTTACGGGAAGCAAATTGCGAGGATGTATAGTCAAGATAACTGTGGGAGTTGGTGGCTTTATAGTGCATCTGGTGGCCAGCCTGTTCCCAGAAATGTTGAGGAATAGAAGGGAAGAGTCAGGACCAGAGGAAGGTGAGAGCATGGTGGAAATTGGAAGCAAAATTGATAAATTTTACCAGCTCCAAATGAGAGACAGAAGCAGCACAGATGATGCCATCGATGTATCTGCGAGTGGTAGGGAGAGACCGTGTAGGATTGGAACAAGAAATGGTTCACGTACCCAACAAAGAGACAGGCATAACTGGGGCCCATCCGGTACCCATGGACATACCTTCCATTTGAAGAAAGTGAGAAGAGTTAGCGGAGAATTGTTCAAAGTGAGGACGAGCTCAGGCAGGCCTCTGTACTGATACTGATCATTCATGTATTGAAAATGAAAGGATTGAAATAATACTCTTGAACTTGTATCATCTTATCATTTGATAGGAAAGTGAAATCCACTGTACCAATTTGTTCACATTACTGTTTTGTTGTCTGATTAGCTTCGGTTAAGGATATGACAAGAGGGTTGTACTGCTCATTCCTTTTCTTCCCACCTACATATTCCAAGGAATCTTGTAGGTTTCAGCCATCTGAAATTTCTTCATTGACAATAGGGCTATGTAATGACAGTTTTCAAATTGATCTCAGCCGCCAAATTGCTGAATTTTGGTTGTATGTAAGGCAATGCCAAGTGTCAATGGTGTATGCTTTCCAAGATATCTTCCCAAAAGGAAGCTGGAAACATTAGTCTTCAGTCAGATATGATTTTGAAATGCTGTGGGTGCTCAAAGTATGTATTCTGAGCCAACTCGCTGGACTTTTAGTCTGGCCATCCTTTTATATAATACGGTGTATCGGTTACTTTTTTGCCCTGGTTTAAGTTTCTGGAGCTTCTTTTGCTTGCTGGTGACTCAGCTATATGAAACATTGTAGGTAATCTCAATAGACTCTTTTATTTCTTTTTGGGTTCCATCATGAGTCTAGGAATCTCAAAAGACGTCTTCCACCAGTTGTCCCTTGGCTAGCTGGTTGACAATAGTTTAATCCTGGACAAGCTGTTCCCTTGGGACGAATTGAACTCCTTCTGTTCAGTTAAGGATGTTGAAATCAATGAATGAATGTATGCAGGATCAAAAGTGAGCAGTATTTATTATGAATTATGTATACATTTTCAACCCCATTTCACTCTTTGTGTTGCAGTGTTACTTGCAGCCCACCTTTAATGTGAGCCTTTATTCCATTTATACCATGTGGGTTAATCTCTATGGCATGTAACTTCTGTTTATTCAGCTATGATATTTGACCTGGTAGGACAGTGATAGATTCCCCTGTATCAAGCATAAATTTAACACAATGTCAATTGACATAGACAGGGTCTGGCATACTTGAGTCAGTTGCCTCACCAATTTCCTCTAGGAATGCCTCAGTATCTTTCCTGTTGGTGTTAATTCCATTAACGTGCTTGTATGAATAAGCATGTGGCTCTTTGCTGCTCAGACATTGTGTCTACTTCTGTATATCTCTGGAAGTGACCCATAGTTTTACAGATGTAACATTCTTTTTGTTACTAGCTGTGCCTGTGAGATTTTCTTTAGGTTCCACAGCACTGACACTGACTCTTAGTATTGGATCTTCGGCCTGATCTTTGTGTTGACTTGTCATGTCTCTCTTTAGAATATTTAGCCCTCATAAAGTGGATGGATTCTGTTGCTTTCCGGTACTAAGGTTATCCTTCTTCTCTTGGTTAGTTTGTGAGACCTTCTGGTTTTGTTTCCAACACTAGTTGAATAGCTTTCTCCAAAGTTAAGTTTTCTTTGGACTGTAATAGTGTGAAAAAGACTCATTAATAATTTTAACAAGAATTATGTTCCTTATTTCAAATGTGCATAGTGACACTTCTACAAATCTGTAGGGATTATTAATTAAACTATCAATGGATTCCTCTGGATAATGAACTCTTCTGTTACATCTTGTCCTTTCAAGTATTGTATTTGTTCTCAGGTTAAAATAATTGTCAAAAGCTTGTTGAAATTCTTCAAAACCATGATTTATAGCACCATCCCTTATAGGCTCTATCGAATGCAGTAGTATATTTACTTTCTCAGCTTGAGATTTAGATTTAAAATTCTGTGTCTTAAGGCAAGTTTTCTCCACTTTTACACAATCTAAATATTGCTGTACTTTTAGACTTAAAGCCTTTAATCCTTTATTGAGTTAAATTGAATTGAATTTATTGTCATGTGTACCGAGAGACAGTGAAAAGCTATGTCTTGCGAGCAATGCAGGCAGATCACAGAGTTAAGTAGCATAGGTAAGTAAATAATAAGTAAAGAGTGGCAAAGACAAAAACTCAGGTACAGGTGAATATTAAGAGTTTGTGAGTCCTTTCAGTACTCTAACAACAGTAGGACAGAAACTGTTTCTAAACCGGCTGGTGCATGTGTTCAGGCTTCTGTACCTTCTTCCCGATGGTAGAGGTTGTAGAAAAACATTGTCTGGGTGGGATGGATCTTTGAGAATGCTGGTGGCCTTTCCTTGACAGCGGGCCTGGTAGATGGATTCTATAGATGGGAGGTTGGCCTTTGTGATTGTCTGGACTGAGTTCACCACTCTCTGTAACCATCTCTGATCTTGAATAATACAGTTGTCATTTCAGGTAGTGATACATCCAAACAGAATGCTCTTGATGGCACACCTATAAAAGTTGGCAAGGGTATTCGCCGTCATGCCAAATTTCCTCAGCTGCCTGAGGAAGGAGAGACGTTTTTGGGCCTTTGTAACCAATGTGTCCACATGAAGAGTCCAAGAAAGCTTGTTGTGGATGACCACGCTCAGGAGTTTGACACTCTCCACTCATCCCATGTCTGTGCTGTTAATGTGTAGGGGGGGGGGGGGTATGAATAACATCCCGCTGAAAGACAATAATGAGTTCCTTGGTTTTGCCAGCATTGAGAGCTAGGTTGTTCTCAGTGCATCATTTTTCCAGGTCTTCCACCTCCCGTCTGTAGTCTGTTTCATTGCCATCTGAGATTCAACCAACTATGGTGGTGTCATCAGCGAACTTCTAAATAGTCTGATATTTGGCAACACAGTCATGGGTTTACAGTGAGTACAGCAGGGAGCTCTAGTGTTGAGTGTTAGTGAAGATTAAATATTGTCCCCAATCTTCACTGATTGTGGCCTGTGAGTCAGGAAACTGAGGATCCAGTTGCAGAGAGTGAAGTTAAAGCTGAATTAATCTTCATTTTAGAAGACTGTTTCTTCCACAAGTGGAAATGTTGTTTATTTTTTCTTAGATTAGCAGCTTTTAAAATATGCAATACGCCAATGCAATTTTTCAAAATTATTTTAAAGCATTCAATTCTGAATGGTATCTCTGTCCTACCAGCTGGGAATTTTTCCACAATTTTTCAAATAAAGTTCTTTGGCTACAGCCTTATATATGTTGCAGAACCAATCGCTTCCAACTAATAGTTGCCCTCAATCCTTCTTTCTATATCAAATCTAAAGTCCTATTTAGTTAACAGTGTTAGAGGATAAATCACTTATAAGTCTTAATAAGAAGCATGTATCAGCAAGATATCATTTATTGCACAGTGGCAATAGGCACATTACATTGGCTAGTTGGATGTAATAACAGAGACGGTCAGAACACAATGATGACACATTTGATTCCAACAGGATCTCATTCCCTCATCCAAGATCTTATGACATCATCAGATTGGGTGGATCTTAATGCAGTCTCCAACATTAACCCTCTCGGAACTAGTACCTTATGCAACAGGAAGCATGTCCCCAACAGTTCCTTAGTCCTGTTAGTCTGAAGAGGTAGGGATGCAACTTGAATCCACAACCATCACTCAAAGGAGAGAACACCACAATACAAGAAGCCCAGACACATAAACACTTTGCAATGTGCAGTTGCTGGATATGTTTGAAGGCTGGGAACCTGGACAATTCCTTTTCAATCCAATCTAGAAAGACTCTGTTTGATTGAGACTGCTCAGTACAAGTTTTGTTTCCCTTAGGCATTCCCTCAGGCTTAAGGGCAAATTGCTTCCATTCCACTTTGATGGGCTTGGGAGTTGGGATGAGTCCACCTACAGATTCTGCCACATACAGGGCAGCTGGTGCTTGCAAGGTGGGGTCGATGGCTTGTTTGAATGCATGTGCTCAAATGTCTCCAATGTCTCCATTCATCTCAGCCTGTTCCTGACAAAGTCTCTTGATGCATTTGGTGCCTTTCCAATTATACCTTATCCATTTAGATCAGCTACAAATCAGGAATTCCCTCACTGAGTGAGTGAGTGTTGGACAAATTGGTCTTCTTGTGCGTTCTTTCGGACATTGCCTGACAGGGTTATACCTCTGTGTTCTGACTGCGATCATATCTTGTGATTTGACTTGACTTTGGGGATGCTTAATCTCTTCAAAGATACTTTGAAGACATCCAGACAGCATTACTATTGTCTTTCCATGAATCTCTTGTGAGGCTTAATGCAAGTAGACCAGAAGTAAATGCAGAGTCCATGTGTATGTTTCTGTGCGCATGTTTGCGTCTGTGTATATACTTGTGTATGTGTGAATCTCTGAGTATGTTCATTTGTGTATATGTGAGAATGCATGTATATTTGTGCATGTATGTGTGAGTCTGTGTATGACCTAGGCTATATAGGAGAGAAAGTGGGGGCTGCAGATGCTGGAGATCAGAGCTGAAAATGTGTTGCTGGAAAAGCGCAGCAGGTCAGGCAAGGGCTTATGCCCGAAACGTCGATTCTCCTGTTCCTTGGATGCTGCCTGACCTGCTGCGCTTTTCAGCAACACATTTTCAGCTAGGCTATATAGGAGTGAGTCTGTGTTTGCCTATGTTTGTATGTTTCTTTATGCATGTGAGTCAGCATATAGCCTGTGTGTAGATATGTGTTTGTATGGCTGTGTTTGTGTGTATTCGTGTGTGAATCTATGAATGTTTGACTGTGTAAGTTCGTGTGCATGTGCCTATGTAAGAGTGAGTCTCTGTGTGGGTGAGTTTTCGCATATCTGTCTGTGAGTCTGTATATTTGCGTGTGAGCGTGATTTTGTGCTTGCAAGAGATTAAAGGGGGTAAGGGAAGTGAAATTGGTCGACATGACTAATATGAAACCAGCACACATTGAATTAACAGTCTTTTTTTTTTAACTGAACTCAATCTTCTTTTGAGAAGACTGGTTCAAACTCTTTCTCCAGGCTTATTTCCTCATCGCATTGTCAATTTTGCTTGGGTTGATAATAAAAATCTTGGTGATATTCTCCAAGTCAATGGAAAATAAAACTGGTGTGGTGAAAATTCATCTGCCAATTCACTCTGAGCTTGTTTCATACTGCTGGCAGAGACCAATTTCACCCCCCTTTGGTCTGTCAAATACACTTGACGGATTCTGTTTAATTATTCCTTTCTGTAGCTTAAATGTGGAAACATCACAAGATGTGATTACAACCGGAACACGGAGGTATAACTCTGTCAGGCGATATTCTAATGATTGCACAAGAAAACCAATTTACCTATTACTCACTCGCTCAGCGAGACACAGTATAATCGTCAAGAGATTTGAAAGCCAGCGCCTTTATCATGTTAAAAGTGAAGTTGCTGTTGTCCAAAAAAAGCCAGAAAAATACTGGAAAACATCTGTGATTATCACCATGGGGATGGCTGTAATTGGGCTATTTGTTAAAAAAAAGAAAAAGGGAGAGAATCAAAAAAACTATCAGCAGGCACTAGTGTAAAGAAAACCTGAAACCCAAGAAGGGCAAACCAGGCCTTCTCTTGAATATTTAGACCCAGCAGGACATGAAATCATTTTTTTCTACTGCTGCCTTCACCAGTTTTGACAACTCAATTCAATTTTTGAACTGTCAAAACTAAATTAGATCTTCCAATTTTAATCCCCCTCCCTCCCACCTCACCATTTAAGAAACGCTTTTTTTAAACGTCAAAAATTTGTTTCTGCAAGTGGTTAAAGGCCCCAGTTTCACGTTCTGCCCTTCGCTGTTGCAACAACTCGTTGCCTCTGCTCTCAGATTCACACATTAACCATTTACCAGTATCTGTGTTGTTCTCGGTGGTACAGGCTTCAGTCCTGGGTACAGTATAATCCCAGCATTTCAGACACATTATTGAGGGACCTGGGTTCAATATAAGGCAGAGAGAGCCCTTTTTAATGAACACCAGGAGAGCTGTTCCCTCCAGTGTTTAATGTATAATGAACTGGTAAACCTACTTATTAAGAATAGGTCTCTAATTTCATTGCAAACAGCGCACAGGGGAAATCTTTCCTACTCCTTTGGCTTCCTTCATTAATGCAGTAACATCAGTACCTGGTTTCCTGGCCCCCAATTCATCCCCAGTGACCCTGCAATAAACCAGATCTGTGTGGTTTCTAGATATGATCATTGTCTACAATGTCCCCATTGTTTAGCAACAGCCCAGACTGTCTAAATTCAGATATTAAAGACCCAGGAGAGCCTTACTCAGGGGGTGTTGCTGGAACTGTACCCAGCAAAGAGTTTGGGAGCAAAAGGAAGAAGAGAGCACATATCATAAATATAACACTATCTTAACAGATTACCACCTGATAGGAGGGGTGCTTCTGCATTAGTGGGAGAACCATTGAATCATACAGCAATGGAGAAGTCATTTGGCCCATCATTCCTGTGCTGGCTTTTTGATGGACTTATCCAATGGTTCCACTTACCTCTCTCTTTCTCATAACCCTGCAGAGTTATACTTTTCACATATCATGGTCAATACCCCTTTTGAAAGTTGATATTGAATCGGTTTCCACCTCACTGACAGATTATGGTGCATTATGGCATCGTTGAGTGAAATAAAATCTCTCATACACTTTGCAGTCCCACCTCATTCCAAGTTGCCCCTTGAGAAGGCGGGAGTGAGCTGCCTTCTTGAACTGCTGCAATCCACCTGCTGTGGGTTGACCCACAAGGCCATTATGCAGCCAATTCCAGGATCTTGACCCAACGACACTGGAAAGGAACAGCGATATATTTCCAAGTCAGGGTGGTGCGTGGCATGGCGAGGAACTTACAGAGGGTGGTGTTACAGATGGTGGAGAGAAGGAAAGGGTATTTGTCTGACAGTAAAGAATTATCCAATTCGATAATAAAGGGTCTGCTTACTTTTCAGTTGCCATGGAAACAAAAGGCACCATGACAGTGGGCAGGTCAGAAAACCAATAGTGGAAGGCTGGGGGCTGAACAATTGGAAGTGGGTAAGACATGTCCAACGACAGCTGGCAGCCTTCCAGCGTTGCTTAGATCACACAGTAAATACTCTGTACGGTTTTGGTCACCTTATTTTAGAAAGGGCATAATTGCACTGGAAGCAGCTCATAGGAATTTCACTTAACTGATTCAGGGCATGAGAAAGTTATTGTATGAGGAAACGTTGGCCAGATTGGGCCTGTATCCATTGAGTTTAGGTGATCTTATTGAAAGAGAAAATATTGTCTTGCGAGAAAGACAAGACCTGCAGACACAATTTAAACAAAAGGGGTCTTCCATTGAACCAGAGATAAGGAGAAATTCATTTCTTCACAGATAGTCATTTTTCAGAAATTCTTTTCCCCAGAGAGAAGTGTGTCATTAATTATTTTTAAGGCAGAGGAATATAGATTCTTGGCTAACGAGGGAGTCAGAAGGTATCAAGAATAGGCAGGGAGGTGGAGCTGAGGCCACAATCAGACCAGTCATGATCTTATCGAATTGTGAAGCAAGCTGAAGGGCCTGAATGGTCTACTTCTGCTCCAGATGGTCTTATGAATCACTGACTCTTGGCCAGGGGCAAGGACCTTAACTGAGTATTAATTTGTGGTGTTTACCAACACTAGCTGAGCACAGGGTCTGAGAATTACACTTGGGGCCTACCCACTCCAGAAGTATTCGACACAGCATTACATAACTCTCTCCTGGTTTATTTCTGTTTTGATTCTTTGATGGGATGTGAGCATCAATGCAAAGCTAGCATTGATTACACATCCCCAGCTGCCCTTAGGAGGGGTCATTCATTCAACACCTTTGTACTTTCTGCCCCACATTGATCTCACTTTTAGGATTTTATTACCTGCTGACCTGTACCCCTCCTGACACTCTGTAGAACCCTATGTTCATCTGACTGATCGCTCACATAATCCTTATTTCCTTCCCTCCATTAATAATAACCATGACTCAGCTATCAAGGTTAAAGGGGTCATTTTAATGCTAGTTGTTGGTTTTACTGAATATTGCACAATGTGCAGTTGCCTTAACTATTCAAAGTTTGTGAGAAGATTTGTAGCTCGGGTGCTCGTTGTTGTGGTTCTGTTCGCCGAGCTGGAAATTTGTGTTGCAGACGTTTTGTCCCCTGTCTAGGTGACATCCTCAGTTCTTGGGAGCCTCCTGTAAAACGCATCTGTGTTGTTTCCTCCAGCATTTATAGTATAGAACATAGAACAATAGAGCACAGAACAGGCCCTTCGGCCCACGATGTTGTGCCGAACATTTGTCCTAGCTTAAGCACCCATCCATGTACCTATCCAATTGCCACTTAAAGTTCACCAATGATCCTGGGAAGAAAGACTCTGACTATCCATTGTTTCAATGTCTCTCATAATTTTGTGAACTTTGATCCAATTGCCCCTCATCCTTTGAAGTTCAAGTGAAAACAAGCCAAGTTTGTCAAATCCCTCCTCATAGCTGTTAAACTCTACATCAGGCAACATCCTGGTATACCATTTCTGTCCCCTCTCCAAAGCTTCCACATCTTCCTGGCAATGTGGTGACCAGAACTGCACACAGTACTCGAAATGTGGCCTAACCAAAGTCCTGTATAGTTGCAACATCACTTCACGACTCTTGAATCCCTCTGCTAATGAACGCTAATACACCATAGGCCTTCTTACAAGTTCTATCCACCTGAGTGGCAACTTTCAAAGATCTATGAACATAGACCCCAAGATCCCTCTGCTCCTCCACCTTTCTAAGAACCCTACCGTTAACCCTGTATTCTGCATTCTTATTTGTCTTTCCAAAATGGACAACCTCACACTTGGCAGGGTTGAACTCCATCTGCCACTCCTCAGCCCAGCTCTGCATCATATCCAAGTCCCTTTGCAGCCGACAACAGCCCTCCTCACTATCCACAACTCCACCAATCTTCGTATCATCTGCAAATTTACTGACCCACCCTTCAACTCCCTCTTCCAAGTCATTAATAAAAATTACAAACAGCAGAGGACCCAGAACTGATCCCTGCGGAACTCCACTTGTAACTGGTTTGTCTATGCCGCTTCCGGTTGTCAGTTCCAGCTGTCCACTGCAGTGGCCAGTATATTGGGTCCAGGTCGATATGTTTGTTGATAGAATCTGTGGATGAGTGCCTCTAGGAATTCCCTGGCTGTTCTCTGTTTGGCTTGTCCTATAATAGTAGTGTTGTCCCAGTTTTAGTGTACAAAATCCCATGCAACGACTGCACAAAACACTACATAGGACAAACAGGAAGACAGCTAACGATCCATATCCATGAACATCAACTAGCCACGAAGCGACACAACCAGCTATCCTTAGTAGCCACACACACAGATGACAAGCAACATGAGTAACCACAAGGAAGATGTAGTGATAAAAATGGGCTGATTAATTTTGAGCAAGTTGCCTGAAAATGTTCAGAGTATAAACTACTTGCACCAATTAGATAACAAAAGATGACAATTAATAGTTTATAATTGCCGTGTACATTTCACAAAATAATGAGGATTTATAAAAGGAGGAGGAGGCATCCAGGAGGATGTATGGACAAACAATCGTACAAATTAATAACAAGCAAAAACAGAAATTGTTGGAGAATTTCAGCAGAATCTCTGGATGAATCTGTGGAGAGAAAGCAGAGTAAACATTTCGAGTCCAGTGACCATTCTTCAGAACAGTTGGCCATTCAGGCTATTTGAAAAGATTGTAGATATTGGCCTCTACTCTCAAGCTGACCCCTATATCCTCTTACTCCCTCATCATTCTAGATTCTATCTAACTACACATTAAAAATATTCAATGGTATCCCCTTCAACAGTCTCTGGGGAAGCAAATTCACAATAGTGTCCCTCTGGGAGGAAAACATTTTCATCTCCATCTTAAATTATTTGCAATATGTATTAATGACTTGGATGAGGAAAGTGAATATACAATAGCCAAGTTTACGAACGACACAAAATAGGTTGGAAAGCAGGTGCTGAGGATGACACAAAGAATCTGCAAAAGAGATACTGACAGATTAAGTGAGTGGGTCAGGCAGCATCTGAGGAGCATGAGAATTGATGTTTCGGGCCCAAAACTTTGATTCTTCTGCTCCTTGGATGCTGCCTGACCTGCTGTGCTTTTCCAGCACCACACACACAACTCTGATCTCCAGCAAATGCAGTCCTCATTTTCTCCTCCAGGTTAAGTGAGTGAAGAAAATGTTGGTGAATGGAATATAATATGGGGAAATGTGACATTATGCACTTTGGCAGGAAGAATAGAGGAACTGAATGTTATTTTAATGTTTAATATTTTCAATATATAAAAATTTTATAGCACAGAGGGATTTGGGATCCTCATGTAAAAATTACAAAAAGCTAACATCCAAGTTCAGCAGGTAATAGGGAAGGCAAATGGAATGTTGGCATTTACTTCAAAGGGAATAGCATATAAAAGTATGTGATTTTGCTAAAACTATACAAGGTACGAGTTGGACCACAACTGGAATGCTGAGGATTATTGAATGCTTTGCTTGGTTGAATGGTCTACTTCTGCTCCTACATTTTATGGTTTTATTATCTAAATGGGAGACCCCTTGCAAGTGTCTAGCTCTAGTTTCTCCATGGCATTCACCCTCTCAAGTCCCCTCAGTATGTTATCAGTTTCAGTAAGATTGACCCTCATACTCCTGTGGATACAGACCAAACCTGACCAATTTTTGCTCATAAGACATTCCCTTCATTGTGGGAAGAGGTTCAGGGAGGTGCTCTCCTGTCAAAGACGTCAGTTTTAAGGATGATTCTGGAGATGAGGAGTGATAGGGTGAGAATTGCAGGTGTATGAGGGGCAAAGCGGCTGAAGGAACTGTGACAGTGGTTGGGACAAGAGAGATGAGGCAGAAACACTCAGCAGTTCATTAATGTAGGCGCCTCAACAATGCTGTTAGCCAGGGAGGTCTAGGCGTTTGATCCAGCGACATTGAAGAATTGCTGATGTCAGTGGAAATGACAAGCTGACAACTCTTTTCTGGCAGAGGTTGGAGGTTGGAATGACATCCAGCACTTGGTTCTTGAACCTTCTTTTACATTGTCTTTTCTCTGTTTGTAAGGTCCATAGGGGCCTTCCAGTGATTTATCTAATAATTGTCTACAGCGTAGAATGAAAAATAGGAGAGAATTCCATCAACAAAATAAATGGCCTACTTCTATTGACCCACTTCTCTAGTACTGAATGACTCTCTACTGGCATCTATATGTGTACCGGTATCAGGTCAAAGCAAAGATTTCCTGAATAGCTTCTACCAGTCTGTGACCTGTGGTGGTAGCTGATTAAGCAAAGCCTCTGTTTTAAAAGTCTCATCCTTGATTTCAAACCCATCCATGGCTCTCGCACCCCCACCCACCCCCCAATTTCCTCTGTAATCTCCTCCAGCACCACATCCCTGTGACACATCTGCTCTCCTCTTTATTCATCATTGCTCCACCATTGGTACCAAGCCTCTCTTCTTTTCCATGCACCGCTGCAGCGCCTTGGGAAGTTTAGTTACTTAAAAGATGCTTTATGGAAACAAGTTGTTGATCATCTGTGAAATGTGGTCAACTGAAAGCTTTCAGTCCAGTGAAATGATAAACCAGTGGACATCAATGTCTTTAACGGGGAGAACAACAAATACTAGCATAGAGTTAAAGGTATGTTGATGTTCCTTTTGGTGACCAGATTATATAGAACAAGATGGCGGTGGAGCAACAATACAGCGTTTGGGGTCCTTAGCCCAGAAGCTCAGAGCTCGTCTACTCTGTCTGCTTTTACTTTTTGATCATTCTGTACTTTTTTTTTCATGTTTCCAGTTATTAGTTCTTATCAAGTTTCACCTTGTCTTCTTTTAACAGCTTCGCAGAAGGCTTCTCCCAGCCCAGTGATTAGGTGTCTCCCTGTGGCCTGGTGTGGTGGTCCTGAACCAGTGTGGTGGTCTCCCAATGTGGAGGTCTTCTTTGGCATCTGCTCCCAGGTATTCCAGTCAGGTGGTCTCATTCAGGAGTGGCGGTCTTGGCCCAGCGGAGCAGTTTTCCGGCCTAGTATTCCAATGGCCCCGTGTGATGGTCTCATACGGGGTCTCATAGCAGTCTCTTCCCGGGGCTGCGCCTTCTGGGTATTGTTCCTAAATCGGCTTTTCCTGAGCCCAATGGCTGTTAGCTGAACTGTGATTAACTTTGTCTTAATTTTACTTTTTCTTAATATTATGTATGATTTTTGTCATTAACATTGGCACTATGGTATGGCAACTTATAAAACTTTTCACTGTATTTTCCTGTAAAAGTATATGTGACAATAAATTTCTATTCTCTTACATTAATATTCAAATGTAGATCATAGATTATCAGGAAATTCTCAAATCCTGACAGGTATCTCAATCGAGGTTCACAGGGCAGGATTTATTCGATATGTATCTTTTGTAGTACAGCCTTTAAGCATTATGAAAAGGAAACTCAGAGTTAGTTTTTTTTGTCTTACACGCATCAGGGGCAAGGATACAAGAAACCTGTAAAAAAGAGACACCATTTTACACAGCCTGGGAAGAGGGTGCTGATTGGTTGGGCCATGAAGTTACAGCAAGTACTGTTAACTGTCAATCTTAATTCTCAGACCAGGCAGGGCGATTCTGATTGATCAGGGTGTTGCCAAGGGGATACAGCAGAGGTTGGCTGTCTCCATAAATCTGTTATTGAAAGAGGTGCAAGGTATGTACAAATTTCTTTTCCTGCATAAAACAGCACCCAAAGGTTTTGTATATGTAGCCTCTAGCACCACAAATGCATCACACTGTGCGCCCAGCTGATAGTCATAAACTGGTGTCCAGTACAATCTCAGTCCAGTCTGGGTTATCTAATAAATGATTGCCCATTGCAGAATCATACCCAATAGTGGATATACTTTTCTGAGGCTCACAAGCGCAGGTTGGTTGAGCACACAATGTGAATGGCCAATGGGGTTCTGTTGTTTCATTGGCTCTGCCAGTTGGTGTTAGTATAATGTCATACCTGATATCACATTGGAAATGGAACTCATCTCCATCCCAATGATGGCCCAATCAGTCAGCACTGTCACCTTACTCTTTGCAAAATGGGCACTTTTTCTTTCAAGTCTGTTTCTTCCACCCAAATTCTGATAAGGACAAAACATGAAGCTTCAACTTCCAGTCTCCTTTTAGCAAAGTTTAAGTTCTGTATCTTTCATATCCCAAAACATTCCTGGTCAGCATTTTGAAAGAATCGCAATGAGCCAGGAAGGAGTTAAATCTGTGCAAGAAAGATTGCTGCAGGCGATCCCTCCTTGGGAGAATGCATTACAAGGGCACCTGGACGTTATAGCAGCTAAATAGCACACAGCTGGTCAGAGTGACTATAGGGTTACCTTTCTCTCAGCCCCTCAGCCTACCTTATTCAGATGTGCAGATGTTAAGTGCTCAACACCCATCCCCCCTCTAGAAAAATATGGTTTGTACCTCTGATCCTGCGCTACTCACTGCTTTGATCAATGTGGAGAAGTTAATTCTCATGTATCTGTTGCAATGTTAAATGGGGACCCACTGAGTTGCGGAAAATTTTAAGGTCATCTTCTTCTCTCTTCTCCTGAAAGCAGTAACTCTGTGTATTTCCAGACAAAACAAAGTTAACACAAAATGTTAATTTCAAAGTTTCTTGTTGGCTTGGTGAGTCGATCCAATTTTAGGTGGTCCCATACACACAGGACAGGCCTTATCAAGGACCGCAATGGGATGTTAAAGTTAATGTCAACACCCTGGGGTGATGTGGGAGGTAAGTCTTGGAGCATTGGGGTCCTGATCAGGAAACATTGATCCCTGATGGGAAGCATGCACTTCAGCCTGTGAGGTGGGTCTTTGCTGTCAGCAGGCCTGCTGGAACTCACTCCTCAAGCCTTGCACCTGCTTTGTGGCCATTTCAGAGTATGTCCGAGGGAGTCTCTCATGTCTGGGAAACATCAGAAAGTGTAGATGGGCAGAACATTTGTGGAGGAATTTTGTAGAAATGAAACATACTGATAACATTCCTAAAAATTGCCCAATGAGACCAATACCTGCAGTCAAGGCTAAGAGCATATGAAATAGGAGCAGGAGTAAGCCATTCAGTCTATCAAGCCTGTTCTGCCATTCAATAAATCTTGGTTGATCTGATTGTGATCTAAACTCCACATTCCATCCTGCCACCCTGACTCTTTGACCCCTTTCGTGATCAAAAATGTGTCTGAGCCATGAATGTATCCAATGATGCAATAATCCACTGCTCTTTGGAGAAGAGAATTCCAATAATGGTCTGAGAGAGAAATTCCTCCTCATGTCCATCATAAATGGGAGATATCTACCCTGTCAAACTCACTGAGAATCTTCCGATAAACTCGCCTTTCAGTCTGCCAGACTCTGATGATTAGATTAGATTTCCTATAGTGTGGAAACAGGCCCTTCGGCCCAACAGGTCCACACCGCCCCTCTGAAGAGTAACCCACCCATCTCTGATTAATGCACCTAACATTATGGACAATTTAGCATGGCCAATTCACCTGACCTGCACATCTTTGGACTGTGGGAGGAAACCGGAGCACCCGGAAAAAACCCACGCAGACACGGGGAGAATGTGCAAACTCTGCACAGACAGTCGCCCAAGGCTGGAATCGACCCTGGGACCCTAGCGCTGTGAAGCAGCAATGCTAACCACTGAGCCACCGTGAGTATAAGCTTAATCTGTACGATTTCCTTGATTTTATATCTCTTTGTTAATGAACTAGTTTACAAGTTTATTCATGACCTGGTTTTGTCCAGTAATTAACTATTTCAATACAAATGGATTATTTGTATTAAAATAACACAGAAAGAAATTCTCCCAATGGCTTAACCGTAGGAAATGAAACCCCACAATCTGATTGGTTCAACTCCATCACTGGACGAGTTATTTAACTATCTGAGGTGGTGTCAATGCTCACTTTATCACTGTATGAAGAGCAAATTTTAACATGCAACTTGTATTCATATAAAACTTCTACTGTAGTAACCATCCTGTGGCATTGCATAGAGAAAAACAAAATACAGGGAGCCAAAGAATGAGGCATGGTGGTACAGTGGTTAGCACTGCTGCCTCACAGTGCCAGAGACCTGAGTTCAATTCCTGCCTCAGGCAACTGTGTGGAGTTTGCACATTCTCCCCGTGTCTGTGCAGGTTACCTCCGGGTGGTCTAGTTTCCTCCCACTGTCCAAAAAGGTGCAGGTTAGGTGAATTGGCCATGCCAAATTGTCCGTAGTGTTATAAGAAGGGGTAAATGTAGGGGAATGGGTTTGGGTGGGTTGCTCTTCAGAGGGTTGGTGTGGACTTGTTGGGCCGAAGGGCCTGTTTCCACGCTGTAAGTAATCTAATCTGAGACATTAGGACCGATGAACAAACATTTGATTAAAGAGGTGGATTTTAAGCAGCTCCTAACTGAATGAACTGTTGATTTATTAACATTCTGATTAAGTAATTACACTACAGACACCAGTTAAAGCAAGCAGAAAGGACAGAGCAAACTCAATCACAACACTGGTCCTGGCTGTTTACTGTTTGGTGCAGGTCACTAACCTGGGTTTCATTCACAATGTTGCTTCCCTACTCCTGTTCAATCAGTAAATGCATTCAGTTCTGAGAGAAGCTTGCACTATGTACAATGATCCTGTCCTGTCCGGCAATACTGTCCATTTTTCTTCACTTGTGATAACTTTTATCTTTAAAGGACCTAGGTTTTCCAGACCTGCTTTCTACCAAATCAAATTGCATGCTTTATGTGAACAGTAATGTTTACTGGAGACACAGCAAGAGAGCAATGCTTTCGACTCCACTGTATTATTGATTCTACAGAGAGGAGTGTTAGATGAGCCATAGTTGGATTCAGTCCAGTGCTGAAGTGCAGGGAGCGGGGCATGAGCAGGAAGGACTTATATTTATTTAAAAGGGAGTTTGTTTTTTCTTTGAAAAAGAATGATGTGAAGAGTTAGAGAAAGGAGGCTGGAGATTGACATTAAATGAAATGATTGTTTCAAGAGCTGACAGAGACACGATTGGCTGAATGGCCATATTTTGTAACAATTGTGTGAAAAAAATTAATTCCTTGTCTTGCCAAATCTTTGGGATGTCCAAAAGCACCTTGCAAGCAGCAGATTATTAAAGTATTGTTAAACACTGTAGCTTCACACAACAGCTAATGGAGGCTCACTCATGTCCCACAGGAAGTTAAAGTGATGAAATGCCAGAGTTCTGGATGGAATGGGAATGTTGAAAGCAGGGCACCATCAACATTTTCTCTCACATAGTCCCAGGTGATCCTTCTGTCTCCACATGAATGGTAAGATATAATTCCTGCTTAACATCTAATCGACAAGATGGTACCTTCAACACTGCAGCAGTCCTGATACAATCAAGTTCTGGCGTGGTGCTTGAACATGTGACCTCAAATTCAAAGGAAACAGCATTACTGTTGTGTCAAGTTTCCACATTGGGGTGTTAGAGAATGAAAATTGAACTGGGCGGCATGGTGGCTCAGTGGTTAGCACTGTTGCCTCACAGCACCAGGGACCCGGGTTTGATTGCCGCCTCGGGTGGAGTTTGCACATTCTCTCCGTGTCTGCATGGGTTTCCTCCCATAGTCCAAAGATGTGCAGGTCATGTGAATTGGCTGTGCTAAATTGCCCATAGTGTTAGTTGCATTTGGCAGAGGGAAATGGGCCTGGGTGGGTTACTCTTTGGAGGGTCGGTGTGGACTTATTGGGCTGAAGGGCCTGTTTCCATACTGTAAGGAATCCAGTCTAATCCAAATTAACTGGAGGATAGCATCCTGAAAAACAATATGAAGAAAAAATATTAATAGAGTAGTATTTTGGTAAGGTGATAAAGATGAGAATTATGATTTTGGGAGCAGACAAATAGAGCTGAATGCAAATTGATTGATAATTCATGGATGAAAAATTACTCACTGTCTTGGCAACTGAAATGATATGTGTTAAGTCAATCAGCACTGACATACTGGGGCTTACTCTGATCAGAAACTGATTTAGATCAGCCATATAAATAAATACTGTGGCTTAAGAGTAGGTCAGAGGCTAGGATTTCTGGGCAGTGAGTAACTCACTGCTTGATTCCCCGAAGCCCGTTCACCATCTCCAATGGCAAGAGTCAAGATTGTAGCAGAATAGGCTCCACTGCCTAGTTGAGTGCAACTCCGACAACACTCTAACAATCTAAACTCCATGCAAGACATAGCAGCCTCTTGATTGACACTCCCCCCTCGCCCCCCATCCCCGAACCCATCCATCATCAATACACTCCCTACATCAGCAATGCACTGTGACAGCAGTGTTCACCATCTAGAAAGGCACTGCAGCAGCTCACAAAGGCTCCTCCAAAAACATTTTCCAAACACATGATCATTTGCACCTAAAAAGGCAAGAGCAATGGACAAGTTTCTCTCCAAATCACACACCACCCTGAATTGGAACTATACTACCGTTTCTTCACTGTGGCTGGAGTGCAATCTTGCAATTCCCCCTCTAACAGTATCATTAATGTACCCTCTCCAGTGGACTGCACTGGATCAGGAAGGCTGCTCCCCAGCACCTTTTCAAGTGCAATAAAGAATGACAACAAATGCTGGCCCACCGAGCAATAATCACATCCCAAACACAAATAAAGATGCTGGAGGCTCCAAACAGCTCAGCTGAGTGTTCATGAGAGGTTTATGAAACTGGAAATGGAAGTATCTTGGTGCTGCTAAAAGATATTAACAAAGAATCATTTTTATCCAAATGACTGTTAATGTTTAGACCGTGTCTATATTCCCATCTCTCCTTTCTTAAAATTGCTGAGGTTAGGTAATAATGGGTAGGTGGATGAAATGGACAGTACCTGCTAGTGTCAAGAGCTTGCTGACACTCAGACCTCTGGGAAGTGACAAGAAGCCTGTGGGATAAACTAATGGAAAAAACTTTAGGAAACAGCACGACTGAGTGAGTTGGGTTGACAGCCAATTGGAGGAAGGTCTGATTTCAGGAATAGGGTTTCAGCAGGTTTTGAGTTGCTGGGTGTATCTAGTCTCTCAGTGCTCAGTGAGCATGTCAGTGTGACTAAATGCCCTTCAATTACAAGCTAATCAAGAAACTTCCTATGGCCGAGAAATATCAGGACGTCATTCCACAACAAACAGTGTGAGCAACAGAGGTCATGGAACAAAGATACTTTTCAGAACAGGTTAGATGGTAAACTTGTGCAAACAGAGTTTAAGGATGCTAATGCTAGTGCTCCCCTTAAAAAAATATAATTTAAGAAAAATTCCATTCATAGAATTCCGACAGTGTAGAAGCAGGCAACTCAGTCCATCAGGTCCACGCCAATCCTCCGAAGAACATCCCACCCAGACCCATCCACTTTAACCCTGCATTTTCCAAGGCTAATCCACCTAGCCTGCACATCCCTGGACAATTTCCCATGGCCAATTCACCGAACCTGTACATCTTTGGACTGTGGGAGGTAACAAGAGCACCCAGAGGAAACACACACAGACACAGGGCGAACATGAAAAATCCACACAGATAGTCGCCCTGAGGGTAGAATCAAACCTATGTCCCTGGCACTGTGAGGCAGCAATGCTAACCATTGAGCCACCATGCCACTCCTCATTTCCTTCTTTCCAGTCCCCATTTCCCTCTTCCGAACTGTTTGTCTTTCTCCTCTCTGGCCTTATATGGACTATAATACACTTCAACATAATATCAATGCTAAACATGGAAGCAATACATCCGAGTCCAAATCCATTCTCTAATCTGTGTTATTGCACTGGTGGTGTCAGGTAAACATAAATTTAAGCTCAAATGCAATGCACCCACAGTCAATCAGCTTACTGAAATCCACTATCAGAGTTTGCACAAAGAAGGTTACTTGACAGTTGAATGGGAAACGGGCAGTGCTTATGGAAATAAATCTGAGCATGGCGTCTTCAGGAGAGATGATAAGAACATTAGAAAGATAGATAGAGACAAAGTAAGTACCACATTTAGAATCAGTTCAGCTTACCCTGGATGAAACTAGAAATAACTATTGCATTGAGTGCTGGTCTTTCCCATGGCTTGACATTTTATGAAGGTTAGAGTACAGCAGAGGTTTACCTGGATGCTCTCAATGATGGTGGAAATCACAGAATCACAGAATTGTTACGGTGCAGAAGGAGGTCATTCAGCCTATTGTGCCTGGATCAGTTCTATTACCCAGTGTCAGTCTCCTGTCTTTTCCACATACCCCTGATTACCATTTCTGTCCAAATAATTATCCGATGCCCTCGTGAATGTTTCAGTTGAACCTGCCTCCACCATATTTCCAGGCAGTGTGTTTCTGACCTGAACTACTCACTGTGTGAAAAGGTTTTTTTTCTCAAGTCACTCTGGTTTTATTTGCACTTCACTTTAAATCTATGCCCTTTCATTCTCTTTTTCTTTTATAAGCGGGAATAGCTTCCCCCTACCTACCCTATTCAGTCCACTTTTTGTAAACTTCTATCAAATCTTTTCTGAACCTTTGTCTCTCCAGGGAGAATAGTCCCAATTTCTTCAATATGTCCTTATAACTGGAACCATCTTATAAAATATTTCTGCACTCTCACTAACGCATTAACATCCTTCCTTTAATGTGGCATCCAGTACTGTTTACAGTATTCCAGGTGAGATGTAACAAGTGTCTTGTAAAAGTTCAAATCACCTCCATGTTCTTGCACCATATGCTCCTATTAATAAAACTGAGAACATTGTATGTTATATTAACTGCTCTCTTCACCTGTCCTGCCACTTTCAATGATCTGTCTACAAATAACACACAGATCTCCCTGCTCTTGAACTCTCTTTAGAATTGTGCCTTCTATTTTATGTTGCCTTTCAATGTTCTTCTGACAAATGTACATCACCTCACCCTTCTTTGCATTGAAGCTCATCTGCCAACAATCCATCAAAATCACCAACTTGTGCTTGTCCCTTCAGAGTTCCACGCTGAATTCCTCAAAGCTTATTTATGCAGAGAGGTTGGAGAAGCTGAAATAAAAACAGAACATGATGGAGGAACTCAGCAGATTTGGTAGTACCTGTGGAAAGAGGAACAGAATTAACATTTTGAATCAAATATGACTCTTCTTCAGAACTCCACTAACCTTCATTAAGAGGGAGATAAGGACATTTTTTTCTCTCTTAGATGGTTGTCAGCTTGTGGAATTCTTTCCCCTGACAGCAATGGAGGTGGGGTGATATGTTTAAGGCAGAGGTGAATAGATTATTGACCAACAAGTGTTGCATTAGGGCTTTAGGACCCTGGAGCAGCTTTGCAATGATGTCACAGAGCTGTGCATAATTGAGCATAAATACCACAGTATGGATGGAAAGTTAGAGACAAAAAATTACATCAGGCCAAACTTGATTAGGCTACAATACATGAGACCAGATCTTTGAGAGACTTAGTAGCACATAGACATGAAGATACAATGAAGGTAGGTTAGTCCTTACCTAATGTAAATATAAGATCAGAGCCTTATTTAACAGTTTTTATTATTAATGTAAAATAAATAATGTTATTTTGAAGTCTAATCCTGAAGACAGTCCTTGATTTTGTCTTCTCTTTGAGCTGTCTGTAAAGTTCCTAAACTTGAACTGAATTGAATTGAATTGATGTATTATCACATGTACTGAGGCACAGTGAAAAGCTTTGTCTTGCTAGCAATACAGGCAAAACACAGAGTTAAATAGCATAGATAAGTAAATAATTGGTTAAACAGCAGCAACAACAAAAATACAGATGCAGATGAATGTTAAGAGTTTGTGAGTCCATTCAGTATTCTAACAACAATAGGGTTAAAACTGATTCCAAACCGGCTAGTCCATGTGTTCAGGCTTCTGTACCTTCTCCCCGATGGTAGAGGTTGTATAAAAAACATTGCCAGGGTGGGATGGATCTTTGAGAATGCTGGCGGAACTTCGTTGACAGCGGGCCTGGTAGATGGATCCTATAGATGGGAGGTTGGCCTTTGTGATTGTCCAGACCAAGTTCACCACTCTCTGTAACCATTTCTGATCTTGAATGGTACAGTTGCCATACCAGGTAGTGACATATCCAGACAGAATGCTCTCGATGGCGCACCTATAAAAGTTGGCAAGGGTATTTGCCATCATGCCAAATTTCCTCAGCTGCCTGAGAAAGAAGAGACATTGTTGGGCCTTTGTAACCAGTGCGTCCACATGAAGAGTCCAAGAAAGCTTGTTGTGGATGACCACTCCCAGGAGCTTGACACTTTCCACTTGTCCCACCTCTGTGCTGTTAATGTGTGTGTGTGTGGGGGGGGGGGGTATGACTAACATCCTGCTGAAAGTCAATAATGAGTTCCTTGGTTTTGCCAGCATTGAGAGCTAGATTGTTCTCAGTGCACCATTCTTCCAGGTCTTCCACCTCCCATCTATAGTCTGTTTCATCACCATCTGAGATTTGACCGACTATGGTGGTGTCATCAGTGAACTTGTAAATGACATTCGTCTGGTATTTGGTGACACAGCCATGGGTATGCAGTGAGTACAGTACCCCTGGGGGTCTCCAGAGTTGAATGTTAGTGAAGATGAAATATTGTCCCCAATCTTCACTGATTGTGGCCTGTGGGTCAGGAAACTGAGGATCCAGTTGCAGAGAGTGGGGCTTAGTCCAAGATCACTAAGTTCAGTAATCGGTCTTGGAGGGGATAATAGCTTTGAAGGCTGAACTGTAGTCAATGAGTAGGATTCTTATGTAGCTGTTCTTGGTGTCAAGATGTTCTAGGAAGGAGTGAAAGGCAAGTGGTATGGCATCTGAAGTGATCTGTTGGTTCGATAGGCAAATTGGAGTGGGTCAGGTTTAGTGCACTTTATGACCACTGAAATTAGGGCCACTAGGCGGTAGTCATTGAGACATGCTGCATGAGCCTTCTTAGACACAGGGATGATGTTGGCTCTCTTGAACCAGGCAGAAACAGTGGCCTGCTGCAGGGACAGGTTGAAGATGCCTGAGAAGACCTCTGCTAGTTGATCGGTGTATGCTCTGAGTGCACAGCCTGGTACTCCGTCTGGTCCCATCGCTTTCCTTGGATTCACATGAAGGAAAACTGATCTGGCCTCTGATGCAGTAACTATTGGGATAGGATCGTAAGGACTTGTCAGAATATGTGTTATCTCTCCACTGAAATTCGGCTCAAAGCGAGCATAGAAGGCGTTGAGACGATCTGGGAAGGATGTGTCATCATTGGCTATCTTGCATTGTCTCTTTTTAGAACCTGTGATGTCATTCAGTCCTTGTCATAGTGGCCAGGTGTCTGTCTGGGTTTCTAGTTTGGATCGGTGTAGTGTGGCATCAAGCAAATAGCAGAAAATGGCTGCTGTGACTGCCTAGACAATTGTGGAAGTGGTAAAGATCAAGAAATAGATCTGAGATCATTTGGAGAGGAGAAGAATTCAAAAAATCTTTTTCAAGAAATTGTCAGTACAGCTTTAAGGCATGGTAGCAGCCAGAAAAGCCATAGAGCAGAAGAGCTGCTGTGAAGGAAGCATTTCTTCCAGAGAAGCAACCTGAACACAATAAATGTCAAAAGCCTTTTGCAGCCAGTAACAGAAGAAACTAGCTTTTAAAAAGGCTGCCCATCAGCAGCAAAGGGGATAACGCTAGATCGAGTGCCTGCAAGAAGCCGCTGATTATGCACACCATAGCAAATTTGATAGCTTGGAGAGGCTTCATGTTTCATGTCCACTTGAAGATCTAAACAAAGGAGCAACACTTCCTTTAAGCTATGTGGCTGCAAGCACAAACAGTCCCACTGGATGGCATCGTGGTTAGCATTGCTGCGTTGCTGGGACATGGGTTCAATTCCAGTCTAGAGTAACTACCTGTGTGGAGTTTGCACATTCTCCCTGTATCTCTGTGGGTTTGTTCCAGGTGGTCTGGTTTCCTCCCACAGTCCAATCTGGGTTAGGTAGATTAGCCCTGGGAAATGAAGGGTTACAAGGATAGGGAAGATGGTGGGTTTGGATAGGATGACCTTCAGAGGTACAGAATGGACGAGTGAAACAATCTCTTTCCACTCTGTAGGGATTCTATGATGTTCTGCGCACAGCAATTGGCTTTGGCATGCTGGTCACAGTTTTGGAAGTTACCACTACATATGGGTCTTAGAGGCTTCACAACCAGTATTAAAATTACAGGTAAAAATTGTTGAGGAGCACAGTTAAGACTTATAACAGTGAGTTAACAAATTTTCAAACTATTTACTTAATGACAAAGGTAACAACAGTAAGTTAAAATAGTCACTTAGATATAGACTTAAAGAACATTAATTGAAAAATTGGAAAAGGTCAAACAGCAATGTTGCAATTTGAAATATCAGAACCCGGACAATAAAGTTTGTGAAATCTTTATTGTTTCAATGGGCTGAATGATAAATGGAAGGTGTTATTTGATAACTATGTTTTATTGACTTTATTCATTAAAAGACAAAAACATTAGATAAAGAAGAATAACAATCTGATCACATGATGTCAACTTTGGCACAAAAATACTTTGAATTCAGAAACATCAAAAACATCAAGGCAGACCTTGTATAGTCAAAAAAAAATCTTTGAATCTTATTGAGTGAATTGAACATATTTCAAAGGGAATGGAGTATAAAACAGGGAAGTCATGTTCAAACTACACAGGCATGATTTAGACCACACTGAAATACTGTGAACAGCTTTGTGCCCTTTACCAAAGGAAAGATATACCAGAATTTGAGGCAGTTTGGAGAAGATTCAGTAGGCTAATCCAAGGTATGGAGAGACTTTTTATGAGGAGAAGTTTGAGTAGACTGGGTCTGTGCTCATTGTGATTTGGAAGAACTCCAGGTGACCTTATTGAAACATACAAGATTCTTAGGGAACTGAACATCATTAGAAAAAAAAAGAACTGGAATACTGGAAATCTGAAATAAACCAGAAATTGCTGGAGAAACTCAGCAAGTCTAACAACATCTGTGGAAAGATAGCTGTGTTAACATTTCAGGTCCAGTGATCCTTCTTCAGAACTGATAGTTGCTAGGGAAAGGCGGCATATATGACAGGGAATGGTGAGGGGAAATGTGATAGTTGGAGATGAAGCCCAGAGACAGAGAACAGCAAACAAAGGGATGCGTAATGGTGAGCCAGGAAGGAAGAAAAACTGATTAGAAGGACCGTTAGTAGATGAAAATAGGCAGGCTTAACAGGATAGTTCTGGAAAGGTTATTTCCCCTTGTAGGAGAGTTTAGGACCAGAGGACACAATCTCAGAGTTAGAGGTCATCCATTTAAGATGGAGAGGAGGAGGAATTTCTTCTCTTATAGGGTAATAAATCTGTAGAGATATTTAGCACAGAGGGCTGTCAGGACTGGATTGTCATGTATATTCATGGATGGGAAATACAGATTTTTAACCAGTATATGAATCAAAGGCTATAGGAAAAAGGCAGGAAATTGGAATTGAAGATTATTAGATCACCATTATCTCATTGAAACAAGGAGTAGAGTCTACAGGCTGTATGCTTTTATGTCTTGCAGTCTTACAGTCCAAAGTCATGTTGTTGGAAGGATGGAATAAAAGCTGATCCCTGGAAAACAAAGTCAATCAGTGACTTCCCAAATCCAAAGCTTGATACCATCCAGGACAAAGCAACCCATCTAATTGGCACTGCATCCACTGCTCAGCAGCAGCAGTGTGTACTATCTACAAGATGCACTGCAGAAATTCACCAAAGATTCTCAGACAGCATCTTCTAAACCTATAAACACTTCCATCTAGAAGGACAAGGGCAGCAGGTACATGGGAACATCACCACCTTCAAGTTCCCCACTCACCATCCTGACTTGGAAATATATTGCTGTCACTGTCACTGGCTCAAAATCCTGGAATTCCCTCCCTAAGGGTATTGTAGGTCAACCCACAGCAGGTGGACTGCAGCAGTTCAAGAAGGCAGCTCACACTACCTTCTCAAGGGTCAGCTAGGGATGGGTAATAAATGCTGGCCAGTCAGCCACATCTGCATTCTACAAAATGAATTAATAAATATGATTTGCAATGGTTTCTGGCTATGGTGTATCAATTGGCTAAGTCTTTAACACATTTTGCCTCTGTTATAGAATCCCTGAGAAATCTCTTGAAGAAGTCACAAGCATGGCATATACTGTAACAAGTGGCCTTTGAGAGGATTAAGGATATGTTGACTTCGACTGAAGTCTCATTACAATCCACCACATCCCATGATTACTACTGCGCATGCCTCAGCCACAGGCACTAGAATAATTTTTTCTCAGTATCAGCCAAAGTATATTGAAGGCCCATATATTAAACCTCAAGGACATTAGTGCATATGAAAACCCAATATACTATCTTTGAGAAAGAAGCTTTAGTGGTTACATTCACCTGTCAGAAACTTTCTGCTTACACTTTGGGCCTCACCCTCTGGAGAAAAATATTTTTTAAAATTGCCTCCTCACATACAATGGTTTCACCTCAAACTCAAAAGATTCTTTCATGACACTCGACATTTCTAAGGCATGTGAGAAGATGCTCTATGTACTCCCATATAACAATACACTTTTGGGGCTGAGGCACATCGGGCAATCATATAATCTCAGCCAGCCTCAACAAACCAACTTAATTTCATCAAAAAGGAACAAATGAAAGATCCCAGGTACATTATGGTATGCAAGAGCTTCTCCCAAAGTTCACCAGATCTCCTTTCCCACTCCATGCCTTGAAGACTTAAGTCAAACAGGGACAACATGTTTCTGTTATCAAGAGTTTGCTGGTGATTAATGTGTAACTGGCAATTCTTCAACCATTGCAAAATAACATTCTTCAATGGAATCACCAAGGGCATTTTGGCATATCCAAATGCAGAGCAAGAGCTTGTGTAGCTGTGCTTCAGAATTCAAAACATTTAGAGGACCTTGTCGTCAATTGTAACAAACATACGATACCAGTAGGGAATGGCAAGAAACTCTCATTCATACAGAACTTCTGGAATGACCCTGGGCTCATTTGGGCACGGACCTGTTTATGTATGAATGTCATTTATACCTCATCTTGTTTGGTTATTACTCAAGATGGTTTCAGGCTTAAAAGCTGACATCAATGAGTACTAAAACAAATGTGAGAGCCCTACAGAAGATGTATGCCAGTCACTGTACTCCACATGTCATTGCTTCGGCAGAAATATATCTAATCATTGATTTAGAGAGGGATAGGAGAGATAAGGACAAAATGTACAGTAAATGTTGTTAAAAAAGCAACCTTTTATAAGTGAACCAGCCACCTTGTGTCAATTACAAACCGGTGGAAGCATCTGAAGAAAGATAGTTGAGTAGCAAGAATCATAAGGAACTAACAATCATATGTAATCTGTAAGTGGGAATAGGAACCAATGAAGTGTGTGTGTGTGGTGTTACACATTAACATTTATAACTGTTTGCCAACAGTCAGCATCTAATTACTTGTAATGAATAGCGATTCTTGTTAAGTGCAGAAGGATAGCTCATACATTCTTGGTCTGGAAGGTCAGGTAAATTGAGTGACTTAGAGTGATTATTTTAAAATCTTTACCTTTTGTAAAAATTCCATGAATAGTGGGCTTGATTTCTAATGTGCTACTCCAGTTAGCAGTGAAAATCTGTAGCATTTCTTGGCTGTAACCATGACAGCCACTGCCAGCTTTCCCCAGGGTTAAAACAGATCACCATATCTAGCAGCATTCAGGAGATGCAGATTTTATCAATGGCCTCCTGTGGCAATTGTAACCCATTTTGGCAGTTTCTCTGAGTCGGTCCATCAACTAGTGAGAAAAGTTCCTCATGGATAGCATAAAGTTGGAAAATAATCCTGGAAACAGTGTTGTCCAGATAACACAGAATATGCACAACACAGAAAAAGGCCATTCAGCCCAAGTCATGCTACTGTTTATGCTGTACTTTAGCCTCCTCTCATGTCCTCTTTATTTAACCTCATCACCAGTTACTTCTATTCCTTCATTCCTTGTATTTACCTAACTTCACCTAAAATGAAACTTTGCTTTTTATCTCAATTACTTTGTGTGGCAATGAATTTTGATTTCTTAATTGTTTATAAAAGACGTTAGCAAAGATTTTATGTAAATATGTAAATAGATGAAAAACAACTCTGCTTATGGGATGTTAATAATTTTCTGAAAGTGTTTTCTGTTAAAATTAATTAATTTTGGTGCATATAGATTATAAACTTGTGCATTGAAACATGATTTTTATATTGACAGTTTTAACTCCTGGAAAAGTTACTTTTCATACAAACAGTATGCACTACTGGGGATAAACAAGATTCAACAGGCTCTGTACTGTATTTTTAAAGAGAGCATCATTAGCAAATCTTTTAAACCATGTCTTGTGACAGAAAAACATGAGTTTGCTTAACATCTTTTTTGAATTATTTTCATATGTTTCTGTGTATTGTTAGATAAAACATCTCATACTAATTGGAGTGAATGTTCCATTTGCCATCTGAGTGTTAGATTGGCAATAGGTTGCAAATAGGCCAGTGACAGGCTGGTTTTAATGTGAGTATAGCCTGTCATTAGGCTGATTGTTATTAGGTTGGTGTTTGACCAGTGTTGAATTAGTGTTGGATCAATGCTAAACCGGCATTCGGCTGGCATTGCAGATTGACTTCCCAATATAGCTACAATACAATTTGAAAAGAAAATTGAGTGGTTTCAATAACAGAGTGGAGAATTTACAGTGCAGGTGGTTATAACCTGGGCAGCAAGTTGAAAATCAATCCCAATGCATTTTAGGCAGAGATTTATGTATCATGGAGAGCCATAGTCCAATATTATGGAAAGAATTGAATGTACACACATTGGAAGCAACTTGAGTTAATGATAGCATCTATTGATTTCAAGATTCTTCCTATTAGCAGAATTGTTGGTGCAAGTGAAGATTGTGATGTTATCATTAGCCTTACTCTCCAGGGTTTAGGAAAGGGACAATTAACTTGATTTCTCATTATTGATCAATAACTTATGGCCTCTGCTGGAGAATAAATCTCTACCAACATCAGAATGGAACAGAATCAGGTTGGATTAAATGTTTTCCCGCCATCCTCTTCCAACTCCCACCCCACCCTCCACCTTAGCCCTGCATCAGATAAGTGTCTACAGCCTTGTTACCTCCCTATTCCTTACCTATACCCTGTCCGTCAGTGACATTATTCAAATGCATGACATCAATTTCCAGTTATATACTGATGACAGCATCTCCATCTCAGTGCCACTTCTTTCACCTCCATTACTGCTCTTTTGATATCTACAAGTTACTCATAACTACACTGGTCCTCTCATATTTCTTTATTTCAAATCTGCCATTAACACCCCTCACCTTAAACAATCAAACCTCTCTCCTCACAGTTGATGACCCAGTTCCAAAATCCTGTTCCTTTACAATGTTCTTAAACATTTTGTTGCCTCCCAAGCTGGTTCTCATTTGACCCTGCCAGAGTGTTGAAACAGTTTTTATCAAACCATCAAGCCATTACATCCTCTATGTGATTGTGACTGGGATTGTCTTTGTTATCCTTCTTGGACTGTCTCACATCCTTCTCCAATGCATCTCCACTGTCATCCAATTGGGACTGCACTCACCTGGTTGGTTGATACCTAACAAATCCTCCATTGTTGCCTGATCTTCAGGATTGGACTCCTCACACCAAGGCCAGAGCACATTCTTGTGCAGGTCAGGGGAGAAAACCCGTGGTTTTTCCCTCTCCCCACACCTATGCTATAGGTTATAGACCTATCCACACAGGCAGCCTCCTCTATTCTGCTCCCCATCTCATTGTTGGGAAGCAAAGCCTATTATACAGTCAGATGTATCAGTAAGACAATATAGTCCATGGGTAATACTTTGACTTTTAAGATTACAATACTTTAGAGTTCTACCAACAGGTTGATCAATTAAAACTATCCCTCTGAATGAAGTAGCTCATCCTGCCTGACCTGCTGTGCTTTTCCAGTGCCACACTTTTCGATTCTGATTCTCCAGCATCTGCAGTCCCTCACTTTCTCTCTATTTCCATCTCTGTCATGCCTCTAACCCTGTCTCAGCTCAGCAATTGAGATCCTTATCTATATCTTTGTCAACTCAAACCTTCACTATTTTCACCAGGTCTCCCACCTTGCACTCTTCCTAAGTGTAAGCTCATCTAAAACATTGCTGCCCAGACTATAACTAACATCAAGTTCCATTCTTCTATATGAAAATGGAAAGTACTGGAGAAATTCAGCATGTCTGACAGCATTTATGGACAGAAAAACAAAGTCAATATGAGTCCAATATGCTCTCCAATCACAATGGCATTTCAATAGCTAACAATATTCTGAATCATAGACTCATCTCCGTCCTTAATATCTCAGTCCTCATTAAAGCATCTTTCCCATCACCCTCACAAGCGTATATTGGCTCCAGCTTTGTCAAAGTCTCAATTTTAAAATTCTCATCCCTGTTTTCAAATCCATCCATAGTCTCACCCTTACTGATCATTCTCAGCCCTCCAGTTCTCCAAGGGTTCCTCTAATTCTGGCCTCGTGTCCATCCTCCAAATCCATTACTTTAGCATGAATGGCCCATTCTTTCAGCTACCTGGACCCTAAACCCTGAATTATTTTCTTTAAGGCATTCCTTAAAATCCTTGATTTGGAAGTTCTGGTGTTAGATTGGGTGGACAAGGTTGGGCATCGCATGACATGGGGTTATATTCATGCTGGAGCAATGGATTTTAAGGATGCATATTATATAGAATATAGGAGTTTATGGAAGAAGGAAATTAGGAGGGTGAAAAGGGGCATGAGATAGCCTTGGCTGAGAAGATTAGAGTGAATCCAAAGAGGTACTTTCAGTATATTAGAGGAAAAAGAATAACCAGAGAGAAAATAGGGCCCTTCAAGGACCAAAGTGGATAGGTATGTGTTGAACCACAGACGATAGTTGAGGTTCTCAATGAATATTTCACCTCTGTGTTTACCATGGAAAACGACTTGAAGACTTGGGAACTTGGGGACTTGGGGAAGTTAGTGGTGATATCTTGGGGACAGTCCCATGTCACAGTAGAGGAGGTGTTGGATGTATTAGAATCTATGAAGGTGGATGAATCTCTTGGTCCTGACCAGATATATCCAAGAACTCTGCAAGAGGCTAGAGAAGAAATTGTGGGGACTCTGGCTGATATTTTTGCATCATCATTAGCCATGGGCGAGGTGCCAGAAGCCTGGAAGGTAGTGAATGTTGTACTATTATTCAAGAAGGACTGCAAAGAAAAGCCTGGGAAATATAGACCAGTAAGCTAAACATCTGTGGTAGGTAAGTTACTTGAGAAGATTCTGAGAGGTAAGATATGTATGCATATGGAAAGACAGGGGTTTGATTTGGAGTAGTCAGCGTTTTGTGAGTTGGAGATCATGCCTCACAAATTTGTTAGGTGAAGGTTAGGCGAATTGGCCATGCTAAATTGCCCATAGTGTTAGGTGTATTAGTCAGGGGTAAACGTAGGGAAATGAGTCTGGGTGGGTTACTCTTCTGAGGGTCAGTGTGGACTTGTTGGGCTGAAGGGCCTGTTTCTACACTGTATGGAATCTAAACTAATCTAATCTAATCTAAAGTGACCAGGAAGGTTGATAAGGGCAAGGTGGGAGATATAGTCTATATGGATTTCAGTAAGGCCTTTGATAAGGTTCCACATGGTAAGCAGCTTTGGAAGGTTAGATTGCATAAAGTCCGGGGGAGCTGGCAAATTGGATACGCAATTGACTTGATGGTAGGAAGCAGAGGGTAATAGTGGAAGGATGCTTGTGGAACTGGATGCCAGTGATTAGTGGATAACAAACATTATTTTCATTAAGGCCCTACCATTCACCATGACACTCCTACCTTGATTTGATTTTCCAAAATGCAAGACCTCACAATTATCTATATTAAACTCCATTTGCAATTTCTTGCCCACTTTCCCAGCTAATCAAGGTCCTGCTGAAATTTCTGATAACCTTCTTCACAGTCCACAATACTGTCTATTTTATTGTTTGTTATCTATATCAATACTTTGAATGAGAACATACAAGGCATGATTAGTAAGTGTGCAGATGACACTAAAATAGACAGTATTGTGGACTGTGAAGAAGGTTATCAGAAATTTCAGCAGGACCTTGATTAGCTGGGAAAGTGGGCAAGAAATTGCAAATGGAGTTTAATATAGATAATTGTGAGGTCTTGCATTTTGGAAAATCAAATCAAGGTAGGAGTGTCATGGTGAATGGTAGGGCCTTAATGAAAATATTGAAATAGAAGGATCTTGGAGTTCATGTGCACAGTTCTCTGAAAGTGGAGTCACAGGTAGACAGGGCAGTGAAGAAGGCTTTTGGCAAACTGGCCTTCACCAGTCAGGGCACTGAATATAGAAGCTGGGAAGTTATGTTGCAGTTGTACAGGATATTGGTGAGGTCGCACTTGGAGTATTGTGTTCAGTTTTGGTCACCTTGTTATAGAAAATATGTTGTTAAACTGAAAAAAGTGCAGAATAAATTTAGTTCTTGGCCTCAATGGTCTGAGTTATAGAGAGAGGTTGGACAAGCTCAGACATTTCTCTTTAGAATGGAGGAGACTGAGGGGGAATCTTATAGAGATGTAAAAGATCTTGAGAGGCATGGATAGGGTGAATGCATTCAGTCTTTTTCCCAGAGTTGGGGAATCAAGGACAGAGGGCATCAGTTTAAGATTAGAGGAGAAAGATAAAAGGGAATCTGAGGGGCAATTTTTTTTACACAGAGGGTGGTACAGATATGGAATGAGCTGCAAGTGGAAGTGGTTGAGGTGGGTATGTTAACATTTAAAAGGCATTTGGACAAATACATGGATAAGAAAGGATTAGAAGGATATGGGCCAAATACAGGGAAATGGGGTTGGTGTGAATGGATATTTTGGTTAGCACAGACCAGTTTGGGCCATAGGGCCTGTCTCTGTGCTGTAGGACCCTATGATTCTAACTGTTTTAATATATTTTCATGCGCCTTGGTGTCAAATCTTGTTTAATATCCATCTTGGAGACATTTTACCACATTAATGGTGTTTTATAAATGACAGTTGTTAATGTAGTTTTGCCATCAAATTGAATGTCCTATATCATGTTGGAGGATTTGACCTAAACAGAGAGATTGAATAGACTGGGGCTGTTTTCCCTGGAGCATCAGAGGCCGAGTGGTTCTTATAGATATTTATAAAATCATGAGGGGCATGGATATGATAAATAGACAAAGTCTGTTCCCTGGGGTGGGGTAGTCCAGAACTAGAGAGCATAGGTTTAGGGTGAGGGGGAAAGATATAAAGTGTATGGAATGAGCTGCCAGAGGAAGTGATAGAGGCTAGTACAATTGCAACATTTAAAAGGCATTTGGATGGGTATATGAAAAGGAAGGGTTTGGAGGAATATGGACTAGATTAGGTTGGATAATCTGTTTGGCATGGACAAGTTGGACTGAAGGGTCTGTTTCCATGCTGTACATCTTGATGACTCTATAACTCTATGTCCTCATGAGCTGGAATTTCCTCCAATTAAATATTGGTGGGATGATAACCTTTTCCTTCTGTTGCCAGCTAATTTTCTATTTTCCAGAAATGAATTACAAGCCTCTCTGGCCACAACATCAGGCCATATTGTCTATTACCATGCCATCCTGTTTGAGTCAGAGTTTCAGCTCATCTGAGTAGTGAATGCATGGAATGCGTTGCCAGCTGTGATGGTGGAAGCAGAGTCAGTGGGGACATTTAAGTGACTGCTGGACATGCAATGGATAGCAGTGAGTTGAGGGGTGCGTAGGTTAAGTTACTATATTTTACATTAGGATTAAATCTTGGCACAACATCATGAGCCAAAGGGCCTGTTCTATGCTGTACTTTTCTATGTTCTATGTTCTATGTTCTATCACTGCATATGTGCTAACTAACATGAAACCCCATTCATTAATTTCCCCTGTGCTTGTTGACCTGCTGTGACTTCTATTCACCAACAACTTAATGCCATTATACCTAGCCTTCTGTTCACACTCCTTTTAATTTCCTGAATTTCCTGCAGCTCTGCAACACTCTGAGACCACTGTGTTCCTCCAGTTCTGCCTCCTTTTGTGTTCTCTACCATTGGTGATAATGATTTCAACTTTCTATGATGTAACCCTTCTAACATCTTCCCTAAATACTTTGCCATTTTCTTATCTTTAAGCCACTCCACCAAAGCTAGCTCATGGATAAAATTTTTGTCACTCATTTTAATATTTTCATCACTATGTAATATGAAATTAAATATAGGCAAGCTGTGGAAACATGCAAACTAGGTTGACATATAAAAGAATATAGAGGTGGGCTAAGTACTGAGGGCTGCGTTGGTACGTAGGGCTCCACTCCAATAACCAAGGCAACACCTTTGGAAAGAGGGAAGAAAATTATGCTTATCTATTATTTTCCTAATTTTACCTTGAAAGATTGATGTGCCTTCATTTTTAGTAAGGCCATTGGTGGCAGTCTTATTGTTGAAATTAATCCTATTCAATGATATATTTGCTTGAATTTTTGAATTTTATCATTGATTATCACAGCACTGAAGAAGGCCATTCAGTCATTATGTCTACCATGTACTTTAATTCTGTATCTTCTGATTTTTGACCCTTTCCAAATGTAAACAGTTTTTATTTAGCTAATCTGTCAAATCTTTTCATGATTTTGAACACCTCTTTCAGGTCCCAGTTATATAATAATGTGTAAGAAATATTCAATTGTTTTCTATTTTCATTCGTTGTCCATTATATGTTTGTGTTGTGTTGTTATTCACAATTTTTAAATTTTTTCTCGAGTATGTTTATTTTTTGTGGCAAAAGAAAGCTCAGTATGTAGATTAATGAAGATTATCATATTTATGATTATCAAGTTGAGGGAGGAAAGGACTCTCCGGAAATAGGTGAGGTGCGCATGGCTGACGGGAATGACATCATAACGAAAGTGCTCTATCTGAGGTAGCAGCGCGGAAACCTCGCGAGAGGTGAGCGCGGCCTTTGTAGTGACGCAGTTTCCGTTTCCCTTTCCCAGTATGCTCTCTCTCAGAGACGGGAATGGCGGAATATGGCAGCATTCTCACCCCGGCGGCGCTCGGCCTGAACGCCGGACATTCGCCCGGACCCAAAGTAGAAGCTTTCGCGGACGCGCTGCAGAGGGCGCGGCAGGTAAAAGAGAAACCCCCTCTCCTGCACGACCGCCCCGGGCTTTCCTCAGTTCCAGGCGGGGGTGGCTTCAGGAGAAACCTCTTGTGGCGGGCCGGAACCGCCTCCATTTGCAGCCCCCAGAACACTCCCCCCTTTTGGGAGGGGGCAAAGACACATGTGTCCAGGGCCCAACAGTCAGCTTCAGGTGCAGCAGATATCCTAATCCTCCAAATTCCAGTTGGGCATCAACTATTAGCTTCACTCTTGCTCATATTCCACTGGTTCAACTCCCTAAGGTTGCCACACTGTGAGGTCTAACCTTCCACATCAGGACATTAAATCCACTGCGCAGGACTGCCAGGATCCTGCTTCCAGATGTTTGAGTTTCAAACTTCAGATGGGTTTTTATTAACATACCCTGTACTACTGGCAATGTTACAGGTGTCCTCGTTTTTGATCTCCTTGAACTCAAATAAAGTACTTCATACCATGTATATATACCTCTACATCAAATCATATTTTTGCTGTGGTCGTACTTGAACTGGAAACATTATTTTCCATGCTGTTGAACTTGACCTTCTGTCCATGGCCCAGTCTGTCTCACTTTTGATTGTGCAAGTTTCTTAAAATTGCCTGAATTTCACTTGGAGTTACTAATTTCAAAGTATATGGTTTCCTAATATGTTGAAATCTTTTGTAAAGTAGAGGAAACAAAGTATAGCATATTATTACATTGAGTCTTATGGTGTAGGGAAGGAAAATGTTTTGAATCTTAATGTTGTGCAGTACATAATTCAACTGAGTTTTTTTGACACTGGTACAAGAGAAATTCAGGATCAGGTATACTGTGCAGTTTACATTGGGGATGCACAAGTTAATATTAAATTAGTGGAATCTCTCACTGTACATGTTTAGTGCATTTGTCACTTAAAATTAGCATCTCTTAATGAGTAGACTTACATATATGACAAATCTTTGGTTTTGACATGATGTATGGGTAAGCTGTGTTTCTTATTATAAGATGAACTTGATTTTTCTGTAATAAGGAAATGTAAACCAGTAGCACCATTCCTTGATCTCCAGTAGCAGATATATTTCCAAATGTATGTCAGACAGTCTAGTTTTGTTATATTTTTCATTGTTTCATGGCAGAGGCCATCTACCTCATCTTTGTCCTGTCTCAAAAAGAACTACCTCATTAAATCTCTTCCAATCTTTTGTTCTACAATCATCCAAGTTATAGCATCTTAAGTATATGTTGAAGTATTTTTTAAAATGAGAGGGGGAAGTAGAGGAAGGAAGCCTTACCAGATAGAGCTCCAGGATCCCTAATCTTTCTGGATGATGAGGTTTGTCCTCTCTTCTCCCATAATCATATCCATTGCTTTCAAATCTGTACATCTTGTTGATTGACTATTCAGATAAGTTTAATAGGGTGTTTATTTTCTACTGTAACTCAACTCCTGTGTAATTTTCTGCACATCAACTCTTTATTAGCTTCTTCCATTAATAAGAAAGCTACCCCATCCTATCCAGACTTCTAGCTAAAATTCTCCATTCCGGCCACAGGATTACAGATGCTTTGGTTGAAAGATTTACCATAATAAGATTTCTCTGAATTGTTACAGGATAATGGCATTATTCATTTTTGAAAGGTCTATCTCAACTCTAAAAACAAACTTTGATACTGAAAGAAAGGCAGTGCCAACATAATTTGTGTAACAATAGAAGTAACACCAGGAATTTATCAAATAGAGATCATGATGGAAACCTAAGGGACTACCCAGCAGAATCCTGTTGTTCTCTTGGAGATGAGGGATGAGCTTGAAAGCTAATGCTTCAACAAAGTTATGATTTATTCTATTATTTAATTCAGTTACGATATAAGCATTGCTGGCTAAACCAGCATTTATTACTCAAATCTATTTGTCCTTTAGGAGATGGTGAGATGTCATCTTGAACTGCCACAGACAACGTAAATTAGGGTTGTCCACAGTTCTGTTAGAAGGAGAATCAATGTTTCGGCATAAGCCCTTCTTCTTCCTGGAGAAGGGCTTATGCCCGAAATGTTGATTCTCCTTCTCCTTTGATGCTGCCTGACCTGCTGCGCTTTTCCAGCAACACATATTTAAGCACTGATCTCCAGCATCTGCAGCCCTCACTTTCTCACCTTTCTGTTAGGGAGAGAATTCCAGGAATTTGACTTTGCAACAATAAAGAAACAGCAATATAATTCCAAGTTATAATGCTGTGAGACTTGGAAGGAAACTTGCATGTGGTGGCGTTTCCGTCCATCTGCTGCCACTGTTCTTCTAGGTGTTCGAGATTGCAGGTTTGAAAGTGCTGTCAGTGGAGTCTAGGTAAGTTATTCTGTGCATTTTGTAAATGATACACACTGCTGCTAGTGTGCATTGGTAGTGACGAGAGTTATTGTTAAAGGTGGTGGGTGGGGTGGCAATCAAGCAGCTGCTTTGCCCTGGATGATGTCAGATGTCTTGTGTTGCAGCTGCACGCATCTAGGCAGGTATAGTAATGCATTTCACTCCTGACTTGTCTCTAGTTGGTGAGCAGGCTTTGGGAAGACCAGAGGTAACGTACTCATGGTAGAATTCCAAGTCTTTGATCTGATGTAGTTAGAATGTTTGAGTGCCTGGTCCAATTCAGTTTCTGGTCAGTAGTCACAATGCGATATTGGTTATGCAGCAACTCCAAATGAGAAAGCATTACATGCTATATACAAGATATATTTTTCAAACTAACTGATTGCAGTGTCCTGAAATTGAGTTGAATAAATTTAGTACTTGTACATTTGTGGGATGTGAGTATCACTGACTGGAGCAGTATTTATTTCCCATCCTTAGTTGCTCACTAAAAAGTTGTGGTTTTCATGAATAACAACAATGAGTTTGGAAATAAAACAGGAATTGTTGGATAAGCTCAGTAGATCTGGCATCATCTGTGGAGAGAAATCACTGTTACCATTTCATGTCGAGTGACCCTTTCATGGCCCCAATTCTGAGGAAGGGTGACTCAACCTGAAATGTTAACTTTGATTTCTGTCCACAGATACTACTAGACCACCTGAGCTTATCCAGCAATTTCTGTCTTGTTAAGCATTACTTCAACACACCAAATAGGTATTTGCAGTAACCATAAACTGTTATTTTTCAGCTCAAAAAGACGATGCTTTAAATGTGTCCAATGTGATCTGACCTTCCCTCACCGCGTGTGAATCACTGCCTTTTAATCATCTTTGTAATATCCATTTTTAGTTTTTTGTAATTTTGTGTATTCCTTGCATATACATTGTATCAGTAAAATCCGTACAAGTTCTCTTATGAGTCTTGAGGACTTGCATACAGCGATGATTAAAAGCAAAATATTGGGGATGCTGGCAATCTGAAAAACAACTTTGGAGAGATTTAGCAGGTCTGATAGCATCTGTGGAGAGTCAGGTGTGACTCTTCTTTCTCCACAGATACTGCCAGACCTGTTCAGTTTCTCCAGCAGTATCTGTATTTGGTACAATGATAACAATTGCTTTTGCATGCTTCGTGGTTCCTAATGCATTAACATTCCTCATTCATAGTTGGATGCTCTTGATCTGTGCTTGATTAGGGATTGATCCGGTTTGGCTTACTGGTGTGAAATGGAACAGCTTTGTGAATTAGAGCTGGACTTGGCAGAGACCTTGAAGAGTATAGTTTTATTTTTGCTTCATTAACCAAACCAGACATAAACAGGTTGTCTCAGTGCATGTTGGTCCAGCCACTACTGGTGTTTTATTGTGTTTTCAATGTTGTCACTAAGCTTAATCAGCAAATACAGGCAAACCTTTACAAAAGGGCAGTAGTGTATTATGCTGTTTCTTTATCCATGAGTTGAAATACTATGATTTGATTTCGGGCCTACACTTACGTAGTTTGCTGTAATATTGTGCATCTTAAAATGTTCGCCGCAGATCCAACCCTGACATGGTCTGTAGTCATAATGCTCCACTAACTACAGCACTATTTTCTGCGTACTTAGAACCACGTGATGTATCGATGTATTATTAGTTTTGTGCTTTGAATATCAGAATTATCTCTGGTTTGTAGATTCTGGAGTTATGTTTTTCCACTAGTCAAATTAGGGAAAATTGCATTTCCTTGTGGACACAATGTAGGAACTAGACGCAGGAGTAGGCAATGTGGTCTCATGAGCTGCCTCCACCACTTTTTTAGATCGCAGGTGATGTTTAACCGTACCTCCACTTTCTTATCTATACCCATATTTCTTGATTTCCTTAGAGGCAAAAGACCTGTCAGTCTTAAAAGTATCCAATGACTGAACACCTCGAGGTTTTGGTGGGGGGGGAAGAATTCTAAAGAATCCATCAGCTGAGCAAGTACTGAACATGTTATGAATTCAGAAACAAAATCAGCAATTGCTGGATAATCTCAGCAGGTGTAGCAGCTTCTGTGGAGAAAAAGCAGCATTAATGTACCTTCTTCAGAACCAAAACATTAATTCTGCCTCCCCTCCACAGATGCTGCCAGATGAGTTTTTCCAGCAATTAGATTTTTTGTTATTTCCAGCATCTGCAGTTTTTTTTATGAATTCAATGTCTAATTTAAGATTACATTATTTTGATGTAATCACTGTTTGACCTTGTGTACATCTGCTGTAACATAATTCTTTCTTTTAACTTGTTTTTGACAATTATGTTGACATGCTTTCTGTGTGTACTGTATAGTTTGATGCAAATGTTGTCCTACAATTATAATTTGATGTAATGGTCAAATATCAGTCAGTATTCTGTTTCCACGATGTTTCTATGCGCATCAGTGTGTATATGCTTTCTACCATTAAAAATCTTTACAGGCTTTGATATTGGATGCATTATCTTTTTCCATATCTTCTTTCTCTTCCTTTCCTGATGATACTGATACAACACCAGGCTCTGTTTCAGTGCTGAATATGCAATCATAGTTTATCCAAATTAGCAAAGTTTGTGTGTGGGCCTCAGCAGAGAGTGTTGACAGCTCATTCCATTGTTAGGTATGTAACTGCTGTGTCCAGGGTTCAGTACATGTTGCTGTCCACATGCTCAGATTTTCCACAGAGTAACTGTAGGAGCCTCTTTATTCAAAAACAAAATACTGCATTGGCTGGAAATCTGAAATAAGAATCAAGAAAGGCTGGAAAGACTCAACAAATCAGGCAACATTTGATCCGAAACGGTAGCTCTGTTTATATTAACAGGTGCTGTCTGAGAGTTTCTAGCCCCTTTCTATTCTTATTGCAGGGAACTTATTGTTTCTTCCTTTCTTTTCAGCACTAGGACACCACTAAAGTGCTAACTTAGCTAATCTAATATTAGCTAAATCTGGAACATTTCTAATGTAATTGAATCGGAGCAGTTTCCACAGATGTGAATTCGGATCATAAGATACTTTAACTTATGCCTGCATCATGTGTATTTCGCAGTAACAATTTGCTAAATCCATTGGGATGGTTGTTTGTATCTTTGCTGTTATGACGGTTGATTTTCCCCACCTTAGTCTTCACTAATGTAATAGTAAGGTATGGGATTTGAAGATAGAGTGCAATATACTCTCGAAGTTTTATTGTGTTCCAATGAGGAGGTCTTGACGTAAGGAGGTTTGCATAGTTCTCAGGCTCTACGGTGTTTTTTGATTTCTTCCTATGCCTTGAATTGTCTCCCTGACAAATGAAGATTTCAATGTTAAATGTATTTCCACAAGAGGGATTTATTTGATTTTTAAATATTTTGGTCATTTATTTGCAAGTACTTCAAATAAGTTATGCTGTTTCTCTAGAGGATTCCAACTCTGCATTATAACTGTGAAGGAAAAATAATTCTAATTTGCTTTCATCCACTCACAGGAGAAAAAAACCAACATTTGTTATCTGCTACTAATTGCCTTGAAAAAGGTGATGGTGAGCTGCCAGTCGTGTGGTCAAATGCTGCCTTGATATTAAGACCAGTCACTCGTGCCTCACCTCTGGAGTTCAGCTGTTTTGCCCCTGTTTGGACCAGACAGTAGTGAGGTCAGGACCCAACATTGAGTATTAGGCAGCAGATTATTCCTTGGAAGTGCCGTTTTATCTCACTGACATTCCCTTCCATCACTTTAGTGGTAACAGAAAGTGGACTACAGGGGTGATCTTTGTTCAGGTTGGATTTGTCCTGCTTTTGGTACATAGGACATGTGTAGGCAGTTTTCTATATTGTCATGTAGGTGCCAGTGTTGGAGTTGTACTGGAACAGCTTAGCTTGGGGCACAGCTTGTTCTGGAGCACAAGTCTTTGGTACTATGGCTGAAATGCTATTAAGTCCTATACTCTTTACAGGAGTCAGTGAACTTTGCTGTTTCTTAATATCATGCAGTGTCAACCAAACTGGCTGAAGGTTGACATTTGTGATGCTGGGGGCTTTGTGAGGAGGCTGAGGATGTATCAATAATTTGGCACTTTTGACTGAAGATGGATACAAATACTTCAACCTTCCATTTTGTACTGATATGCTGTGTTCACCTAGCATTGAGGATGAGGATATTTGTGGATACTGCATCTTTTGCTGGTCGTTTAATTATCCACCATCATTCACTACTGGATATGGCTGGAACTCAGAGGTTAGGATAGTTCTGTCTTATAGCTTCACCAGGTTAATGCTTGCTTTTTGGTATGCTAGGTGGCATGTCCTTCTGCACCCTTCATTTATCCTGGTTTAATCTCCTTGATGGGACTGCTGGAGTGGCGGATGTACTAGATCAATGCGTTACAGATTGTGGTTGAATACAATTCTGCTCTGCTGATGGCAAAAGTACCTCATGAATGTCCAGTTTTTTTTTTACATGATCTGTTTGAAGTGTATCCCATTTAGCACAGTGATAATGCCACACTCTGCAGTGGTCACACCTACCAGTATTGTCATGGACAAATGCTTTTGTGACAGTAGTTTGAGGATGAGAAAGTAATTTTTTTCCAAATTGTTGGCTTCCTCACCACATGAATAGCTTCAATCTAGGAACTCCTGGGCCTCTGCCAGTTTGGTCTGTGATCGTGTTATTGAGCCATCTTAGTGATGGTCATTGAAGTCCCCCATCCAGATTATGTTCTTGCCTTTGCCACCTTGAATGGTACTCAGCGTAGACCTGTACTGATTCATGACTTGAGGAAGGACGTTGATTTTGGGTTAATGTTGAGGTCATCCAGGGCACCTCATTCCCCACTGCATATCACCCTGCAGCCCGCTTTGGTGGACTTATCTTCGCAATAAGACCAAACATTCCACATGAACGATGATGATGTCTGGGACATCATCTAAAATGTGTGACTCTTGAGATTGACCATGTCAGGCTGATGTTTGACTAGTTGGGGCCTGCTCTTCCAGTTTTTACCTATGCTGCCCAGGTGTTGTTAAGCAAGACTTTGCAGTTGACAGTTTGCTCTTGTTGATTCCAATGCCTAGTTTGATGCTACATGATCGATTTGATTCCATTGCACTTAGACTTTGTAACGGTTCGATACAACTGAGTGGCTTCCAGGATCATTTCAGAGTACAGAGTCAGCCACATTGCTGTGGGTCCAGAGTCACATGTAGAGCGGATCAGATCAGAATAATAGATTTCTTTCCCTAAGGAATGTTACAGAACCAAATTGGTTTTTATGTCAATTGACTACAGTTAATTGTAGTCATTAGGCTACGTAACTCCGGATTTCATTGAATTCATATTGCACCATCTGCCATTGTAGAATTCATGCCTATGTCCCCAGAAGATTAGATTTAGATACTGGATCATTAATCTAGTGACACTATCACTGCACCACCTCCCTGCCTTGAAATGAAACATTTGGTGATGTTCTGCCAGAGACATGACTCTGAAATTCAAGATCTTGTGCAGTCTCTTTACAGAATCTTAGATAATGAAGAGAATGATCCAGGCTAATCTAATCTGATATGTTTGTGGCACTAGTGATCATTGACCATCTGGCTGCATATTAATGATCACTGACTTGGTAGACATCTGATCGGGAATGAGGATTCTTTCTGATAAATATTTGCCAGTTCCCAGATGGACAGGCTGGCTGTAGGTGCTTTAGAATTGGAAATTTGACGAAGTGATGAGTGCTCTTGAGCTGTGTTTATAGCTGTACGAGCTAAACGTTGTGACCTCTGTGTTGGACAAAGAATCTATCTGAATTTTCCAATACTACGATTTGTTTAGGTGACTGTTTAATTTTACCTTTTAGATGCTGCACTGATTAAATGCTTTTAGATGAACTAAATATAAACTGGGAATTGACAAAATAATACAACCTCTTTTTGATCTGTGTAGTAGAAAAGTTATGGTGGTTTTCTAAACCCTTTTGAATGAGTAAAGTTCCCACTATTGTGTCCCATCAATGCACTGATCCTAATGCAACAGCAGGCATGAACATTTAAGTCAATTTCTATATGGAAACATTGCGTTTCAATGAGTTTGATGTCGTTGAGGCAGCCATTGTAAGAAGTGATCAGCTCAAACCTTTTACACAGAACAGCTTAAAACCAGATCTCCGAGGCAGAAATGAAGCATTGTCCTGAGAAATTGTCAAATCTCACTCGTACAAATGACAAAATAAAACTGTATTGTCTAAGTAGATTCAAAATCCAGCTCACTTGACAAGCTGAAGAGCTGCTGCTGTAGGACACATTCTGTAGTAAGGGATAATTAGCTCCAATATTCTCTTTGTACTTAACTGGATCAAGACAAATCTACCTCGTGATCTTCCTAGAATATTGCAAGCTGTAAATATACAAGTGACATCAGGGCCATAATCTCCTTTGGGAATCAAGTGATAACTACAAATGGTATATGCCTTTTATAATTCAATTTTAGTATCCTTTTGGTGGTTAAAGCTTTAAAATGTATATATTTGTATAGTACATATATTTTCTCAAATATTCTTACTAGAAAGGATCATATCCCAATCACAGCTCCTTTGCTGTGGATATCATTTTGCATTATCTGGCAGATTTTGACTATTACCTGGTAAATATCTGTTACTAACAAAACTAAAATAATTCAAAGTTTCTTCCCATCAGTTATGCAACACATATTATGACATTTTTTTCCTAATTGTTTTGTCTATTAATCTAATAAATAAAATAAACTTTAATCTCCTTAGTTTGGAGTAGGTTACAGCTGTAACTCATGTATCAATTGTGTTTAGCTATATGCAGGTAGAAGACATTAATTGAGGGTTTACTTTCAATGTAAAGAGGAACATTGATTATCCAACATTCGATTATCCAAACAAAATATTCCTCACCTCTGTTGTTTGGATAATTGAGGTTCTGCTTTAATGAAATTTTTATTGAAATTATGGTATGTTTAGTGTTTGGAAGTATTTTTAAAATGTTTCACTCTAAATAAGATCCCGTAACGATTGGTTTTAGTAGTACCTTTAACCAATTGGCTTGCTGAGAAAAAACAAGAAATCCCAAAGTTGCACAACTTACTTAGTTCACACTGATCCAGATGGATTTTAAATTACTGATTCAGGACTGAAGACTGTTGCCTCCTGGGCCAATAGCCTATGAATGCTCCTGTTGACTCTTCTGCAGAGTAGTTGCCTACATGGATGTTTTACTAGAGGTAGCAGTGAAACTTTGTCCTCTCCAGAAATCTTCACCTTCAATTGAAAGGAGGGGAGCAAATCATACACGCCAGCATACGAATTAGGAATACAAAGCAAAAGCTCTCCTTTTGGCTGCCAGTGTATTATGGCAAATCATAGAAAGCCATTAAATGGTTATAAAGCTGTAATCTGATCTGTTCTTGTTATGATTTTAGCCCTAAAGAGCTTCCTGTTGTTGATGATGTTTCCACTTAACATTTTTACTGTTTGCTAACTTTTAATTTCCATTTTTAGAACACAGGTTATTTTCAGTGATTTTTCTTCCTATGTTGTGGGATATTGATGCTGTGGAATCAATGTTTTCCTTTTTGCTTTCAACAGCATGAGCCCACTTCCTGGTCATATACTGAATGTACTGGAGTGCTCTAACACTCTCCCAGCTTCAAGTCAAGAAGACTGGCCTTTCCTCCATTCAAGTGACCTTGAAATTGAGGTGATGTGGAATCATTGGAGACATCTCTATGACTCTGTGGTCTTGGTCAAATTTTAACATTAGCGTTTAGATTAAGTTGCTTTAGAACAGTGAAATTAATACTGGTTCAATTATTTGCTATAAACATCAATGTGTAAATGGAATTGTTATTTTTTTTGCAGAATTTGGTTATCACCACCTTGCTTTCTCTCTCTCCCTCTCTCTCTCTCTCTCTCTCACACACTGAAACTGATAAGAATTTGTTTGCATTGTATACTGTTTAATCTCTGAAACTTTTAAGTTCAGATTCTTGTCAGCTTAACTGTGGTCAGGTATGACTGGAGTATTGAAGGTGACATGATTGCTTAATCCTTCACGCCATCCCTCAGTTGATGTTTAACAGTAATGTTTTACTCAGCAGTCTCTATTGAATTAAATTATTTTTTAAATACTTAAGTGGAGTTCGTCAAGATATCCATTATTACAATCTGAACTGCCAAGTTAAGTTTCTGGCTGAAGCCATTTATGGCTTTCTTGTGTTGGTGGCCTCACATTGACTGTAGAAAAATATTGAGCTTGGTTTCTCTATTGAGTACCAGCGAAGAATTTCTTGACATTGTCATCAGAAATAACCCAAGACTGGGAATGACAGTTAGTTTAATGGCAGATGACTGGAAGCAACAATCCTAGGTTTTGCACTTTGAAGTGGCGAGGTTTCAAAACCATTTTTTTTATCCTTTCTGCATGTTACATTTTTGATCTTCAGGAATCTTAGTTTTCCTCTATCCAGATTTTATGTTTCATTTACTCTAATATTGAAAGGAATTAAACTATTGTACATGGTAATTACTTGAAATAGTTTCACATCCGTTGTGGTACAGAAGTGTCATATGTTTCTGTATCTTTATTAGCGTTGGTAATCCTGTTTTACTCAATATTTTAGTTTTTTCATAAACCACCACAGGTCAATCTGCCTTTGTGGAAATTTGTTTATTCAAACCTTTGTCATTTATATAAATGATTTGGATCTGAACATAGGAGATATGGTTAGTAAAATGGCAGATGGCACCTAAATTGGTGGTGTCATGGACAGTGAAGAAAGTACCTCAGAGTACAACAGGATCTTGAACAAATGGGCCAAGGGGTGGCAGATGGAGTTTAATTTAGATAAATGTGAGATGCTGAATTTTGGAAAGACAAATTAGGGCAGGACCCAAGCATTCAACGGTAAGGCCCTGGGGAGTGTTGCTGAACAAAGATACTCTGGAGTGCAGGTTCATAGTTCCTTGAAAGTGAAGTCGCAGGTAGGCAGGATAATGAAGAAGGCGTTTGGAATGCTTGCCTTTATTGGTCAGTGCATTGAGTATAAGCATTGGGAGGCCATGTCCTGTGTAGCCACAACATTAGTTGGGTCATGTTTTGGATACAGTGTTCAATTCTGGTCTCCCAGGTATAGGAAGGAAGTTGTGAAACTTGAAAGTGTTCAGAAAAGATTTACAAGGATGTTGCCATGATTGGAGGGTTTGAGCTACATGAAGAGTCTGAATAGACTGAGGCTGTTTTCTCTGAAGTGTTGGAGGCTGAGGGGTGTCCTTATAGAATAGGGATAAATAGACAGTCTTCTCCCCACAGTAGGGGAGTCCAAAACTAGAGGGCATAGATTTAAGGTGAGAGGAGAATGGTTCCTTTTAAATCTAAGGGGCAACCTTTTCATGTGGACGGTGGTGCATGCATGCAGTGGTGCAGACTGGTACAATTGCAACATTTAAAGGACATCTGGCTAGGTATGTGAATAAGAAGATTTCAGAGGGAAATGGGCCCATATGCTGGCAAATGGAACTAGATTAATTCAGGATGTCTAGTTGGCATGGATGAGTGGGACCGAAGGGTCTGTTTTGGTGCTGTACAACCCTGTGACTCTAATCTATGAAAATGGTTTGGTTTTTCTTTGGTTCAAACTGCAGAAGGGCAAAGATTGGGAAGTGAAAATTAAGAAAATTGGGCGAGAAAATCTTTTAAATGGGCATGGAATATAGATTAAAGAGACAATGGGAGATTTTTCTGGAGAAAATGCAGAGAAATTAGGTGCTATTGATATTGTCAAACATATCTTTTGAGCTGGAAACATATTCTCTGTTCTTATGGATTTTCACCAATTTAACCATGGCCCATTGTGATGATTTTTTTTAATTTGGTGTCAGTGTTGCCTATTGTTTCTTGTATAGGTACAGACCAGGGATACTTGCTGTAGTCTTTCTGCCATTAAACAATGTAGTGACATTTTGAGAAACTCCAAACTGGCTTGGAGATTTATAATTTGAGGTTTCCTGATGGGTGCTTAATTAATTTACAAGTTCCACTCCTCTGCTAGATGATGCCTCTCTTATAATTGTTAGATGGCAATTTGCTAAAAGAGCATTTAGAATTTTCATACTGTTTTGAAAATTATACATAAATTTAAAGTTTGGGTTGTGTGGATATCTGATTGCCTCCTTCAGAGTGTCATTTTTGAATCTTGTGTTGCTTCTACTATTGTGAAGCTGTTTAATGGATTGCAACAAATACTTGCACTATTTATAAGGATACTTTTGGAATAACAGGATGGTGGCTGAAAATACAGCTGCTGCACCCTGTTGTTGTCTTGTTTTGCTTTGGCTGGCTGACTTTCCATGGTGCCATTTGTTTTTTCCACATTTGTGGCTTAGTTACTCTCGTCCATGTTCTCTTATACTTCATCCTTGATAAGATCCAGTTTTTTGAAAACTCTTGTCAGGATGCAGTCGCATATCAAGTGATGCTTGGCTATTCACATCGCTATCTAGTATTTATACTCATTTGATCCCAGTTGTCCAGCACTTGAAGTTGTTAGTTCCTGTTGGGCTGTAAGACCCTCCAGGCTTTGACCATTCCTGTTTTTAATTGCTGCGAGTTGTAATACAGTATTCCGTTACTGAATGCATCATACCACTGTCCATGCAAAAGGTAGCAAAAAAACTGGAAATTTTTCACAAACTGTTAATCTCGATCAGTCAAACTTTTTTTGAAACTGTGATTGATGGACAAGATTACAAAATCAAGGCAGGTGCACTCAGAGAAGTTGAAGTCTAGATCTGCGAGCGTTAAACTGAATGGCAGAACAAGTTTGAGGAGTTCACTGGCATGCTGCTGTTGCGATGTTCTATCGATGACAGTCATGCTGTTAAACCCCTCTATTTTGCTATAAAACTAATTTAAAAACCACCCTTTAAACCAAATTTTTAATCACCCTTACCTTATGTCTTCTGTTATCCTTGCTTCTTCAGAGTAACTTTAGAGGTCATTGTGTTAAAGGTGAAATAAGTGCAATTTGTTATTGACACAAGTTCTGTATTTTGTTTTGCCTTGCATATCTATTGGAAGATATTGTATCAAAGCTGTTATGTTTCTAATATTTACTGTTTTTAGATCCCTAGTATGCAATTTAGGAACTCCATATTTATGAGCTTCTGATCAAGGCTGTGATATAGCTTAAAAATGTGAAGTGAAAAGTTATTATGTTGAAATTATCTGAAAATGCTTTTTTGATAAGTAGAAGATATGAAGTTTACTATTTGCTACATTTTTTGTTTTTGCAGTTTGTCTCCGGTTGCTGCTTGCCATTACAAGGTTGGGGGGTTAGATCCTGCATATCAGGGTCAGATCATTTTTTGAGGTGAATCCCTGACCATTTTCATTGTCAGGAGTACAGATCCCATAACACTGTTTGAAACTTAGCATATTATGCTCATCAAACATTCCTTTCTCAACCAGTCTAGCCATTTAACTACTGACTGTTGAGGGACATGCAAAATGTTTACTGTGTTTACCTACACAAATCACAGTTGATTGGGTGGTGCATTTTCACATTTCAGTCTGCTGGAAAGTGTATTTGTTATGTAGTTTTCAGTACTTTGTAGAATAACAGCTATAGTTTACGTTTTGAGTACAGAGAGTTGGATGAAGACTGTAGGTATCTCCGTGCAAGTTTTAGGATATGAGGAAAGTTTCCAAAACATTCACATTGAAGTGCTTTATTGTTTTCTTGTGTAGATTGTGAATTACTTAATGCATTAGTTTTAATACCATTATTTTTCCTAAGTTCCTCTTTATATCTAGATCTAATGTTATACAAGATTTTCCGCATTGTACAAAATAGTGGGCTGAAATAGGAGAAAAAAATTGAGCAAAGTTTAAGTGGGACAGGGAAAAAGAGAGAGAAAGTAATGTTACAATGTGAGTGCACTGTGGCCTGGTTTTTATGTGATGTACCATGGTTTGAGGAACAGGCCTGTGTAGCTCAATTTATCACTGTGAACTTTGAATTTCATTCAGAGGAAGTAACCAGAGGTGGCTGAGTACTCACCTGTTTAAGGAGAGACGGCAGAGCTAAACCATTATACAGTCACCTCAGCAGCTGGCTTTAGATAACATGACAGCAGTAGAGAAGCAACTCTACACCTAATCCCCTCTCAGGTTTGTGTTGGAGAGTAGTAGTTGAAAATTTCTTGGATATGGACTTGAGACATTCCTTCTTGATTGGTACATCTTTAAAAATGAAGTTGTTTGTTTGGTGTTTCAGGCATACATGTAGGGATACAAAAGCAAATTAGAACATACGAGAATAACTTGAATTGCTTCAGTAGCATTAACTGTCCCTTTATAAAGCCTCATTGATTTCATACTTGCGTTGTTGCTCAGTAGCTCTGACCTGCCTAATGCAACTTCTTCTGAACTCTATAATCCAGTGCTAGATCAATTGTTACACTGACTAAGAATTGCACTTTGAAAATGCAAAATCTCTATTGAAATGTAGAGAATCAGTTGAATTATTTCACTTTGTCCCTAAGTCAATTAACTGTGTTTAAGCCCAAGGAGAGCAAGATGCTATTCAAATAACTAATCCATCCCCTCAACATTTTTATAGTAAACTCCTCATTTGGCTCTGTTGGTTTCTTTCCATCTGTCTCAACTATGAATCTATTGAAGTCAAAAAGAAACTTTAAACAACCTGTACAAATAGTTTGTTTACCTAACTTTGAGCATTGCCCAATTTGGAAAGTAGCGAACTTCTGATTGTATTTATATCTGTCATGTGCCTTGTAAGCTGATATCATAATAACGTAGTCCTATCACTCACTAGGACGTCACATTTCTGTTTATTGCTCCTACCAACCAGTAACGAGTGGAGCAGATAGCATGTTATGTTTGCTGGACAGAGTTGTTCAGAGACATCGTGAGATATGTTCCTGTTCATCTAACAGTTTGTGTTTTTAAGTTAGTTATTTGAGGTAGGTTAGAGTGCTACTACTTAGAATCTGATGATTATTCAGAGATTTATGAGTTCACTAACCAGAATATACATTGGACAGTATAGCCTGGTGTACAGCTGATTCTTATTGTGCATACTGTTTTACTATATTTTGGAAGATAATTTCTGTTTAAAAATGTGACTTTAATTTTGAATTGTTTTTCACAGTGAAGCAGCCAATGACTTAGTGAATGTTGATGGATGTACTTAAATCGTAGGCTTCATAACATTATTAAATATTATATTTAAACCGTTTAGTTTTTCAAGATCATTGTCACCTTCTATTGAATACTGTCTGCATAGTGCAGCATCAGCTCATAATTTTGAGCAGCTTATTCATTTGACTATTATGACCGGGAAAAAGGATATGATATCTCGGGTTTGCACAGAATTTGCTTCTTTAACTGTCTTCAAATCACCATATTTTACAAAAGTAGTACTTTAGTAACAAATTATTTGAGTCTTAGGTGTTTACCGTGGCATGTCAGGCTGTCAAATCGTTTTTCTGGCTTATAACTCTGCAACTGGGAGTCTCGGGTATAAGTATAGCGCAGGTGTATATATATATGGGTTAAAGGCAGATGTGTGTAGCTGCAAATTATTGCAAGTAAATTGGTAAGTAGGTTTGGCGAAGATTGTTCTTGGTGCTGGAGCTTGAATAAATGAATTATCAGTTTCAAATTCTGTTGGTGTCAGTGACTAGAGACATGTACATTTGAATATTGGTTTCAATGTAATGCAGTTGTGTTATGCAACTGATAATGCATAAAAACTTGAATGTTACTGTTAGTGTGGTTTTCTTTCTTACAAAATGGTACGGTGGTTTGGTGAGACTTTGCGGTTTAAGCTGTACTAGAGAGAAAAATATTGGAAGTACAGAGGAACTGAAAGTGCTTTATACTTTGAAAATGACTTGATTTTAGCAGTATAAATTAGAATGTGAACGCATGCTTTCAGGCTCCGGTTTTGAAATGATTGAGCCTGGCTGCGGCCTCCTCCTAATTACCTGTATTCTTGAGTTTAGGGACTGGGGAGTCTAGGACTAGAGGACATTGTCTAACATTAGAAACAGACTTTTCAGGAGTGAATTGGGGTATTATTTTGGAACTCTGTTCCACAATGCCATTAATGCCAGGTAATTTGTTAATTTTAAGTCTGAAATTGATGGATTTTTATTAATGAAATGTTTTGACTGACAGGGCAAAGGAAGTTAAATGGACTTGGATCATAAATCAACTATGATCTCATTGACTGGTTGAACAGGAAGCTGGGGGCTAAATAACTTCCACCTGTTCCAACAGTTTAGAAAGGACTTTATGCAGTTTGGGTCAGGTGGAAGACTACATGCAGAAAGCCCTAATCTTCATTAGAACCCTGAATTACTGTGGGGAAGTTTTCCTACACTGTTAGTTCTATCAGAATTGTTACCACTTCTTATTAAAACACTGTCTACATGTTTCATTTTACTGGTTATGCATGGAAAATCTTGAAGTTTTTGAACAGGTAAAATTTATATGTTAATGAGTGGATTTACTGTATGTCCTTTAAACGTCTGGAAATCGATTGTTATCTTGCATTCTATTTGAAATTTAAGTTTGTAGGAACTATATGGGTACATATGAAACTTCAAGACTTCCTCATGGTCACTGAGCTGTTAGGATATGACTGTTTTAAATCTTCCTAAATGAGAGTTGTCGCTTCATTTCCATGAGTCGCACAGTTGGTATGAATGTTAGCTCAGTATCAGGAAAGTTAGAAACGCTGGTTGCCATTAATGAAATTTAAGCAACCAATAATTTTTGGAGTGAGAGATTGTGTAAAATATCCATATGGTGATCATTTTTATATCTTTGTGCAATAATGATTTGTTTCTGAATGCAATTTACTTTATTCCAGGGAGCAGTTCATGTTATTTTTGGAAACACAAGTTTTTTGCAGATCCATGTTTATTACATTTTTAGTGAGAAGAAATGAATGAAAATTGTTGGGATTTATGGAGCCAGTTGTACTGCAGATACTGCCGTCCGACTAGAACTTCATACAGTTAGATCTAAGTCAGTTGCAGACTTCTGCGGTCATTTTCAACCCAGGTTCAATTGTCTGTTTGTAACCACATTGGCTTTCTAACTTTAGGAAGTGTTTAAATGGTTCCTGTCAAATATTGAATTTATATTCAGCAATTTCCAAAATAGAAAAGCAAAATAACTGCAGATTCTGGTAGTATGAAATAAGTACACACAATGCTGAAAGTAGTTTGCCCATCAGGAGGGAGAGATGGTGTTATTTTCGTTCACACATTCGGACTGAGATTAGATGAGAATCTGAGGCAGAAAAATTGACTGCCATGGAAAGTGTTTTTTATGTTGCAATTCTAATATGTTTCAAACCTGTGTGTTTATAAATTTAATTTTGGAGTGAAGAACTGCATAATCCACAAAGATCCTGTCCCATTCCTTGTGTACACTCCTTTGAGTATTACCAAGTCTGAGATTTATGAAACTCGTTAAACTATATTACTGTGTAGCTCTGCCACTCCACCAAAGCTTTAAGCTATGGTTCAGTAGAAGTGTTATTATCTCTATCAAGGATGAGTGGTTCAAGTTACATCAATGGGACCTGTGCATATAATCCAGGTTGATACTCCATTGCAGTACTAAGCTGGTAGAGTTCTTGTCTTTGCCGTGGCACTTTAAGCTAAGGTCCTACCTACTGAGTTGTTCTGGAACGTTCCTATGGCACTATTTCAAGCGTAAGCAGGGGAGTTTGCAGAAACAGATGATCAGTTAATTTGCTACATTGCTGTTTTTGAGACCTTGCTTAGTGCAAATTGGCTACCACAATTTTTGTGTTACAATGAATATTATGCTTCAAGTGATCTTCAATGGCTATAATCTGCATTGGAACATGAAAGGCTCCGTAAAAATGCCAGTTTTCTTTTGTATAAATCCTTCCATGCATATGACCCTCTTAACATTGAAGTTTCGATGAGTCAAGCTTTCCGCACTTTAATATTGGGAAAACTAACTTCAGTTTGTCTCTGACCAAAATCTTTGAAACCTAGTCTATCCACCTGTGTTCTGTTTGACCATGAGCTGAACCTTAAATTGCCTTTCCTATCCACTGAAAGACCATCTATGTTTATTTCCTCAATAAGTGTCTCTGCTTTTAATGCTCTCTAATACCACCAATGCTCTCTAAATGGGAAATACTACTAGCTGCTGCTTCAAGGTCGGAATGATGCACTTTGTGGTATGTTATGCTGTGAATCTGCTATTTTTTAATACCACTTCTCTGTATATTTTGTTCTCCTGTAACTAATATAGGTAATTTCAAAGGCTTAGATATGATGGTTACCTGCTGGCTATGTCCATGCCTGTAGGATAGTTTTATGGAGCAAAGAGGATTTAATGTGCTAATATTTGGATAGTGTTAGCAATTACTCAGTTGGTAGCACTCTTGTCTGAGTTGCAAGAACGTGGATTCACTACAGACAGCTAGGCGCAAAATCTAAGCTTGAATTACTGTCAGCTGAGGGAGTGTCATACTGTTTGAATTGGTGTCACTTTGAGCTGTTAAATGAAGGTTCCACCTCCCCTTTCAGGTGTACATAGTAAATCCAGTCATACTATTTCAAAGAACAACAGAAGCCTGCTATAGCAGGCATTATTTATCTTTCAATCAAGATCGTTAAAATAGACTATCTGGCCATTGTCACATTGCTGTAACTAAGAGTCGAGCCATGAGAGATTGCTGTTGTCTGTCCAACACTGGCTGTAAGGTCTCTTGAAGTTCTGAGGCTATGAAAGACTCTATTTTAAATGCAATCTCACCACTTATATCTGATGAAAGGATAGTAACAAGTGTTACAATTAGTTTGTAACATTATTTCGGGCAGTGTCTTTAAATAAAATGAGGTGCTCAAACAGTCAGGTAGGTGGGTTAACTCCAGGAGAGGTAGGATGGGGAGGCAGGTAGTGCAGGAGTCTTTTTTTGGCTATCCCCATTTCAAACAAGTATGCTATTTTGGAAAATGTAGAGGGTGATGGAGTCTCAGGAATGTAACACGAACAGCCAAGTTTCTGGTATCGAGACTGGCTCTAATGCAATGAGGGGTAAGTCGGGTTCCAAGCGATCGATTGTGATAGGGGACTCTCTAGTCAGAGGCATAGATGGACGTTTCCACTACCAGCAGCAAAAAATCAGAATGAAGTGTTGTCTCCTTGGTGCCAGGACCAAGGATATCTCAGAGAAGGTGCAGAGTGTTCTCTAAGGGAGGAGGGGTAGCAGCAGGAGGTCATTGTTCACATTGGAACTAACAACATTGGAAGGGAAAGGGATGAGATTCTGAAGGGACAATATAGAAGGTTACACAGGAATTTAAAACAGGAGGTCGTCGAGGGTAGTAATATCTGGATTACTCCTTTTGCTACAAGCTAGTGAGGGTAGGAATAGAAGATAGAACAGTTGAATGCATGGCTGAGGAGCTGGTGCAGGGGAGAAGAGTTCACATTTTTTCATCATTGGAATCTTTTCTTGGGTAGAAGTGACTTGTACAAGAAAGACTGATTGATTGCGCCTGAATTGGAAGGGGACTAATATATTGGCAGGGAGATTTGCTTGAATTGTTCGGGAGGATTTAAACTAGTAAGATTGGGGTCAGGGTGGCGGGGGTGGGGGGTAGTGGTCCCAGGGAGATAGTGAGGAGCGAGATAATTCTGAGTCTGGTCCAGTTGGGAAAAGGAGTGAATCATACAGTCAGGAACAATGCAGAGAACAAGGTAGGGCTGATAAATTAAACTATTTAATTCTTTACAAGAGGCCTAACAGTGAAGGCAGATGAACTCTGGGCATGGTTAGGAGCATGGGACTGGGATAACATAGCAATGACAGAAACATGGCTCAGGGATGGGCAGGACTGTCAGCTTAATATTCCAGGATACAAATGCTACAGGATGGACAGAAAGGGCAGCAAGAGAGGAGGGGGAGTGGCGTTTTTGATAAGGGATAGCATTACAGCAGTAATGCAGATATAGATATGAGAGATCGAGTGAATCCTTAGAGTATAAAGGCAGTAGGAGTATATTCAAGGTCCCTTTGTACTCTGGAGTAACCTCCTTCAGTGTCCACTAGACCTCCAATTTTGGTGTCATCTGCAAATGTACTAACTATATTCCTGGGAATACATCCAGGGAAGTTATTTGGGTGGAATTGAGAACTAAGAAAGGGATGATCACTTTATTGGGATTGTATTATAAACCTCCCCAATAGTCAGAGGGAAATTGAGAAACAAATTTGTAAGGAGATTTCAGATATCTGAAAGAATAATAAGGTGGTTATGGTAGGGGATTTTAACTTTCCAAACATAGACTGGGACTGCCATAGTGTTAAGGGTTTAATTGGAGAGGAATTTGTGTGTACAAAACCTTTTCTGATTCAGTATGTGGATGTACCTGCTGGAGAAGCTACAAAACTTTACCTACTCTTGGGAAATAAGGCAGGACAGGTGACTGAGGTGTCAGTGGGGGGGGGGGGGGTACTTTGGGGCCAGCAATCATAATTCTATTAGATTTAAAATAGTGATGGGTAAGGACAGACCAGATTTAAAAGTTGAAGTTCTAAATTGGAGGAAGGCTAATTTTGATGGTATTAGGCAAGAACTTCCAAAAGCCGATTGGGGCAGATGTTCGCAGGTAAAGGACAGCTGGAAAATGGGAAGCCTTCAGAAATGAAATAACGAGATTCCTGAGACAGCATATACCAGTAGTGTGAAAGGAAAGGCTGGTAGGTATAGGGAATGCTGGATGACGAGGGAAATTGAGGTTTTGGTAAAGAAAAAGAAGAAAGCATATGTAAGGTATAGATATGAGAGATCGAGTGAATCCTTAGAGTATAAAGGCAGTAGGAGTATATTCAAGGTCCCTTTGTACTCTGGAGTAACCTCCTTCAGTGTCCACTACACCTCCAATTTTGGTGTCATCTGCAAATGTACTAACTATACCTCCTATGCTCACATCCAAATCATTGATAAAAATGACAAAAAGCGGTGGACGCAGCACCGATCCTTGTGGCACACCACTGGTCACAGGCCTCCAGTTAAGAGGGCAATCAGGAGGGTAAAAAGGGACATGAGATAGCTTTGGCAAATAAGGTTAAGGAGAATCCAAAGGGATTTTATAAATACATTAAGGATAAAAAGGTAACTAGAGAGAGAGAATAGGGCCCCCCATGCATCAGCAAGGCAGCCTTTGTGTGTGGAGCCCCAGGAGATGGGGGAGATACTGTTTACTGTGGAGAAGGACATGGAAAATACAGAATGTGGGGAAATAGATGGTGACATCTTGAAAATTGTCCATATTACAGAGGAGGTGGTGCTGGATATCTTGAAACATATAAAAGTGGATAAATCCCTAGATGTACGCTGATCAGTGGCAAGCTAGGGAAGTGATTACTGGGCCTCTTGCTGAGATTTTTTTTATCGATAGTCACAGGTGAGGTGCCGGAAGACAGGAGGTTGGTTAACGTGGTGCCGCTATTTAAGAAAGGTGGTAAGGAAAAGCCATGGAATTAGAGACCCGTGAGCCTGACATTGGTGGTGGGCAAGTTGTTGGAGGGAATCCAGAGGGACAGAATTTACATGTATTTGGAAAGGCAAGGACAGATTAGGGATAGTCAACATGGCTTTGTGCGTGGGAAATCATGCCTCGTGAACTTGATTGAATTTTTTGAGGAAGTAACAAAGAAGATTGAGGGCAGAGTGGTGGGCGTGATCTATATGGACTTCAGTAATGCATTCAACAAGGTTTCTTATGGATGACTGGTTAGCAAGGTTAGATCTCATGGAATACAGGGAGAACTAGCCATTTGGATACAGAACTGGCTCGAAGGTGGTGGGTGGTGGTGGAGGGTTGTTTTTCAGACTGGAGGCTTGTAACCAGTGGTGTGCCACAAGGATCGGTGCTGGGTCCACTGCTTTTCGTCACTTAAGTAAATGATTTTGGATGTGAACATAGGAGGTATAGTTAGTAAGTTTGCAATGACAACAAAATTGGAAGTGTAGTGGGCAGTGAAGAAGGTTACCTCGGATTATAATGGGATGTTGAACAGATGGGACAATGGGCTGAGGAGTGGCAAATGGAGTTTAATTTAGATAAATGTGAGGTACTGCATTTTAGAAAAGCAAATCAGAGTAGAACTTGCACACTTAATGATAAGGTCCTGGGGAGTGTTGCTAAACAGAGAGACCCTGGAGTGCAAGTTCATAACTCCTTGAAAGTAGAGTCGCAGGTTGATGGAATAGTGAAGGTGGTGTTTAGTATGCTTTCCTTTATTGGTTAGAGTATTAAGTACAGGAGTTGGGAGGTCATGTTGTGACTGTACAGAACATTAGTTCGGCCACTTCTGGAATATTGTGTGCAATTCTGGTCTCCTTCAGATCAGAAAGGATGTTGTGAAACTTGAAAGGGTTCAGAAAAGATTTACAAGGATGTTGCCAATGTTGGAGGATTTGAGCTATAGGGAAAGGCTGAACAGGCTGGGGAAGTTTTCCCTGGAGCATCGGAGGCTGAGGTTTAAACCTTATAGAGGTTTAAAAGATCATGAGGGGCATGGAAAGGATAAATAGACAAGGGTTGGGGGAATCCAGAACTAGAGGGCATAGGTTTAGAGTGAGAGGGGACAAATATAAAAGGGACCAAGGGGCAACTATTTCATGCAGAGGTTGGTGCGTTTATGGGATGAGCTGCCAGTGGAAGCTGGTACAATTGCAGCATTTAAAAGGCATCTGACTGGGTGTATGAATAGCAAGGGTTTAAAGGGATATGGGCCAACTGCTGGCAGATGCAAGTAGCTTAGGATATCTGGTTGGCCTGGACTGAAGGGTCTGATTCTGTGCTGTACATTTCTATGACTCTCGTATGTCCTGATCTGAACCTGACAGTAAGCCTGAATGGTTTATTATTTTACTGGGAAGGTGGTATAAGGTGTTTATACTGTGATACAATGGCAGAATCATGTATGGTATCAGTGGATAGACTGGGAGTCTCCAAAGTCCCAGAAAAGTGATGGAACTTCAGGTTATAAATAGTTATACTTTTAAGTGTCTCTTAATTTCAAGATGAAATTGGATTCTTAAGGATCGGGTAGGTACACTTACTGTGTTGTTTGGAAGGGAGTTCCATGAAAGTTTGTCATGACAACATCTCAGCTAATAACTGGAAGGTCAAATTTATTTTTAAAAAGTTAATTAGAAGGCCATGATGCAGATTATAATACAGGTTGTCTCCCCAAGAGGAGAGTCAGTTAGCCTCTCGGCTGGCTTGCAATGTAGAGTGATGCCAACAGTGCAGGTTCAGTTCCTGTTCTGACTGATCTTAGCCAGAAGGTCCTGCCTTCTCATGGTGAACCTCAGGTTAAACGACCATCAGTCATATCTCTCTATTAAGAGAGCAGAGCCCTATGGTCTTTTGGGAATATGACAACTATTTGTACCTCTTGAATATCTGAACCAGCACCTACAGCTTCCACATTTTCCCTGTAGTGGCTGTGTATCCCTCCTTTATTCATGTACTTTTTGTTTGACTTTCTCTAGTTTGGATACTCTAAATCCTGTTTTTGGTGTCCAACTGGCAAATCATTCATCCATTTGGTGTGTGATTGATACAAGCTAAAATGAGGTAATGTACTTCTTAAGAGTTTAGCTCCGAAATCTGGCCCAGAAAAAAACAGATTCGGGAGCTACAACCCATAGAAAATGCACTTACGTAGCATCTATATTATGGTAGAAACATCCAAAGGATATCAGCATCAGTGGGACTTAGGAAATTGGAGGTGTTTATCCAAGGGAAGTACAGCCTGAGATGGATTTTATGAAATAATTAATTCCCTTTGTTTCAAAGCTTAAATTGTTTTTGAAAATTTATCTTGTGATACATTGCTTCATGTCTGGCAGATGTGTAAACTGTTGCATGAGGGGCTTGAGTTTCAAAGATCTCCTTTTATGTTGTGTTAGAGCAGCAAAAATGCATTTGTGTTCGATATTCTGGGGAGGAGAATAACTTGTAAATCTGCAGTTTCATTTGCATGATTTGCTATTCAATAAATCTGACTAGTAATTTATAGCCTGCAGCCCCAGTCTGTTTATTCCAGCTCTCTGAAGTTGAAGAGATCATGTTACATGTGATATATCCTGTAAACTAGAATCAAGATTCTCCTCCTTGGACTATTTTTAAGATAGGTTTCCATGAATCTGGGAGCAAGTGGCACTAAAATTAAATTTGGTTATAAACCCATAAGCATCATACTGCAACAAGATAGACCTGTACTTATGTACACATTAGATGGATAGTGTTTATTCATGATTTTAATTAACGTCAGTAAGTTGATTAGGCCTGGCCTTGACAGAAGAAAACTCTTAAATGTGTCTCTGGGTTTCAACTTCATCTGTAAGACTTCAGTGTTTTGATGCATATAAAATAATCTGTTGATCGTTCGTTAAAGACTTTCAGCATTTATTGGAGTCCTTTGCAAATAGTGATAACTTCCAATTAAGCAGTTCATTTTCTGCAGTCTTTTGACATATGACACATTCTATCCTATTAACTTCCTGCAACTTTGGTGGGTTGGTTCGATGTGCATTCTCTAATGTGTAGTACTGAATGAGTTGAATAGATGGATAAATGTCTTGTAATTTATGCTGCTCTGGAAAGTTTTATTCATTCATGGGATGTGGAGTTGCAAATAAGGCAAATATTTTTGCATATCCCTACTTGCCCTTGGTGCTGTTGAGCCGCCTTCTTGAACCACTACAGTCTGAATTGGAGTTCCAGGATTTTGGCCTAACAACAGTGAAGGAATGTCACAATATTACAAGGCAGAATGGTATGTAGCTTGGAGGGCAAACTGTGGATGGTGGTTTTTCCCAGGCATCTTCTGTCTTTGTCCTCCTCGAGTAGAGGTTGTGTCTCAGATGCTGTAGAAGGTGGCTTGGGAAGTTGCTGCATTGCATTTTGTAGATGATGCACCCTGCTGCGGTAGTGTACCACAAGTGGATAATGTTCATATTGTAAGATGTTGGATGAGGTCCCAATCATTCTACTTTGTTCTGTATGGTATTGAGCTTCTTGTGTTATTGGGCTTGCACTCATCCAGGCAAGTCAAAGTTGTTCCATCACACTCAAAGCTCATGCCTTGTCGATAGTAGCCAGGCTTTGAGGAGTAAAGTAATTCGTTGTTAGACTTCCAAGATATGATCTGCATAGAATTTCTGTGGCTGATCCTGTTAATTTTCCAGTCAGTGGTAACCCTGGGATATTGATGTGTGGTTCAGCAAGGTTAATGTCATCATATTAAGAGGGGGTTGGTTATGTTTTCTCTTGTTACAAATGGTCATTTCTGGCACTTGCCACTTAGTCCAGATCACAGTGTTGTCCAGGTCTTGGTTCAAACATGCATGACCTCTTTCAGTATCTGAGGTGGTACATATGGTGCTGAGTGATGTAATCACCAATAACGCCCCTCTCATTACTCATCTGATGAAAAACGTTAGGTCATTCATAAAACAGCTGAAGATGGTTGATTCTGAGAATACCATCCTGAGGATCTCTTACAGTAATGTCCTAGGCCTGAGAACATTGGTTTCCAATGCCCACTACTCCAATGAGTAGAGAAGTTTTCCTCTGATTCCCATTGACATCAGTTTTGCACAAACCCTTTGGTGCCACAAACGGTCATATGCTGCCTTGAAATCAAGGAGAGACATTCTCACCTCACTTTTTGAACTTGGTTCATTTCTTCCATGTTTGGACCAAGGCAGTAATAAGGTCTGGGACTGAGTAGCCCTGATTAAACCTAGTTGAACATTGGTTAGCATGCTGCTACTTGATACGTGCCACTCGATAGCATTTCAACAATATCTTCCATCACTTTGCTGATGATAGAGAGTAGACTAATGGAGTTGTGTGTGTTCCGGTTGGATTTGTCCCTTTTTGTGGGTAGGGCATTCCTGGGAAATTTTCCATATTACTGGATTGATGCCACTGTTACAGTGAAAACAAAGTTTGTTATGACACATCTCAACACACTGGGTGTAATATAATGCTGGTAGGAGGTAGATTTTCTGTTGTGTTGTTGCAGAGATTGATAGTGTCTGGTGCATAAAAAGTGATGGGGTATTGTAATTATCAGGAAAATATGTATTTTTAAATTGAAAGCCTTATTAATACAGTTGTGTACAGTAGACTGTTCCTTTCTTTGTTTTCCTATTGGTTACAATAACTGTACATCAGCCCTAATTTCGCCTGTTTCATCTTCCTTGTGTATTAGACTCATTCTAAAGAGTAGATTGCTGTTGAGACTATCACCATGTTTTCCTTCTATGTTTCTCATTTTTGGTTTGGAGCTGAGATATGTGATATGTGAGAGTTGCAGTTGAGAATTAAATTTTGAACTTTGAACAGCAGCTTGATTTTGAAAAGGAGAGAACAAAAGACTAATGTTTGCTGTTGGGAACTGGCCTGGAAAGATGTTGCAGGTTAACTATTACTCCAAAAACACTAGATAATTTATCCCTTTACTGGATGCCCATTTGAGAGTAAGGTTTCTACCCAAAAAACATTGGGCTTAGATTGTTGATGTTGATTAGATTGCTTTGTGCATTTGAAATCTGCTGAAGTTACGTTAATAATAAATTAATTTTTGTTTAAGTTATAAACTTGGTGTCCAAGATCTGTTACTTGTAAAGTCCATTTAAGAACAGTTGAGCAATTTTGAGAGTCATTGACTTTTTTAATTTCACTGTGTTGCAAATCTGGTGATTGTGAGGCTGACCTAGCTTGGTTTGCTATCCATGTGCCATAACATTTCTTAGCTGTCTTTATCTAATGCAGTATGTCTTAGTTTACATGCAATTTAAATATTGGTATTAACACAGAGTTCCAATTAACAGTACTAGCAGGGGGGCTTTTTTTAAACAAAGTACATTACGTTTGGTAACTGTTGAGATTTCGGGTGAACACAATCATGAACTAAGACAATAAGGATTCATAGGTTCATCAATCACAAAAAGCCTCACAGTCAAGAATGTGCATACCAAAGTACAATGCCTGCACATCTACAACCTTAGTCGATAGCACTGAGACGAATGTTTGGTGAAACAATTGTGTATAATTTTTCTTATTTAAATACTACGCAATTTCTCCACTCTGCTTTCTGATGATCACCTTGTTCCTCTTGTTGCCATTTTCTGTTGTGTCAATGAACTTAGAAACAAACAAGGACATTTGTGTCAATAATAACACAACTTTTTAAGGAAGTGAATTCTCAGTAAATGGAATACTTGAAAATGTGGTTAAAATAAATTAAATTGTGGGTTTCAAAATTGAATGAAATCATTATCTGAAGAGAGTATTTATAGAACTACAGAGAAAGGGAGTGGCATCTGCTGAGTTACTCTTACAGAGAGTCAACATAGAAATAGTGGACCAAATGTCAGCCTCTCGTCTGTAACTATTTAGTGATTCTAATAACAGGATTGAGGCACTCAATCCACACCATCATGAATGTGTAGAAATTTTACTAGAAATATCTTTGAAAATATTGTCTTTCAATATGTTTTATGAAACCGTCTCTGGTGTGAGCATGCTAAAATTGTTGCATTAGATAGGAACTACTGTTGGCTTCTGTGCTATGTTCTGAGACCTGGAGTCAGGCTGATTCAATGAGCTTGGTTGAAAAATTTGTGTATGGTGGCTGAAGGTGAAAAATATTTTTTATTAACTTGTTGAGACTTCTTGTGAAACAATACTGGAGTAGCTGTGCCTGACTTAGAAGTCGGGATGCTACCTCTGTGCCGTACCAGCCCTCAGCAGAATGTTATATGTAATCACCTGGGAGACTTGCTGGGTTCATTGATGGAAAGTCAGCACTTGAATGATGTCCATTTGGATCTCACTGAAATAATATTCAGTATTAGCCTGCATCTTCTGGAGAGAGTAGAAAAAAATTGAGGGTTGGAGCAGTTGGGGAGGATGTGCTAAGGAGAAGGTTAAATCCTTCAAGTGAAGTGATTTTGTTGAAGTATGCACTATTCTGAAGAGGCTTGACAGAATTAACACATTTTTAAATGCTAGGAAGGGTGGAATGTGGACAGTCATCTACTGTTGTTTCTTATGTTCTTATATTCAAATATTCCCATAGCCTAATACCAGTTAGAGAATTTTTTGTATGCATTGACAGTGTGAAGCTGTCACTTTCCAGTTTGCTGGTGTCTGATCTTTGTGTTCCTAGCTGCCCAAAGTCACTAAGATTCAGCTTTAAAATGCTCCAGAGCATTTTACCAAAAACTATAGCAAGCTGTTCCTGGGATTGCATCAGCTGATGATCAAACTACTGTGTGAGACCAGTGGTGTTTCTTCAATAGCTGGCAGAGTTCACTTTCAACTATGCTGTGTAATGCTTTCTCTGGGAAGAATGAGAATGTAAGTAGTACGTACATATGGTATTGATTTGACTTTGCACTGAGCTTCTAGAATGCTGTAAAGGAATAGCTTCCCCATCCACTTGGCAATCTCTTCCTTGGTTAATTACAAAACTGAGGTCTATTCTTAGCTTTACCCCAATAGTTAGGATTTCAGTCGCATGTAATATTGGATGCATGAAGAGAAAAAGCTGTACCTCTATTAATAATTTATTCTTGGTGCCCTTAACTGTTTTACAATGTGAGTAGTTTTAGAAGTGTTGTCAACTGCTGTAGGCAGTCATGTTAACCAATTTGTACACAGTAAATGCCCATCAAGAACAAATAAATGTGTGAACTGATGATTGATGTTTTCAGTGATGATTTGAAGCTGAACAACTCTTGGCTCTCTTTACTTGTACTTTGTTTAAATGTATCCAAGAAGTTGCTTGGTTCTTCAATAGTATTGGCTTGAAGTGTCATTCTGGGTTCTGTTAAATTTGACAGTGAAGCTTGAGTCAGCCTCTTGACACAGGCCAGATTGCTGCCAAGTGAGCCGAGGTGGACATTTTAATGCAGGCATTTGGGAAATAATATAAAGCATCCAGCTAAACAGTTATAGATTTTATTTTTCAAAACTTGAATTGTTCCCTAAAGAATGTAATTTAAGCTGCTGCATGTAATAGCAAGGTTGCAAATCTGTTATTGAGTGAATTCAAAATATTATATAAATATTGGTACATTGAAGAACATTGTTCATGGGGAAAACTAGTGTTTATAAAGTGCTTTGTCACAACTGAAATGTTTCAAAACTGTTCACAAAGCTAGTTATATTGAAATGTCATGACAATTATATAGGCAAATTTGACAGCTGTTACACAAATTAGGATTCCACAATTGCAACAGAATGACTGACCACTTTATCTGTTTTTGCTTGGTATTAATTTTCATAGGCTAGTCATAAAGTGAATTTGTTTTAAAGCACCACTAATGTTACCTGGGCAGTAATTTCAGGGGTCCTTTTAACACCTGACTAATTACAGAGCTCAACAGTTTCAAATCTGTCTGTTGGAACATTTACCTCTGATACTGAAAGTCCATGTCCACTTGCAATGAGACCTAATTAGCATTCAGGCTGGATTTGATAAGTGGCAAGTAAAGTTCATGGCACACAGGTACCAGGCAGTAACCGTCTCCAACAAGAGGGTGTAACCACTTCCTTGACAATGAATAGTATTACCATTGCAGCATCTTCCCTTTATCAACAACCTAGGGTTCACCATTCACCAGAAGCTTAAGTGGACCACCCATACAAACACTGGTGCAAGAGTAGATTGGAGGCTTTAACTGATTCCCCAAAGCCTATGCACCATATACAAGACATAAAAGTGATGGGATCTTCACTTGCCCAAATGAGTGTAGTTTCAATAGTACTTGAAGTTCAGTTAGGTTGAAAGAACCTATTGATTGCATCCCATCCACAACTTCAAACACTTGTTGGCTTAACCATTAGTGTGTGGTGAGTGTAGTATCATCTACAAGATAAACTGCAGCAATTCATCAAAGTCTCTTCAACATTCCCACTACTGTTGGTTTCTGCTATTTAGAAGAGTGTTTAATGGAAACTCCGTTATTTGCACATCCCTGTCCACACTGCTTGCCATCTGACTTCAAAATATGTTGCTGTTCCTTCACTGTTGCTGGGTCAAAGTTCTGGAACTTTCTTGAACTACATTGTGGCAGCACTTCCACTGTAGACTACAACATTGGTTCAAGAAGTAAGCTTCCAGTTACTTTTCATGGCCAATTGGGGATGGCTCGCCAATAATTACTGGCTTTGACAACCACACCCAAGTACGATGAAAATATTTTTTTAAAGACAAAACCATTCATTTGCGAAGCTTTAAATTATTGCAACTGTTGAGGCAATATTTTCGAATGTATTTTATTGTGTTACCAGTATACTGAACTTGAGGCAAATTCTTGTAACTATGCATGTGCATTCTTAATCTGGGGACTTAAGTTTTGTGTTGGTTGGATGGTTATGTTCACAAAATTATCTGAAAAGTTGTGAAATTATAAAAGCAGTTGTTTTCAGTTTTGGTGAGAATTCAGAAAAAGTTGCTTTAATGTACATGCATATGTCCCAAGAATTCAGTTAGTAAAACGCCTATGTAATTGAGCATTAAAAGTCCAGAAAGCCAAAGGTTCAGTTCAACAATTTGACTTGGCTAACTTTAGCCCGGGTGACAGCAAAGACACTTGCTTAAGTGACTGGAAAATCAGCCAGACATTCCTGTCTTCTGGGAAATGTGCTTGTGTGTGCAGCCTGGCATGTTCACAACTTTAATGTGCTACCCACCTAAACTATCACAGTCAAGGCTGGCGCATGACTAAAGTGTACTTAGGTAAAATGAAATATTTCTAGGGAGAGCAGAATGCGACAAAAGTACCCAAACAAGTTGCGTGCATTATATGAAATCAAACAACTTAGTGCCTACCAGCTAGTGTATTCTGTACTCAATCAGTGTTCCCAAAAACAATGGCAAAAAGCTCTCCTTTCAGTAATTTGTCAGACAGATGTTCAAATACCCTGTGCTCAGCCAAATCTGGTTGGCATTCAGGGATCAGTATCCGTCCATGTTTGCATACGGTTTCTCCTTTGACAGTCAGTACGATGTTTGCAACCTTGTACTTTATAGAACGTATTGAAAAATCTGGTAAATTTGCCATAGATTTACCCGAAATTGATATGTGCAGTATTTATTGTATGGATGATGGAATATTTCTGCTTAGTGGTTCCTTAGAATTCTAAATTCTTCAGCATGTAAAAAACATTTTAGAAACTGGAAATGTTCAATAGACCTTAGTAGTCTGTTTTTTTTAAAAATGCTAATTCCATCTGAAAAGCCTTCTCACCATTTTGCCTTCTGTACTGACCCCACCCATCCCCACTCTTTTCTGTCTGTTGTCTTTTTCAATACAATTATATTTTCTCACTTCTGAAAGTGAGAATAAACAATTTTTAAATAATCCATTGATGTTTTAACTTAGTTTTGTGAAACCCTGCACTTGAATTACAACTGGTGTTAATTACTTAATCTCTAATGATTTAGGGTCGGCTTGATTTATGGAATCAGTCATAACGACACATTAATGAAGGCAAACATATTGTTACTTGTTGCGTAGAAATCCCGATCTTTCTTTGAGCATGCCCCTTACTTTAGCCTTGGAGAGCAATTGGCAGTATTTGAGCTCCTATGCACAAATGTTCAAAGATTTGCAGGCATGCTGCATGTTCTGAGTACAGTTAATTCCCTGCTGCCTCCCAAGAGTAATCCTTATTTATTAGAAACATTTTACTGGTCAACATCTTCTCAAAACTTTGGAACTTGCCATCTGTGACCATTCCATTTGAAATTGCTTCTGGGGCTATAAGGAGTTCTGCTTTATTTCATTTCACGATGGCATTAGTAAGGTCAGAGTAATGTTTAGTGCACTATATAGCGCACAACAATAATTGTACCTGGAATCTTGCAACATTTATATTGATTTGCTTACTGGCTTGCTCTGTTGAGGAATAGTGTAGCCTTGTACTGAACCTGTTGTAGAGAATGTAAGATGAAGAAACACCTTAGTCTCTATTAACACGAGTAATGGAATAATATGATTTCTTGATGAGTTGCACAGTCCATGGTCAAATATTCCTATCTTTACTGAACGTTGCTAGCTCTCCTTCTCTTAATACACCAACTTTAAAATTCTTATTTTTGTCTACAAATCTTCCACCAGTCCTCATTAACTGATCCACTGTGTCAGCTGTCTTTGCACTACACCACTAGTAGCAAAACTTTCAGCCAATCTGTCCTTCTACACTCTTAATCCGTTCTAACACTTGCACATTGATTTACCCATCTATCCCAAAAGAATTTCGTATCCATATTTCTTTTCAGTTATTTTCTAAAATTCCACCCATTCTCTTACTTGTGTTTATGGCAAATCCTGTAGTGTCTTGCTGTAGCAACAGTATTCTATTGTGTTGACCTTTTGAAGGTGCTATCTAATATTACAGGGAGGAGAAAGTGAGGACTGCAAATGCTGGAGATCGGAGTCAAAAAGTGTGGTGCTGGAAAAGCACAGCTGGTCAGGCAGCATCCAAGTTGATGTTTTTAGCATAAGCCCTTCAGGAATGTGGGGAAGACCCAAGGGGGCTGAGAGATAATAGGAGGGAGGGTGGGGCTGTGGAGAAGGTAGCTGGGAATACGATAGGTAGATGCAGGTGCGGGGTGATGGTGCTAGGTCAGAGCGGATAGGTGGGAAAGAAGTTGGACAGGTAGGACCGTTCAAGAGAGCAGTGCTGAGTTGGAGGGTTGGTTCTGGAATAAGGTAGAGGGAGGGGAGATGAGGAACTGGTGAAATCAACATTGATCCCGTGTGGTTGGAGGATCCAAGGCGGAAGATGAGGTGTTCTTCCTCCAGGCGTCCTGTGGCTAGAATTTGGCAGTGGAGGAGGCACAAGACTTGCATGCCTTTGGTGAAGCCGGAGGGGGAGTTGGTGTTTGGCCACAGGGTGGTGGGGTTCTTTAGTGCGTGTGTCTCAGATGTTCTCTGAAATGTTCCGCAAGTTGGTGTCCTGTCTCCCCAATGTAGGGGAGAGCACACCGGGAGCAACAGATGCAGTAGATGTGTGTGGAGATGCAGGAAACGCTCTGCCAGATGTGGAAGGATACTTGGGGCCTTGGATGGAGATGAGGTGGGGGTGGTGTGGGCGTAGGTTTTACAGCTGTTGCGGTGGCAAGGGAAGGTGCTGGGAGTGAAGGGTGATTTTGTGGTGGGGAGTTGGTGGTGTAGATGGCGGAGGATGATGCGTTGTATTTGGAGATTGTGGGGAGGGGGGGGGGGGTGTTCTGTCCTTGTTGTGATTGGAGGGATGTGGTTCAAATGGCAGAGGTGTGGGAAGTGGGCAACCCCTTCCCTCCAATCACAACAAGGGCAGAAACCACCACCGACCTCCAAATTCAAAGCATCATCCACTGCCATTTCCGCCACCCACACCACCAACCCACTCTTCACTCCTGGCACCTTACCTTGCCACCGCAAGAGGTGTAACACCAGCGCCCACACCCTCACCTTCATCCAAGACCCCAAAGGATCCTTCCACATCCAGCAGAGATTTGCCTTCACCTCCACACAAGTCATTTGCTGTGTCCGTTGCTCTCCAATCTGGTGTCCTCTACATTGGGGAGACAGGACACACGCACTAAGCACCCCCACTACCCTGTGGCTGAACACTTCAACTCCCCCTCCCACTCCACCAAGGACATGTAAGTCCTGGGCCACCTCCACCATCAGATCCTCGGCACCCGACGCCTGGAGGAAAAATGTCTCGTCTTCCACCCACCTAGGATCAGTGTGGATTTCACCAGTTTCCTCCTCCTCCTCCTCCTCCTCCTTCCCCCCTCTCCCCCTCCTCCCTCCAACTCTGCACTGCCCTACCTGTCCATTGACTTTCTCACCTATCTGCTCCACCTGCCCCTCCATTCCTAGCTACCTCTCCCATTTATCTCAGCCCCTGTGGGCCTCCCCACATTCCTGATGAAGAATACACTGTCTAAGATTACAGCCAAATTCAATTATAAAGCAAAATATTTCAGTGCAAAAGAGTTGAAGTATTTGTTTTGTTCTAAAATATTAAGTTTTTTTTTCTCTTCTGTGAAAGATTGCTGCTAAAATAGATGCTGGTTCACATCTGAACAATTCTACTCCTGTGGTAGATCCTGCAGTCTACGGCTATGGGACTCAGAAACGGACACTCGATGATGGGGGTAAGTCATTTGCTCAGCGCTTTTGTTTCTTTCTCTGTTTAACTGCTTGATTTTAAGAGTTTTTTTGTGCTGTGTTGTGGTTGCATTTATTGTTAGATTTAAAATGCTGCCAGAACAAGCATGATATTGGAGCTGCAGTACATCAGCTTGCACCCATGACTCTTGATATGCTGGTATAACTTTCAAGCTTCTGTGAGGTTAGTACAAGAAGGTCAGTTACTTACCATGGTGGTATAACATAAACAAGACATGCAAATTCTATGCTGTTTGACAGCTGGTTTGAGAGATCATGGAGCAGTCAAGTCACTTACTGAGCGAAGGTGATGCTTGCCATTAATGGACAGGGGAAAGGGAGACTGTATTTTCTCTTTACTCCATGCTTGGAATCCACCCTGGAAAAGCTGTTTTCTGTTCCCTGCAAAGGAAGTTGGTCATGATTGTTGGTGCGATAGGTGGTTCTTGGGTGGAGAACAAAGCTACACTGGTGGTACGTTATCTAGAGTCATACAGCACGGAAACAGACCCTTCGGACCAAGCAATCCATGCCAACCATGTTCCCCAACTAAATTCGTCTCACCTGCCTGCGCTTGGCCACATCCCTCCAAACTTTACCTTTCTTGAACTTATTCTTTTATATGTTGTAACTGTACTCACAACTACCACTTTCTCTAGCAGTTCACTCCACATACACAAGCACTCTTAAAAACATTGGCCCCCATGTCCTTTCTTAGTCTTTCTCCTTTCACCTTGAAAGATATGCCACCTAGTTTCCAACTCTCCCACCCTCTGGAAAAGATCCTTGACTTTTACCTTATTTACACCCCTCATGATTTTAAGAACCTCAACAAAGTCACTCCTCAACCTCCTATGCTGCAATGAAAAGTATCCCAGCCTTTTCAATTTATTGTTAGACTTGTCTTGGAAATTTCTTGTGATGCAAATTTCAAGGCATCCTTGGTGTCTGTTCTACAACACTAGCCAGAGCCCTACAATTAATTGTATAAATCATGTCCTTGTATGTACTATCAAAATGCAATACCTCACACTTATCCAAATTAAACTCTATCTGCCACCCTGAGCCCATTTACTCAATTGATCAAGATCTCTTTGTAATCTTAGATATCCTTCTTCCCTGTCCATGATTCCACTAATTTTGGTGTCATCTGCCACCTTACTAATCATACCTCATGTATTCTCATCTAAATCATTCACATAAACAACAAACAAAAGTGAACCTAGTATCAATCGCTGTGGAACGTTGTTGATTACAGGCCTCCTCTCCAAAAAAAACTCTCCACCACCACCCTCTGTCTCCTTACATAAAGCCAATTATATATTCAATTTGGAAGCTCACTCTGAATCCCATGTGATCTAACTTTACTAATTAGTCTACCGTGCGGAACCTTGTCAAAGCCTTTACTAAAGTCCAAGTAAACAACATGTACCGCTCTGCCCTCATCAGTCTTTTTGGTTACTTCATTAAAAAAACTCAATCAAGTTTGTGAGAGCTGATTTTACTCGCACAAAACCATGCTGACTATCCTTACTAAATCCTTTGCTCCCCAAATACATCAAAATCCTATCTTTCAGAATTGCCTCCTGCAACTTACCCGTTAGCAATGTCAGGCGTTTAGGTCTATAGTTTCCAGACTTTTCCTTACAGCCTATCTTAAACAATGGGACAACATTGGCCACCCTCCAGTCTTCCACAGTACTTCCCCCTGTTCATAGATGATACACATATTTCTGCTGGGGGCCCTGCAATTTCTCCCAAATTTCCCACAATGTCCTGAGATACATTTGATCAGGTTCTGGAGATTTATCTACCTTTATATTTAAGACCTCCAGCACTACTACTTTAATGTGAACTGTTTTCAAACCATCAATATTTATTTCCCTGAGTTAACCAGCTTCCATTTCTTTCTCAGCAGTAAATATTGACAAAATATTCATTAAATATCTCTCCTATTTCCTGAGGTTCAACACAAAGACAACCTTGTTGATCTTTTAAGGCGTCCTGCTGTCTCTAATGCCTCTCTTGCTCTTAATGTACAACCTTTTTGGGTTATCTTTAATCTTAACTGCCAAAGCTATCTCATCTTCCCTCTTCGCCTTTCTGATTTCCTTCTTAAGAATGCCCCTACACTATAATCTTCAAGAGATCATAGTTTGATCATAGTTGTCTATATCTAACTTTTTTTTATTCTTGACTAGAACCTCAATATCTTTATTCATCCATTGTTCCCTGCTTTTACTTGCCTTACACTTCACTCTAACAAAAATATGATGCCTCTGAATTCCTCTTATCACACTTTTAAAAGCCTCCACTGTCAGTTGTCCCTTTACCTGCAAACAGTCTATGCCAATCAACTTTTGAAAGTTCTTGTCTTAAGCATTAAAATTTGCCTTACTGCACTTAAGGACTTTTAACTTTTATGGAAGACTTATCATTTTCCATAAATATTTAAAAACTGACGGAATTATGATCACTAGGCTCAAAGTGTTCCCCTACTCATATTTCAGTCACGTGCCCTGCCTTATTTCCCAAGAGAAGGTCAAGTTTCGCTCCTTCTCTAGTAGGCATGCTTATATTGATAAAGAAAATTTTCTTGAACATACTTAACAAATTCTTCATCATCCAAACTTTTAACACAATGGCAACCTCAGTCAATGTTTGGAAAATTAAAATCCCCTGCAATTGCAACCCTGTTATTCCTACATATATCTGAGATCTCACTACATATTTGCTCCCTAATTTCCCTTTGACTATTGGGTGGCCTGTAGTACAATTTTATTAAGGTGATCATCTCTTTCTTTCTTCTAATTTCAACCCATATATTTTCACTAAATGATCCCTCAAATATCTTCTCTAATTACAATAGTAATGTTTTAATCAAAAATGCCGCTCAGCCTCCACTTTCCTTCCCTTTCTATCCTTCCTATGACATTGAAAACCTGGAACATTGAACAGTCCTGTCCTTCTCTCAACCAAATTTCTGAAATAGCTATGATGTCCCAGTCCCATTTTCCCAAACGTGTCCTGAGTTCATCATCCTTGCCTGTAAGACTGCTTGCATTGAAATAAACACAATTTAATTATTTAGAGTTACTTCGTTCTCTGACTTGCTCTGATCTATCTTTTCTAATTAACTTGCTGTTTTCTGATTCAGAAGCATTGTTATCTGTCTTAGGAAGCCGCTTCTCCCAAAGGTTTACAGACTCCTGAAATAAAATGAGCAAATCTCCCCACCAGGCTAATGGCTCCTTTCCAGTTCATGGGAAACCATTCTTTTTGAACAGGCTGTTCTGTCCCAGAAGAGATCCCAGTGATCCAAGGAACTGAATCCCTGTGCATATTACACTATCTCTTGCGCCATTAGTTTATCTCTCCTATATTTCTGTTCTGTGCATTTCGGTCTCCTGTGAATTTGATCTTTCCATCTATACTTGCCACTTACCAGTGGTAGGTACTACAGCAACAGGGAGGTAAAGGTTTAGTTTTATTGCAACCTTAACTTGAATATGTTGTTACTGCCCCAACATTGTGGTTAAGTTGATTGTACTTTCATGGCTTTTACTTCCATTATTATTTAAAAAAAAATGTTGAGTCCACCATTTTTGTTCTGCACTTCACAGTTCTTGACCTGAGTGCAAAGAAGCAGTCAGTTTGAAGCAATTTATAAAACTGTTGGAGACTTGTCTGCGTAATTTTCTGTGGGTGGAAGTATGCATCTCCTTGAATGAAAAGATCTTTGCATGAGGCAAAAATTGTCTTTGGATGATGCCTTATTTCAAAATTTTTTAACTACCAGTTGCTCCTTCATTTTTAAATGAAGGCCAAGTGGTGAAAGTTTTGATCTGATAACTGATGAGGGAAACCTCACCACAAGTGCATCAGAAGACAAACTGGTCTCTGGAAATAACATTTAGTAACAAACGTTCTAAGTAAATGCTGAAGCTCTTGTCAATTTGAAACTGATTTTCTTAGAACTAAAATAATGAAAATATAGTTCAAAGAAAATAATGGTGATTAGTGGCTATAGAGAATTTGAAACTAGGTTAATACTTGAAGTTGAACCTTGGCTTATGTATTGTCAGACTTTTTATAAGCAGCTAAGTACAAGGAGGCCGAAGTCACATCTACAAAGCTGCTTTAGTAACCTGTTCAGACTGACCACAAAACATCGGTGCTTTCACTGGCCAGTTTACTGTGAGAATACTGCAATTTGCGTTTTATATATAATAAGGACATTAGAGTATTTTCTCATTGCTTAATTGTAATATGTAGTTTTTAAAAACATTGCTGCTCAGTTTATGTTTTCTTTTATTCGAGCATTTTTGTCTTTCCTCCTTCCTTACCAGCAAACTGTTTATGTCTTCATTTTATAGTTAAATGTTATAGACCCTGCTTTTTATAAATCATCTGTTCAATCCATCTTAGCCTGTGGAATTGAAATATAATTCTGTATTTGCATGACTCCTTTCCCAGTGTATCATGTCTGGGCTTTCTTTAGAAGTTTAATGGAGCTGCTTTAACTATTTATCCTGTTTAAGATTAATTCCACTGTAAAATTGCTAGCAGTTTTCTGTGGTAGTTTTAAATATCTTTTAATCATTTGAGTACGGTTTTGTGTTTTTGCTTGTAGTTTTTACTGTCAGTCAAATTTGATTCAACTCTGCAGGAAGAAATTGCCTGCCTCTTGGGTTTAGTTTAGAATTAAGGGCCATGTTCAGTCTTTGTTCCAATATCTTCTTTTGGCTCGGAGGTCCATTTTTATTCTGATTATTTCTGTCAATGCACTGAATGGTTTTCTATGCCAGTATTCTTTCTAAATACAAGTTGTTGGATAGGCTGACTTTTTAAAACACACTGCACTGTACTGTCAGGCTTTATCCTAGTTTTTGTTTCCTAATCTTAAAATAGATATATAAATATATTTTCTCAACTTTCAGCCTCAGCTTTTTATTTTTTAAAAGTTTGTATATGAGAAAGCACTTGTAAATGCATCTTCCACTGCAAACAGTTGGGGAGGCCTTTTTGCATTTATAGTTGGGTGACTGTTGCTGGCTGAGCTTTCTGTTTCTTGGGACTGCTTTGCACACGGTGAATTGAAAATGGCTGTAAAACCTGTCTTTTAAAGTAGTTGCAGATCACAGTTCAGTTCTGATGCTTCCGGAGTTCTGTCTTTGCTGATTTTCAAAGTTGTATGTCCTGATATTGTCCATCTGCTTTGTAAATTGCTTCTCTGCTTATCTACCACTGGCCATTGGAAAAGCAGCAACACGAATAGGGAAATGTTTTGAGTCAATTTGGGTGTTTTCTTAATAATGTCTAGCTGTACTGAAAACTTGCCTGTCTAGGTGGGGGTTTGGATGGGAAAGTTTTTGCTTGGCTGGCGCTAAGCTGTTTATTATAAATACAGGTGTGTAACTGTTTCTCAGAGCTGCAGTCTTCCCTTCCAAGTACAGTAAGAATTAATTTTTCTGTTGAATGAATTTTGAAAGTTTAGTTGCATGTGCAGTGATTTTACTGCTTGATATTCTGTTGCCTTAGTGCTTCAAACGTGTCATTCATGGTGGAATTAGTTTAGTCCAGTCTTGCAGGGTTTATCTAGCAGCTGTTCAAAGCATTGTCTGGCTGACTTCATTAACTTTTGTAAGGGATTGTTACACAAAGGTGACAGAACCGTACCCTGAGTTGTATGCAACAAAGGAAAAGGCTGTTGCCTAAATACTGGGTGATTGTCAAGGTAATTTAGCCTCAGTATCTTGGTTACTTGGATGCTGAGAGCTTTGCTGGACAAACTTCCACTCGTTTGTTTTTTTTTTCAAAGTTATCTGACGTGTTGCCCAGGTAGATACTGCCAGCCAGGACATTCAATTCACTTGATTTACACTCTGAAGGATTAAATTTATATTATCACTTTGGAATTAAAATAACCTGCAGTGAGTTGTTGATAAATAATGCTTTTATTATGTACATCCATATGAATACAAAAGTCCATTTTGCACCTTGACCCTCTTCTGTCATTCAGTGAGATCATGGCTTTCTGAGACCTAACTTTATGTAGTTTGCCCCACATGTTTCAATAACTTCAGGTTGCAAAAATCTACAAAAAATTAACAACTGGTCCAGTGTTAGTTGCTGTTTGGCAGAAGAAAGTTCCAAACTTCTACATGCTTTGCATGGAAGTGTCTTCTAACTTCATTTGTTAATGATCAGACTCTATGCCCCTTAGCCTTAGATTCCCTAACCAGTGGAAGGAGTTTCTTTTTGTCTATCTGTGTTCTTCCTAATACCTTGAAAGCCGATTAAACCACTTTTTAAATTTCAGAAGTAAACTGTAGCTTGTGTAGTCTGTCCTGTTAGGGGAATTCTTAAGTTCTAGGTGTCATTCTAGGAAATCTATGCTGTGCTCTCTCCAAAGCCAATACATCCTGTGATTGGCACTCAGACCTGCCCACAGTACTCAAAGTGCTGCAAAACCAGAGCTCAATATAATTGAAACAGGGCTTCCACTCTTTTGTATTCTAATCCTTTAGATTTGAAAGCCTCCAAGACATTAGCCTTTTTGACTGTTTTCTGTACCTGTTCATGTTATTTTTTTAATAACGTGGACCCCCAGTCTCTTTGGACCTCTACTTTTCACCATTCAAAAGTATCCTGTATTATCATATTCAGATCCAAAGTGGAGAACCTCTCCGTCAACATTCCATTTGCTGTGACTTTGCCCACTCATTCTCTTTATAAAGTTATATCTGTACCATTTTTATTGTAACGGTATTTGCTGTTGAATTGTGTGCAGGTTGTAACTTCAAGTAATGGTTGCAGTATCGATCCAGGTATTTTAGTTGCAGATCTCATTTCAATAAGGTCTGATCTGGAATGTACTTCTGGAGGCTCCTGTGTGTTAACAGCAGAATAAGAGTGTATGGGAGAAATCTGCACAAGGTGTATTTGTGCTTACAGACTTTAATTCTCCTTTCCCTTTTCTCAGTAGTGAACCAGCTTGGGGGAATGGTGCATCAAAGGTAAGGAACAGATTGTTGTAATTATTGTGTATCTGTGCTAGTGTTTTATATAATTGTAAGCTCCCCAGAGCAATTGATGCCAAATGCTACAAGTAAAAATAGCCTTTTTCTAGTATCCCTTCCTTTTATCACACCATTTTATTAGAAAGTGAGTGACTGTAGAATTGCCAATACTATGACAATATAATTAACATGGGTTGGCAATCTGCAGACAAATGTAGGTCTGAGGTATGGCACATTATTCCACAGCACTACCTCTCCTCAAGGTTTCAGTTGTCTGATGTGGTTTATTACACAGTTTCTCTATTAGTTATGTTACATGTGTGGGTGCGGCAGTCACCTCTCAATTGTAGAACTATATAATGGTTGCTCAGGATGAAAAATACATCTAGGAACATTACTAAATCATTCAGCCTCTGGAGCCTGTTCCACCATTCAATGATATATTGGTTGAATGTGGTCTAACTGAGTATACCTGCCTTTGGCTTAACAAAAAAAGTCTCAAATTTAAAATTAACAACTGATCCAGCATCCACTGCTGTTTGTGGAAGGGTGTTCCAAATATCTATTGCCTTTTTGTGTAGCCCAGGTTCAAGTTCCACCTGCTGCAGAGGTCTGTAATAACATCTGAGTAGGTACGATTAGAAAAGTAGGTAGAAGTGCTTCCTAAACCCCTCATGAATGGTCTGATCCTAATTCTCAGACAATGCCCCATAGCTCTAGAATCCCCAAGCAGTGAAAATTATTTGTTCCTGCATTTTTCTGTCAATAGTTTTGAAGACTTGATCAGATCAACTTTTAACCTTCTAAATTTTGGAGAAAACCAGACTAATTTACATAATCTTTCCTCACAAACTTAGTCCCTAAGTCCTGATATCATTCTTGTAAACCTACGTTGTACTCCCCCTAAGGCCAGCATATATTCCCTAATGTATGGTGCCCACTCTAACCAGTGTTTTGTACAACTGTATCTAACTCCTGCAACCTTGAACTCAGTCCTCTAAATACAAGGACCCGACTTCAATTAGATTTCTTTTTATCTTCTACACCTGTTTGCTCCATTTTAAAGATCTATGCACCTGAACCCCCAAGCCTCTTTGAACATCTGTTCATATCATCGAGAAAGTATCCTGATTCGTCCTTTTTACAGTCCAAAATGGATAATGTCATACTTGCATGCATTGAACTCCATCTGCCACAGTTTTGTCCATTGACTTAGGATAAAATTACAAAGGGACATTGATTAACTATCTCCTAAGCTGTCTACAGTGTGGCCTAACTTTGTGTCATCAGCAAATTTGGATGTATGACTTTCGGTGCCAATATTCAAGTCATTAATGAATAATGTGAATAATTGAGGCCCTAACATAGATCCTGGTGGGATTCTACTGATCATAACATGTCAATTTGCAGACTTGCCCATTATCCCTACTTTCTGCCACCTACCCTTCAACCAATTTCCCAGCCATGTCAGTAATGTACCCTCAATTCTGTGGGCTTCTTTTATGTGGGACTTTATCAAATGCCTTCTGAAAGTCCATATAGTCGACATCCATTCACAATTCTCTGTTCACTACCTTAGTCACCTCTTTGAAAAATTCAGTGAGGCTTGTCAGGCATGACCTACCTGTTATGAATCCATACTGGCTGTCTCATTAACTGAAAATTTCCAATGTGTTCAGTTTCCCCATCCTTGCTTAAAAATTCCCTCAGATTCCTTCCTCAGATGTTCAGCTAACTTGTCTGCAATTCTGATTTTTCACCTTTGTTTTGAAACAGAATGGCATGCAATTTTCCATTCCAGAGGGACAACTCCTATATCTAGGGACTCTGAGAGATTATAGTTGGGGCATCTGCAATGTGCTTCCCTTCTACTTCAGATGGAAATTGTCAGGTTCCAGAGATTTGTCACTCTTTAATTTTGTTAATTTTCTCATTGCCAATGTTTATTTAGTTCACTTTTGTTCAGTTCCTGTTTCTGATCCACTATTAATTTCCTTGGGACTTCCGGCGAGCCATATTCCTTTTCTACTGTAAATACTGAGACAAAGTAATTATTCAAAACGTATGCCATTTTTCCCATAGTTAATTCCCCATAGTCACCTGATTTCAGTCCTTCACCCATCCTTCCATCCGGAAACCATAAATACTAGGACTACCTGCTTTTTAACTGAATCGCTCCTGAAAATTTAGAAGGGCAAAAAATGACGAGTTTGAGACCTGCCAGTTATTTTTGAAAAGTCACTGTCCCTTTTCATTGTTGTTAAGACATGAAAATAACCAGTTATTATGTAATTTTGACACAATTATGGAGCAGTATATCTAGTTTCTTGGGTAATATGGGTTTGCAATGTGCATGTAAACCTGGATTTTCCAAACAGTTATTTAAATCTGCACTTTTTAATATTCTATTTTCAGGACTATAATGTCTGAAGAGTACAAAGTGCCTGATAAAATGGTTGGATTTAGTAAGTATGAAAATTTTGGAGATAAATAATTTAAGTACAGTAAACTATGTTGAAGCATCCATACAAAATATTTTGATGAAATGTTTTAATTATATTGATCTTAGAATGTTATATTGATGTTTTCACATTTTGATATTTAGAATCTCTGGATCTGTTTGTTGCAACAGAGATAGTTTAAAACTTATACTTTCAGAATCAAAATGAGAATTTATTAAAACATTTGTGAGCAAAGATAGAGCTCATGGATTAAAAGGGGCAATCGCACCACCCATACAACACAGGCTAGGCATTAGGCAGTGAGTAATGTTGAACCCTTGTTTTTTTGGCTTGGGTGGAGGTTTCTCTCAGAATTCCCCAAGAATCAGTATTCGAAGCTTGGTTTTTCTGATAAACATTGCCGTAAACATTGATGTTCAGAACACAATTTCAAAATTGACAGATGATATGAAACTTAGAACTATTGTGGAACATGAGCAGAATAGTGTCAAATTTTAAAAGGACTTAGTCAGGTTGGTGGAATGGGTGAGCAAGTGACTAGTGAAATTTTATGTAGAGAAGTGCAAGGTAACTCATTTTGATAGGCAGACCATGGAGAGAAAACATAAGATAAAGGGCACAGGAGCAGGAAGGACCTGGGCAAAAATGTGAATGTTTTGTTGAAGTTGGCTGGACAGGTACAGTGAGCATTTAAGTGTATATGACATTCTGGGCTTTAACAGTAGGAACACAGAATACAAGAGCAAAGTAGTTATATGAACCCTGTATAAGTCAGTAATTGGCCTCCACTGGAGTACTGCATCCAGTTCTGAGCACTATATTTCAGGAAGGATGTGAAGATGTTAGCAAGGTTGTAAAATAGATTCACAGCCTGGTTCTAGGATGATAAACTCCAGTTAGACAAAAAGATCGAGGAAGTTGGGCCTGCTTCTTTGGAAGAGAGATGGCTGCGAGAAAGTTTGATACAAGTATTCAGAATCAAGAAGGATTTGGTCAGAAGGCATAAAGAGAAAACTGTGTCTATGAGGTGGAAGGGTCAAGAACCAGAGGGTGGACATCTAAAGTAATTGGCGAAAGAAGCAATGGTGGCTTTTTATACAGCGAGTGACCAGGACCTGGAATGCACTGTTTGAGAGTGGTGGAGGCAAGCTCAGTTGAGAATATCAAAATGGAATTTGATCATTATTTGTAAATGATAAAATTGCAGGGCCATGGGGAAAAGGTACAGGATGGCCTTATGTGAATCATTCCTTTAGAACACCAGCACAGACATGACATAAGCTGAATGGCCTCGTCCTCTGCGTAACCTCATGCTCTTTGATTTCTTCAGCTGGTCAGAGCATGACTGGAATGAAATATGCATAATCATGTACATGTTTCTGTACAAACTGGGAGAAGCACAGAGCTTCAATTTGGTGGTTATGAGCTTCATTTTAAAAAAAGTAATTGGATAAGTTCTGAGTTCAATACAGCAGCTTTTGAATATTGGTGGGCATTAATCCATTGCTGACTCTGGCTGCCCTGTCTAGAGAAATTAAGGCAAAATGCTGGAAATCTGACATTGAAAACAGATGTTCGAAATACTTCACAGGTCTGGTAGCATTTTTGGATGGAGAAACCGTTAATATTTCAGGTCAATCATTGTTTAATGGAATAGTCTGTCTTTGGTCTACTCCTATAACATCACATTCAGCCCCTTGAGCCTGTTCTGCCATTCACTGAGATCAGACTGTCTGTTACTGTGTTGCATATACCTTCCTTTGGCCCATATCCCTTAACACCTTTGGCTAAACAAAAATTTAGCTCTCAGATTTAAATTAGCAACTGATCCAGGATCCACTATTGTTTGTGGAAGAGAGTTCTGAACACCTACCACCCATTGTTTGTTGAAATGCTTCTCAATTGCTCTCCTGAGCAGTCTGACACTAATCTTTAGACAATGTCCCCTAGTTCTAGAATCCCAAGTTTTATCTTTATCTACCCTATCTTTTCTTGTTAATATCTTGAAGACTTTGATCAGATCACCCCTTTACCTTCCAAATTCTAGAGAGAGCAAGCATGTAAGTTAGCTTGCTGAGCTTGAAGTTTATTTTCAGTTGTTTTGTCACCATAACTAGGTAACATCATCAGTGAGTGTCTCTGGTGAAGCGCTGGTGGTATGTCCTGCAGTTTGTTTATAGGTCTTGGTTTCTTAAGGTGGGTGGTGTCATTTCCAGTTTTATTTTTAAGGGAAGGTAGATAGGGTCTAAATTGATGTGTTTATTGATGGAGTTCTGGTTAGAATGCCATGCCTCTAAGAATCCTCATGCATGTCTTTGTTTCGTCTGTCCTAGGATGTGTGTGATGTGTCCCAGTCAAAATGGTGTTCTCCTTTGTCTGTATGTGATAGTGGGTCATGTCTTTTGAGAAAGCAGTTTGTGTAATTGTTCCTCATAACTTAGCTCCTGAAGTCCAGGTATAATTCTTGTAAAACTAAGTTGTACTCCCTCGACGGCCAATATATCCTTGGTATCCGGGTATGCTGTCAGTACTCCCAAGTGGAGTGTGACCAGGATTTTGTATAACTGTGGCATAACTTCTGCAACCTTGTATTCCAGTCCTCTCAACATAAAGGCGAGCATTCCATTAGCTTTGATTATTTTCTACATCTGTTTATGGCATTTTAAAAATCTATGCATTTGAACCCCCATATCTTTTGAACACCACTGCAACTAACTTCATACCTTCTAGAAACTATCACGATTGATCCCTTGGTCAAAATAGATGTTGAACTGAATAGAAATGTACACCTGATAATGGTATATCTCACCTTTGGTTGACATTTTACATGTAAAAGCCTGACAATGGATTACCTGCTAAGATTAAGGGGTAAAGCTTTCAACTGGATTACAAAACCATTTGAATAAATCTACAGGATCAGTCACTTTTCATACATTTTACAGGAAGTGATTTGGTTTGACAGCATGCCTATTTAGCCTGCATAAACTGTAGTACAACATTGAATGGAATCCATATGCACGTATCTAATTATAGTGCTTCACTTAACTCCATTGCTGTTACTGAAGATTTATGTTTGAGGATGAAAGGGTTGAAGACAAGGCAAAATTTGAATTTCACCAGTTTCCAAAGACCAATTAGATGTTGATATATTATTTTCCCCTGATTTCTGCCACTGTTTCCTCCTCTAGTCATGTGTGTGCTGACTAACACTTCCACATCACCTCATAGCAGAAAGTGATTACCCATGGAGCAGGACCTGTTTGTCACCCTCTCCTCATGTTGGGGTGTTCTTCTTAGTGCCCTAGCCAGAAATTAGTGAAACTCTCAGCTTTACTACAGTATTGTTTGAATAATGGTCCTTTCTAGAATGTCAGCTAGCATCCTCCATATTACTGCGAGATGTTAGTTTAAATATTGTGTGCATGAAATGGAGATAACTTCGTAGATTCTCACAGATGAGTGATCCAATGAAAGCATAACCTTGATCATCTTTAATCAAGTCACTTTCAAATCCAGTTAAAGTAGCTTGAACAAGACTGCTTTCACTTTAAGATAGTTAATATTCCTGTCCTTCTATTGACATTTTTACAATTGCTGTCTTCAGTAATTGGCAGAGGAGGAGAACAGATATCTCGGATACAGATGGAATCTGGCTGCAAAATTCAGATTGCACCTGGTAAGTACTTAACTATTGATTTTAGATTAGGTTATCTTCAGTTTCTGCTTTCGAAAAAGTTTACATTTTAAGACTTTTACACTTTTACAAATTTCTTCTAAAATGTATTTTTGTTTCAGTATTGTGATGTAGTCCTTTTACCATTATTGCCTTGCTGATGTAGGCTGGTGTGCAATGTTAGTCCTGTTTGGCAAGACAAATATGCCTTAACACCTTCAATAGTAATGCTTTGAGACTAACTTTCCTTTTTGCTCCCTTGTAAGATAGTGGAGGTCTCCCAGAACGGTCCTGCACGTTGACAGGTTCGCCAGAGAGCATAGAGTAAGTATTGTCTGTCTTCCATTATGAATGTATGTTTGACATACTGCAATATTGTACAATCTAGTGCACAATTGAATTTTCATGCATCCTGGCGTGTCTTTGTATCTAGTATCCCTCCCACGCATGTTCTTTCCCTAACTATCATCCTCTTCTCCCCTATCAATATCACTTTGATGTCAATACGAATCTATTACTATACCTTGATACCCTCAAACTTGCAATCTAGTAGACTGAGGGACAAGGCTGTGTTACCTTGACCTAAGAATAAGCAAGCCACTAAATTGTATTCCTCAATTAATTTATCGGTCTTGATGTGATCCATGACCAAATTTACATGTTTGATTACTCAAATCCGTTGGAGTATTACTTCTGCAGCTACATTAATTTCATCATGAGCATTTATTGTGCCCAGTGTCAAAAGCAGAAGCTCAAATTTCATTTTAAACTAGAATTGTTAAACTTCTCTATTAGAATGATTGGTGTTGGTTTAGTGAGGTTTGGAATGGGCAAAATCAATTGGACAACTGTTGTATCTACTTACTCGCATGACTGTGCATAGCTCGCTTCATTTGTGTGATGATTAACCAAATATAAACAAAAGGGATAAAGTTGCCTGACAGCTGAATTACCAAGTCTTGCATGCTCTGCAGTTTGATTCCACAATCTGACCGATCATATGTTATGTTTCTAATGACCTCTGCACTAGGCTATCTTAAATATTGGAAACTTTGGCTCTGGTATGATTTGCATAATTGCTAATGCTAACTATGAAATAAGGTGAACAAGTCTTTAACAGTGATATGACTTACTATATATTTTACAGTTATCCTATTGGGTTTGTTGGAAGCCTTTTCTAGTTCTAAAACTCTAGTATTTGACCATGATGCGATTTCTAGTACAAAAGCAATGGCATACTTCTCTATAACTTGCAATCTTTGTTCACAAAGTGGGTGTTGGGATCATAAGTGAGATCATAAGCTGAAAATTTGGGGGTCACAAGCCACGAGGCAGCAATGGCCACTTTGGAACTCTGAGTTGTACGCTGCAGTGTTACTCTCACTTTAACAATTCCTTGCTCTCTCAGCCTCCAAACTTTGTGTGCTTGGTTCTTAAGCCTCAAAATGTGGTCTGTGATGATACTATGCCTTTTAAGAGATATATTTTGTCCTGGGTTTTTTTCAACGAAGGAAGTTTGAGTAGTCTCTTTAAGCCAATAAAGTAAACAGCTTGAGGGCTTGGGTTTTGTTTTAAAGTTGGAACAATAGAAGCAGCCTGAATGAGTGGGGTCAAGTTTCCACAGTAGTAAGTTTTTTAGTTTTAGATTCTCAGTAGCAGTTGCTGCTGGGGTCTTGAAACTGGATGTGCAAGCTTTTTCTCCTCTGTTACAGCTGAAAGCTGGGGTTCTCTTCCTGCTGCTAGAATTGCATGTGAGACAATCATATTTTATTGAATTTGCCTTTGCCAAGGGTGTTTTTATGGGATGTTACTGTATTGGAACAATTGCTGTTTAGTAGTTAAATAATCTATTATTCTGTTCAGTTTTCCAGTAGAGTTTGTTATTCCAATTTCTTTCTTTTGTTGTGTTGTAACTATAGTGTATGAATAAAGTGTGTTTTGCTTCGAGTGGTAGTTTGACAAATTGAATTGCATCTGGAACATCGCATCTTACATTTACATTTAAAAGAAAAAAATGTTAGTGTCTAGGCTATTTTAATATATTTTGGCGGGGTTTGGTCTGGTCCATAAAAGGTCGCAGTGGGCAAAAGTTTGGACATCACTGTCTCAATGTTTCTAAGCACTATTCACTGCTTTGCACTTGCTATCCTCTGAAGCATTTGAGTCATTGTGAAGAGATGCACAAGAATTGTGTTCTGCTCATGTTCCTTCCCTTTCTTTTTGAAATATAAAACCGCATCAGCCTCAACTTGATAGAATTGAGGGATTTGAGCTGTAAATTTATGGGGTGTAGGTTTGCTCGCTGAACTGTAGGTTTGATATCCAGACGTTTTATTACCTGGCTAGGTAACATCATCAGTGGCGACCTCCAAGTGAAGCGAAGCTGTTGTCTCCTGCTTTCTATTTATATGTATGTCCTGGATGGGGTTCCTGGGGTTTGTGGTGATGTCATTTCCTGTTCGTTTTCTGAGGGGTTGATAGATGGTATCTAGATCTATGCGTTTGTTTATGACGTTGTGATTGGAGTGCCAGGCCTCTAGGAATTCTCTGGCATGTCTTTGCTTAGCCTGTCCCAGGATAGATGTGTTGTCCCAGTCGAATTGGTGTTTTTTTT
>NC_057739.1:37654665-37705397 GCF_004010195.1 Chiloscyllium plagiosum | reverse complement strand
GATGTATGGTAAGGTGGTTAGGGTTTCTGGCTGTGTTTGGTCTGCTTGTTGTGGTTTGTTCCTGAGGAATCTGTGGACTGTATTTTTTGAGTATCCGTTCTTCTTGAATACGTTGTATAGGTGGTTCTCCTCTGTTTTCCGAAGTTCATCTGTGCTGCAGAGTGAGGTGGCTCATTGGAATAGTGTTCTGATACAGCTTCGTTTGTGTGTGTTTGGATGGTTGCTGGTGTAGTCAAGTATTTGGTCAGTGTTTGTCGGTTTTCTGTATACGCAGGTTTGTAGATCTCAGTTGTCCTTTCTTTCGACTGTGACGTCCAGGAATGTTAGTTTGTTGTTGGTTTCTTCCTCCTTGGTGAACTTTATGCCTGTGAGGGTGTTGTTGATTATGTTAAATGTCTCTTCAATCTTGTTTTGTTTTGTGATGACAAAGGTGTCATCTACGTAGCGGACCCAGAAATTTGGTTTGGTTGGTAGGGCTGTTTGTTCTAGTCTTTGCATTACCGCTTCTGCTATGAATCCTGATAGCGGATATCCCATGGGTGTGCCGTTGGTTTGTTTGTAGATTATGTTGTTGAAGGTGAAGTGGGTAGTGAGGCACAGGTCCATGAGCTTCATGATGTTTTTGTGATGTTTGTAACACACACAAACGAAGCTGTATCAAAGCGCTATTCCAACGAGCCACCTCACACTGCTGCGCAGACGAACTTCGGAAAACAGAGGAGAACCACCTATACAACGTATTCAAGTAGAACGGATACTCAAAAAATGCAGTCCACAGATTCCTCAAGAACAAACCACAACAAGCAGACCAAACGCAGCCAGAAACCCTAACCACCTTACCATACATCAAAGAAGTTTCAGAAATGACAGCCAGACTACTAAGACCCCTTGGAATCTTAGTAGCACACAAACCCACTAACACTTTCAAACAAAAACTAACAAACTTAATAGACCCAATACAACCCATGGACAAAACCAACATCATCTACAAAATTCCATGCAAGGACTGCCACAAAGACTATTTAGGACAAACAGGAAGAAAGTTAGCCACCAGGATACACGAACACCAGCTAGCCACAAAAAGACACGACCCCCTCTCCCTCGTAGCCCTACACACGGATGAAAAAAACCACCATTTTGACTGGGACAACACATCTATCCTGGGACAGGCTAAGCAAAGATATGCCAGAGAATTCCTAGAGGCCTGGCACTCCAATCACAACGTCATAAACAAACACACAGATCTAGATACCATCTATGAACCCCTCAGGAAATGACATCGCCACAAGTCCCAGGAACCCCATCCAGGACATAAATATAAATAGAAAGCAGGAGACAACAGCTTTGCTTCATTTGGAGGTCGCCACTGATGTTACTGAGCCAGGTAATGAAACGTCTGGATATCAAACCTACAGCTCAGTGAGCAAACCTACACACTAAACCTCAACCTGAGCTACAAACCTTCACAAACCCTGTAAATGTATGTCCTGGGCTGCAATGCATTAGAGTTTTGATATATTAAAACCTCAAACAAGGGATATGAAGCTCATAGAACGATTTTCCTGAAGTAGATTGATTTCTTTTCTGAAAGCTAAATAATAAACAAGCCTTTTAATATTTTGACCAAAGCAAATCCTAAGCCAGCTAACTGAACTAAATGGTCATAGCAAAAAGTTACATCAGCCTAGTATGTGACATTCCTGTGAGGCATTTTGTTAAATGTAATTTAGTTAATTCAATCATGTAAACTTTATTGAATTGCATAGTTGTGTACTTTTAAGACTGACTTGGCTGATCACCATGACTTCTGTTTTATTAATCAGAGAAGCAAAAAGACTCCTAGGGCAGATTGTGGATCGGTGTCGGAATGGACCTGGCTTTCACAATGATATTGATAGTTCCAATAGCGCTATACAGGAAATCCAAATCCCGGCCAGCAAAGTTGGGCTTGTCATTGGCAAAGGAGGGGAAACCATTAAACAACTGCAGGTAAGAAGCCTTTGTCAGCTTGCCTTGTGTCTTTTATCTAACATTTTCAATTATTATAAATGTATTATGTCAAAATTTGAAAATTTCTTTGGCCCAGCAGTTCATTGATCTAACTTCTTTTACTGTGTCTGAATCATTAGGACAGACTCATGCATTTTGACAGTTGGCTGTTTTCTGAAATGTCTAAGAAGTGTTTAATTGTTGAAGAGTGCAGTCTTTTGCTTGAGATGTTGATCCAAGCTAATGTTGAGATAGTATTGCTTAAAGAATAAGAAAGTTCTCTTGGTGAAGTTGGCAACAGTTGACACTCAACCATAGCTAAATTATTAGACTGCTTCTCAGGATTTGCTATGCACACATTGATTGCTGTGTTAACCATCATAACAACAACATCAAAAGAAATTAAGAGTCTGTAAAGCAATTTGCAAATTTGTTTTAATTTTTATTCATCTGTTTACATGTATGTCAAGTCTCCAATACAAACAGACCTTGTTTGCTTTTAAATTTGGGTTCATCTATAAATGGGCTAATGGCTATTAACAGTTCCTTACGAACCTCCAGTCTCAGTTGTTGCACTGTTTTCTGATTGTGTTTAGTCCAGTTCCTTCTGTTTCTGGCCCTACAGCTTCAAGAAATTACCACACATACCCCAGCAACAGTGGAAAACTCAGTTGTGGCAAAATAAGGCAGATAGTTTGTTGACACATCATATAATGTCCTATGAAAGTATCATTTCACATAAATCAGCCCTCACTGTTCTATAGTGTTGGAATAACTTTCAACAGACCAAGAATCGAATTTGTAAAAGAGTTTGACTATCTTTTTACTCTTTTGTTTTTGAGCTGATAGAGAGGAAAAAGGAAAAGAACCGCCTGTGGCGACTGAAAGATTCTTCTGTAAAGAAATGAAGAAAGACTTGCATTTATATAGCATCTTTCATATCTATTTCTTGTAATGTTTAGTCAATGACTTGCTTTTTGAAGTATGGTCAGTGTTACAATGCAGACACTGCTAGGTAATTTGCGCACAGCAACCTCCCACAGGCAGCAATATGATGACAATGAGATAATTTGATTTTGTGGTGTTAAGGACACAAGGGAGAAATCACTTGCTCCTCTTTGAAATGTGGCCATGAATCTTCAACATTGGCCGAGGAGACCATATCTCGCTGTAAAGATGACTCCTTTGACAGACGAGCACACCCTCAAAGCAAAACTGAAGTGTCAGCTTTGTTTTTTGTGCTTATGTCCTGGAACACGCTCTCCTAGCTTTAAGGTCTGAGTGCTTCCAACTGAGCCACATTGTTTATCACCAAGAGTGATTATATTTTTGGGAAAACGATTTGAATGACCCACGTAAAACGGGTTTACTTGCTCACTCTGCACAGCTGTAAGTACCTGAAGACATTCTGTCAGGATTGCTCAATAAGTTTCCGAGGCTTGAGACTGTTACACATTTCCAGTTTAATTAATACTGTTCAGTCTGCACCATTCTTTGTAATAGTGTCTTCATCTTGGAGAAATAAGGAACACTGTTTCCATTAAATTCTGGATTCTTTGGATAGATGCAAACAAAACTTGTGATAGTTAGGGGAAATTCCAGGGTGATTGTAAAAGTAAGCTTTACCCTTCACTTGATGGTTCATTCAAACATCGTTTTGAAACAAATAGCCAAAGGTATCTGGTGAAGTGAAAAGTTAAATCCATTTGGAAGAACTTGCAAGCCTAAAAGTACAACATTGTATCTTAGGTACCTTGGCTGTTGGGAACCTTCTAGTCAGGGAATGGGAGGACCACTGACCAAATATCGTCATATTTTTACAGCAAAGAAATGGCAACACAACAGTAGCGACCCAGCTCAAGATGCTAGGCACCTCAATGCTCTTCTTGAGCATGAGTCTGAGAATGCAAGTGATCTAGAATGAGGTAGCCTTTGCTTAAGTGAAAGTATTTATTTAACTAAACTTTACCCAATTTGTTAAATGCTTTCCATAAACTTTTAACAAATTTATCCTTGAATGTGGGTAGATTTGTTCTGTTGAGAATCAAAAGACTGGTAACCATAAAGGCAAAGATAGATACACCCCTGGCTAGAGTTAACCAGGTGACTGGGCTAAATAAGTGTTAACGTTTGGCTTAACCGCTGGAGTATGTGTGTCCGTGTGGTGGTGTGATCCTTTTTTTTTGCCTCTTTCAGGAGAGAACTGGTGTAAAAATGATAATGATTCAGGATGGACCACTCCCCACAGGTGCTGACAAACCACTGAGGATTACAGGAGATCCTTACAAAGTACAGGTGAGTTGACTTCAATAGCCTTCATTGAAGTAATCAAAGTGCTGAATATTGCATGATTTCCTTCTAATTTGTTCCTGTCTGTCATTAAAGTGGCTTTTGCCTAATGTAATATTAAAGTCCCTGTGTGTGCATATTCAGGGATGCACTGACTTTATTTTCATCGACAACCACTGCCATTTTTAACTTGCCATTTCACCATGTCAATGTTTACTTTGCTTTGTATTTGATGAAATGAGAAGCTACAAAATTCTGTGACAGGGTTCTGGAGAATAATGCAATTTCAGGTTTATGCCGTGACTGGTTGAGATGAGCAAAACTCCACAGGCTAAAAATCTGAGAGCTCATACGTGGAATATTACACAGTTTTGATCTCCATATCAAAGGGAAAATATACCTAGTTTGGAGGTATTCAGCAAAGATTCATTCAATTAATTCCAGGGGTTATCTTCAAGTAATTTCTGTCAAATTGCCTGAGGCCAAATTGAACTAGCGGACAGTTGGTGGTTGTGTATTAATTAAAGGTGTTAACTGGGTGAGAATCTGACTGGATGTTTTTGTGTATCTAATATGTGTTATAGTATATGTTTAATAGGTAAACTGCACTGGAATTTTGTTGAATTGGAATAAAATTGACTAGGAAATATGTGCTTGGATTCTGTCTAACGAGCCTTTGGTTGCTAAAATTTATTATTGGTAGCAAAGAATAAATGGCTCTTTATAAGTCAAAGAATAATGTTTAATTTTCACTCTAACAGAACAGTAATTAGAAAATGAGCAATGACTGGATCAAAATCTAAAGTATGAGTTTGTTTGCCCACTTTTGTTTTCTTAATATGAATCTTATGATGAGTGGAAGAATGAAGTAATCATGTAGGCACATGTTACTTTACTGAAGAAGATACTTGCCTTTGGTGCAACTATACAAATGCTGTCGTAGTGCAGTGGTGGTGTCCCTACCTCTGAGCCAGGAGACCTGGGTTCAAGTTCCATCTGCTCCAGAGGTGTGTAATAACATTTCTGAATAGGTTGCTCAGAAAATATCTACAAAAAGCAGGCTTAGCGATGTTTGTATACAGAATTGGAGACTGATGATTTGAACGCAGAATGAAGTTCGGACAAATTATTTAGATTTAGATTGGATTACAGTGTGGAAACAGGCCCTTCGGCCCAACAAGTCCACACCGACCTGCCGAAGCGAAACCCACCCGTACCCCTTACCTAACACTACAGGCAATTTAGTATGGCCAATTCACCTGACCCTGCACATCTTTGGATGGTGGGAGGAAACCGGAGCACCCGGAGGAAACCCACGCAGACACTGGGAGAACGTGCAAACTCCATACAGTCAGTCGCCTGAGGCTGGAATTGAACCCGGGTCTCTGGCGCTGTGAGGCAGCAGTGCTAACCACTGTGCCACCGTGCTGCCCACAACTTGCATGGATAAAATTAATCAAAAAGTTGATTATGCTGATTGCTTATGAAGCATTGTCAAAGTATGACAAAGTCAGAAAGTGTGAAGATAGTTCCATAGAGGAGAACATAATGGAATTCAGCACATTTGTTTATATATTGACTAGTAAATCCATTTTGAATTTCTCCAATCTGGCCTTTAGGTTTTATATTGTACTAAAATAATGAGTTTTTACAGATTTCTAGGTTTGTCAAAGAATATATTTGCACACTGCTAGAAAAAATGTCAGAAGAACTTTAAAAAAAATCCCTGAGAAGAATTCCTTTCCAGCAGCATTTGTAGTGCAAATGGGAAATCGGACAAAAAAAAGGACACAATGTCAATAGCCTGGTGAGACCAGTTGGATACAGGGTGTGGGCAATAATAAGAAAAATAAATCTCTAAAAGAAATGACAAGAAAAATGCTTTTGACAAGTTTGAGAAGTGAAGAGTACTTGTGGTTTGCAATAAAAATGATATCCAGAAATACTCAATGTCAATTAATGTTTCAGGTCACAGTCAAAATGCCATTTTTTTATGGACTATCCCAAGCATTATAATAGTATTTGAGCTGAATGTGAACCTGAAGATTCTGATGGAGATATGGATCAAAGAGAAGATATTGTATTGGTCATAAATTTCAAGCTAGTAATGAATGTGTTCGTGGTAGAATTGATCAGTTGTGAGGTAATAAATAGCATTGCATGGTTACAGTTTGGGGAATAGACTGTCTATTGAGAAATTTGAGAGTTCCATCAGTTTCAGATTTGGGAAGACAACACATTAAAATCCATTGTAAAATAGCCAGAGTGAATTATTTTATTAGATACAAATTAATTGTATCCAGTGAAAGTGTTGTTAGTAAACCATTAATGAAAGCACAGGATATGGAAAACAACAAAGCTATTGGATTTGGAAAGTCTGTGTTTTTAATAGCACATAACACTTTATTAATGTCTTTAATGGAGTTGGTATTTGGTGGAAGACATTTTCACTTTATACCTTGTAGACTTGACAACCAGATCTAGTGAGTCAACAATAATACATAGTAATACATAGTATTATTGTGGATGTGATAATGAGAAAAGTACTTAAAGATTGAACTTGGACCACTGGCAAAATTTCTCACTAATACTAATGAATTTAGTGATGTGTGCAAATGTGAATGTAAGTTAATACGGTAACAGCAAACTCTTGTCAGTGGGTTGTGTAAAAGAAACTATTTAATCTATTTCTGCATGAAATTTAGGCAGATCTGCTAATTTATACATTATTGTCTGTGCTAGCATGGAGTGTCCCTGCTAACAACTCACTGCAGATATTTGGAAGATATCATCTGTTTTTGGTAAAAAAAAATCCTAAAGTTCTGTCATTAATGAGATTGGTCCCCAGCTTGGAAGAGGTTGCAATTAGCTCTGCATTTTTTTTAGTATTGAATGCACTGCACCCAGGCACAAAGGCTTCCGTTAAAAACAAAGTCAATGGAAGAATTTGTCGAGCATAATGTAAGACCATTGAAAACAGTTTAATTCGGGGAGACAGTTCCTGATAAGAGAAGCCTAACGAGTGGAGAAGCCCAGAGAAAGCTATTGGTAAAGGCAGAAAAATAACAGTTGTACAGCTTAAAAGCCATTCTGTTTGGGTATGTTCTTCAACATTGCTAGATATGAATTATAAAGTTGCAGAAAGTAATAGGGAGTTGGGTACTTATAACCATAGGTTGCACATTTTTAAGATGTGTAGTTCAGGTTTGGGTTGTAAATTTGCTCGCTGAGTTGACAGGTTTGTTTTCAGATGTTTCGTCATCATGCTAGATAACATCAACAGTGAGCCTCCAGATGAAGCACTGATGTTCAGTCTTACTTTCTATTTATTGTCTTGGTCTGTTAAGGTGGGTGATATCATTTCCGGCTCAGAGATTGATAAATGGGGTCTAAATTGATGTGTTTATTGATTTGGTTCCAGTTTGAATACCAGGCCTCTAGGAATTCCTGTGCATGTCTCTGTTTAGCGTGTCCTAGGATGGACGGGTTGGTTCAGACAGTGGTATCCTCCTTTGTGTGTATGTAAGGATACTAGTAATAGTGGGTCATGTCTTTTTGTGGCTAGTTTTCTGCCTGTCTGTCCGATGTAGTGTTTGTTACCAACAACCAACAAAACACATGTTATCTACAAAATACCGTGCAAGGAGTGTAACAAACACTACGTTGGATAAACAGACAAAAACTTGCCATCAGGATACACTAACACCAACTAGCCATCGAAAAGCATGACCCACTGAATCACCCACACACTTGGTGAAAGTACTTTGCTCTGGCAGTCAAGGCATTAAAATATGTTTCTGCCACCCAATTCCCGCCAAACCTCCTGTTGCTTCAGTGACTTGCTGTTTGTCATTATCTGACTTGCAGTTTGACCATATTATGGTCATTTTGTATCATCTTTCAATGATCTCTCAACTCCATAATTCATTTATTCTGTCGAAAATAACAATAGCCCCAAAACAGCCTCCTGTCTACATTTTTTTGGGCTACAAGACTACTGTTTTTCACTTACTCACCTTCTTTCCTTCAATGAACTCTCTACTCCGTGCAGGGAGGAATACCTTAGTCTCTCAATTTCAATTCACCGTAAAGTCCCGATTGTACTTTAAATCTGATTACATTGCAATTATATTTTCCCCAATGTGTGCCTACCTTGAAGAATTCTACAGCTTCTGCATCATTATCTAGAACTTGTTCCTAATTCATGCTTCCTTCCTATTGGAGCAGTATATTCATTTAAAATAAGTTGAAAATGTATCCCATTGTCCCTTAACTGATTCAAGACACTGTGTCGACTGTCATATTCTGGAGCCCATAGCAAGTCTTATTGTGTGTGAAGAACTGCCTCTGATTCTAGTTGATCTTTGTTCATAAACTGATATTTATTTTGCAGGTAAGTTTGTAAGTTTAGATTTTGTCTTTGGCTTCCTGTGTTTGTTTTTTTTGAACCTCAGACCTTTCCTGTTAGCACTGACATTGTTCATCCCCTTAGCTCTCTTTAGTCAATAAATGCCTTCATAGTTGAGACCAGTAGAAAACTACACTGTTTTGCACTATGTTTTAAAATTACCATTACTAATCTGTAATTCTATTTATCAATTTATTTTCTTCCGTGTAAACTGAGCAAGGTTTCATCCTTAAAATTTTTGTTTGCATTTTTGTCCTTAACTTTTTATTTGCCCTTTTTAGTCACATATTGAACATAATTATGTTCCAATTATATTTTTTCCAATGTTTACCTACCATGAAGAATTCTACTGGCTCCTCATTATTAACTAGAGTATGTTCCAAAGTCGTGCTGTTTTTCTGTTGGTGCAATATCCTGATTTGAAAGAAACTACAGGCATATTGGCAAAGACTGTTTGCACTTCAGATATTTTCTTCACTTTTTGGAGAAATAAAATGGCCTACATCAATGGCTTTAAATTGCCTGAAAATTTCAATCTCTGTTTCCTTTTCATTGGTTGGCATTCTGTTAAATGTGCGCAACATTATGACTGGATCTTTGCCATATTCTTTGCCTCCATCCTAAAGTTCAATTCTGGAGCACACCACTATTTAAATGCCGACAGTCTAGTATAATGAAATATTTTCTCCAGTACTGTGACATTTTTTCCACCTTCCCAGAAGGTTTGTCTGGGTGTAATTGCCAATTCTGATTTAAGCAGTTGTGTTTTCATTATATTCATTTGTCTTGATTGTCAGTAACATAGTTTGCTTGGTGCTTCATTCAAAATACCTTGCTTGAATCTGCTGAGACAGTTAAGATCAATAACTTAGTTTTGTGGGTGATTAATGTGACTACTGCATTTAGCTGAGCTGATTTGTGACTTTCCAACACGGACAATGCATATGAGAGCCCTTGTGCTGTTTGTGGCTTTGTAATTCTGTTTTTATTTAATGCTGACTATGAATTTTATTTTTGACGCAAATCATGGTACATTCTTGAAAGTAGCAATTAGTGTTTACTCATTGATTTGTTTTTGCATACATGCTGCTCATAACATTATTGACCTAAAATGATAACTTAGTTTCTCCTCTCTCTGCCATTTCCTCCCTAACCCCAGCAAGCGAAAGAGATGGTCATGGAAATAATCAGAGATAAAGATCAAGGTGATTTCAGGCGGAATGAATATGGTTCCAGAATTGGAGGAAATAGTATAGATGTAAGTACTCGATTCCTTTTTTGTGTTGAAAAAAACAGTCTGTGTTTTCAAATGATTTTTGGGTAGATTTTTTATTTGTTGCAGTTTCTTTGCATCACACACAAGGAGCACCCTGTGTGTATTCATTAGTTATGAAAGGACAACTTTTAACTATTGGCATGCCAGTAAATAAGATCCATTTACATTTGGAATAAAATGGGCTTATTAGAGATACGTAGTATGGTTTTGTGCAGAGAATATCATGTCTTACCAACTAAATAGAATTCTTTGAGAAAGTGACAAAGTTGATTGATTAGGGACAGTGAAGCAGACTGTCAGAAAATGCAGCAGACAATAGATAGATTGGAGAGTTGGGCAGAGAAATGGTAGATGGAGTTCAATCCGGACAAATGCGAGGTGATGCATTTTGGAAGATCCAATTCAAGGGCGAACTATATGGTAAATGGAAAAGCCCTAAGGAAAATTGATGTGCAGAGAGATCTTGGTGTTCAGGTCCATTGTACCCTAAAGGTGGCAACGCATGTAGATAGAGTGATCAAAAAGGCGTATGAAATGCTTTCCTTTATCGGATAGGGTATTGAGTATCAGAGTTAGCAGGTCATGTTACTGTTGATTAGGATTTTAGTTCGGCCACATTTGGAATACTGCGTACAGTTCTGATTTGCCACCTTACCAGAAGGATGTGGATGCTTTGGAGAGGGTGCAGAGGAGGTTCACCAGGATGTTGTCTGGGATGGAGGGTGCTAGCTTTGAAGAGAGTTTGAGTCATTAGAAAGACAGAAGTTGAGGGGGGACTTGGTTTGAGGTCTACATAATCATGGGTTTAGACAGGGGGGATAACAAGCTTTTTCCCCCAGAGTGGGGGGACTCTATTACTAGGAGTCACGAATTCAAGGTGAAAGGGGAAAAGTTTAGGGGAAATATGTGGAAAGTTCTTTACACAGAGGGTGATAGGTGCCTGGAACGTGTTACCAGGTGAGGTGGTGGTGGGGGCACGATAGCATCATTTAAGATGTATCTAGAGAGATACGTGAATGAGCAGGGAGCAGAGGAATACACATCCTTGGAAAATAGGTGACAGGCATCTGGATCGGTGCAGGCTTAGAGGGCTGAATGGCCTGTTCCTATGCTGTAATTTTCTTTATTTTCTTTGTTCTTTGAATTTCTGGAATACATTTAGGATGGGCTGTTTGATTATCCCCATCAACATGGATTTAAATGTATTTGTAAACAGCTGGTGTTCTTTCATATCTCAATTAATCCATTTAATTGAGATTTAATATCTCAATTTAACTATTGGAGGTATTTTCATTTGAGAAATTTACACGATATTTTGACTACCTTAACAGCCCAGGCTTGTTAACTCTTGAATGATTCCTGGGAGTATTCAGTATAACCAAACTCCTCCAACTAGGAAAATCCATGGTCTCTGAGCAAATCTGTTGTCAATCAAAGCATTAATAGCATTTTATAATCACGATTGAAAAATTAACAGTGCCAGCTTCTGATCACGATTATCCAATGCTTGAACTGAATATCAGGTAAGGACAGAATCATATTTGTTCGGTATGCTCTGGTATTGAGCAATGGCAACACTCATTATTGTCATAGGTGGTCGGGGGGGGAAATTACCTTCTGTACGAGTTCATGGATCTGTAACCCATTCCTTAAGAATAGAAGCGGAAAAAATATAAGCTATCTGATAGATATATTCCTACAAACTATTAATGTTAAGCTCTCATTCAGTAGCTTTGGTATGTTTGGTTAATTGAGAGAGGTTCTACAAAGAAATAGGTTGATGCATTGAACTAGGTTAATGAACAGTTATGAGAAGCCTTTTTCTTTTGGAACAGTGGTTCTGGTTAATTGCAAGATGTAGGTTTTAGGTGTATTGCACTAAATATTTGTAAGCTAAATTCTTCTCTTCTCTCTTTCTATCCCTCCACCACCCCATCACCACCCCTAACCAAGGTTGCTGTACCTAGGTTTGCTGTTGGTATTGTAATAGGAAGAAATGGTGAAATGATAAAAAAGATTCAAAATGACGCTGGTGTTAGAATTCAGTTTAAACCAGGTAAGGAAACAATTGCTTGGTATATGAGAAAGCTCTTTTACAAAAGAGGCCCATTCTGTTTGGAATTTAGTCCAACCTTTGTTTATTAAATGACCTGCATCATTCATTGGGCATTTCTTTAAAGAGCATGACAGTTCCTCAATTTTCTTGAGCTGCCACAACCTTAAGCATTCTTGCACTTGTGTCCATAATCTTTGTGCTTGCCCAGTTTGGAGACAAGTGCTTGTAGATAGATGTAATTATATCAGCAAAATAAAATGATCACTCAAGTGATGTTTGGCTAATGATTCTGCCACCACTGATTATCAATCCTTCACCTTGCTGCTGTTAATTAAAAATGTTTTTCAGGTAAATCCCAGCTGAATGGTCTCTGACTATAAAATTCTTAATCAAGAGCTTTCCAGATGCAGTGGAGGCCCAGTCTCTGGATTCATTTAAGAAAGAGTTGAATAGAGCTCTGAAGGATAGTGGAATCAAGGGTTATGGAGATAAGGCAGGAACAGGATACTGATTAAGGATGATCAGCCATGATCATATTGAATGGTGATGCAGGCTCGAAGGGCAGAATGGCCTACTCCTGCACCTATTGTCAGATTAGAGTATTGCATGGGTTAATTGAATCTAATCAGGCACTTTAGTTCAGCAAAGTCCATTTAAGTTCAGTAGATGCATGAGTTGGGTTAAAAACAAATTGACAGGCTTTGATGCCTAGAAGACTGAGATATATGATTGAAACGATGACCTTAAAATGTAACTTGAGGATATTCCAATATAATCCTGTCTGACTTCAACAGCAAAACAGAACTTCCAATTACTTTCAGTTACAAATGATAGACATTTCCAGTTTTAATATTTTGATTTTCAAGCCATGCAGTGGTTGGACATCTAGCATAGCAAACACTTAATTGCTCCTTAATTACTAATTTGTTTCAGAGCACTGATAATTGATTGTGTTTGTGTTGAAGTAGCTTTTTTAGTGCAGTTGCAGTAGTTTTTACTAATTTAGATTTCTAAGGTTGGGTTAGCTATCCATTTAAGTATTTTTATTTAACCTATTTTTCTAATCAACCTGTTCAGAGATGTGATTGCACACCTCTGGAGTATATGGGACTTGAACCTGGGTATGTCAGTCAGGGATGCCTTGTTAGTGACTGAAGTCCTGCTGAAATATATTCAAGCCATCAAAATTATCAAGTATATTCAATGTGCAAACATTTTACTCTGCAGTTGAGTAAAAACATCACCTTGATTTGCATCAATGTCAACCCAAATAGCTGAATAGTTTTCCAGTTGGAAACCAAAAACAGGATTTAGGGTATTCAAACTGGACAAGTTATAACACGAAGTAATGTAAATAAAGATCGTATAGACATAGAAAATAGGAGATAGAAATAGACTTTGAGCTGGTTCCGCCAATCATTATGATCATGGCTAATCGTCAAGCTCAATGCCCTGTTCTTGGTTTCTCCCCCTTTGATCCCTTTAACTTTCAGAGCTACATCTTCACTCTTTGAAAATTTTCAATGTCTTGTCCTCAGTCACTTTTTATGCCAGAGAATTTCTCCTCATGTTAGTCCTCACTGACCTAGCGCAAATCCTTAAGCTGTGTGACTCCTGGTTCTAGATTGTCCAGTCATCGGGGACATCTTGTCTAATATTGTTTAAAATGTTTTTTTTTAATGGCCTTGTTGCTTCATTAAGTTTACAATGTTCATGTTTCTCCATGCTACAACTGTTGAAGGCTTGTCTAATTCACCACACTGACAAACAAGACTGACCAATCCAGTTTGGTGACATTTGGTGTCAGTTGTTTTCATCCATTTCTCTCTCCCAATATTCCAACATATCTCTGTTGATTCATCTTAGTGTGAGGTTCAGGGGACACTGGGAGTTTTCAGTAAGTCATTCAGACCATCCTTTAGAGACTAACTTGACAAACTCTAATTCTTCAGCATCACTGCTAAGTGAGATTCTGTATATTCAACATAAGCAGTAGTACTTCCTGGCTTAATTTTCTTTCTTTGACACCTCTGCTCCAATAACTGATGGGTTGAAAGCCGTTGCACTCACTGCTTCCATGGAAATAAGCTAATTCTGTTCAGATATTTTTCTATGTAATAAATGCTACTCTGGGTAGTGCCTTTGCCCATAGTGCAAATATTGGGACTATCAAAAGTATAAGATTATTCAGATGTAGCAGTCATATTATTCCAACTTTACTGTCCAGCTCTTCCTATGCTAAGATGGTGCTTATCAATTCAAATAATTAAATCGTAAGTTCAGTCTGACTTAACAGTTAAAATTCACAGCTGAAAAAGATTGGTAAGACTGCTGTTGTGGTGCAATGTTGGTGTCCCAAGCCCTGGATCAAGAGACCCAGGTTCAAGACCCACTTGTTCCAGAGCTGTGCAATAACATCTTTGTACAGGGTGATTTGAGAAATTAGTATGGTGCAGTGGTAGTATCTGAGCCAGGAGGCCTGGGTTCAAGTCCCACCTGTTCCACAGGTATGAAATAACCTTGTTGAGCAGGTTGATTAGAAAATAAATTAAAAACAAACACACTCCTCCGCTTCGTCTGCTGTAACCCACCCCAGCTCTGCCCTATCCCCTCTTCTCCCTCACCTGGCATCTATCCTCACCCCTGTGTTCCTCTGTTTGCTCTTTCCCTCTCTGATTGTCCCCTCTCCCTCATGCTGAACAACTCACCACCCACCATGGAAACACGCCCTTTGGTCCCAACTAGTTCACACCGACCATGTTCCCAAACTAAACTAGTTCACCTACCTGTGTTTTGCCCTTAACCCTCCAAATGTTTCCTTTTAAAGTACTTACCTAAATGTCTTTTAAACATTGTACTGTGCCTGCATCCACCACTTTCTCTGCCAATTCATTCCATGTATGAAACAGTGTTTTAAAAAAAAAATTGCCCTCAAATGTCCTTTTTAAATCTATCTTCTCTCACCTTAAAAAAATGCCACCTTGTTTTGAACTCCTCCACCTTAGGGAAAGACTTTTGCTATTCACCTTACCTATGCCCCTCATGATTTTATAACCTCTAAGGTTTCCCCTCAACCTCCTACGCTCCAGTGAAAAAAGTCCCAGCCTATTTTTATAACTCAAACCCTCCATGCTTGGTTACATCCTAGTAAATCTTTTCTGAGCCCTCTCCAAGTTGATAATATCCTTCCTATAACATGGAGACCAGGACTGCACAAAGTACTCCAGAAGAGGCCTCACCAATGCCCTGTGCAACTGCAACATGATGTCCCAACCCCTAAACTCAAAGATCTGAACAATGAAGGCAAGAATGCTAATAGCCTTCTTAATCACCCTGTCCACCTGTGAAGCAAATTTCAGAGTTATGCGTCCAAGCCCCTAGGTCTCTCTACTCTCCAACACTACCCAGGACTCTAGTTAGTTGTATAAATCCTACCCTTGGTTATTTTACCGAAATGCAATACCTTGCATTTATCCAAATTAAACTCCAACTGCCACATGTGACCAACCACTGCCTTGTTGCCAACCAGATCTGTATCTATACACCCCTTAATTCCAAATTATCTGCAACTCAATTTCAATTATTGTCTGTTCATACAGTTGTTTACATGATGTTTGGCATTGCTGTCTGATTACTTACGTTCAACCATACAGCCACCCTTTCCCTCATTGGGTTTTAAAATATTTATTTTGCATTTCATCCATAGTTTTTAGAAACATAAAAATAAAAGGACAGTCCTTACAAAATGTGTGTCACTTAGCAACCTTTTTCTCCTTCCAGATGATGGTATAATGACAGACAGAATTGCTCAGGTGATGGGACCTCCAGATAGGTGTCAACATGCTTCTCATATGATTAATGAACTTATTCATACTGCGCAGGTGAGGAACTAAGTGCTTAAATGCTCTTATTCAGCAAAGAAAGTTACACTGATGATGTGCAGTCTTCACTTCCTTTAATTTTCTTTTACATGATCTAAGTGGAACAAACCAACATAAAAGATCTGGAAATTTTCAAAGCACAAAATCTTTTATCCTCATGTTCACAATTCAGTTCACTTGAGCTGTAAGTTACATGGCCCTCAAGTTAGAGATCGTGCTGCTTCAGCAAGACTCCTTCAAATTGGGCTAATTTGCTGGGGTGCATGGGAATTAGTGGATACATTTTCATCTCAGAAAATATTTAATTAATTAAGAAATTGACTAATGTGCATTAATCAAATTATTAAATGGTCAGCAGGTCTGGCAGCATCGTGAAGATGCAACAGAGTTAGCATTTTGAATCTAGTGACTCTTCAAGACTCAACAATAACTGTTTTCTCCCCACAAATGCTGCCATACCTGAGTTTCTCCAGCAATTTGTTTTGTTTCAGAATTCCAGCATATGAAGTTCTTTGTTTTGTTAAATGGTTCAGTAGTTCTTTTTAAAAAAAAACACTTTCAGTAATTTTAAATTGAGTTACTTAGAGCTGGAGGGCAGGACATTGTTTTGAGGATTCTTATTTATGGTGACAGGACCATATCAGCTATATTAATACGACACCAGGTTGCCACTCAAATACATCAATGAATACTTGATCATGGAGGGCAAAGAAGCAATTCTGTTTTATTAAGCTGCTTAGTTGCATTTGTTCATGAAATGTTTTAATTTTGTGTCTGGGTGAATGAATTGAAGCATGACCCAACCAACGCAATTTCAAACCTATTTTGTACATGCATGATTATGTCCAAAATAGAATGTTTACTTATTTCATTTGTTGTTTCTCAAATCCATTGATTTCTTTATTCTTATTCATTATCCATTTTATTTAATTTTGCATCAGTTTGTTTTGTCTCCATTCCTTCCTCACTTAGGTTTCTTCCTCTCTGAAGGTGCTGGCACATAGGATTCCATGGGCACTTCGCCCAGTGTATTCTAGACATCTATGCTTTGTATCCTAGGCACAAAGGCATTGACAAACTAATTCAATAGACTTCATACTCTATTTGCTACTACACCTGTTATTAGGGAAGTTTTGCAATATGAGGTTGAGATTTAGTGTTTATGGGTCTTTGAACAGATTTTTCAGAAGTCTCTTTTCTTACTCAATTATTCAAAATTGCCTGTAGTTTAACAATTAAACCACCATCAAGTCAAAGTATTGAATTCAATGAAAGGTAGAATCTTGGGTTTAAAATGGGACTTTAATTCTGTCAAAAAGCTTATTTCCTTCTCAAGTACTGATCCTGATACTTGGTCGAGACTTTGGATCTGTAATGCCATGAGAGTTAACCAGGGTATCTTAAAATATCCTGACTGCAGGTGCAAAGTAAGAAAGCAGAAAAATTGTAAACATTTCCCATTTAACTTGGACCATTTCAGTTTGAATTGCTACAGTAAACTACTGTATAAATTTTGAAGTAAAAGCAACTATAAAATATTGTGACTAATCTGTTGGATCCATAAAGTTAACTGACAGGCATTGCAATACTGATTTCATTCCATTAGATGGAGTGTATTTACGTAGTTCACTGAATCCTCTTTTTGGAAGTACAACTGTTGAAATGGGGGCAGGGGCTCTCAATACCTGACATCTCCTGAATCATCAAGCTAATTGTATGCCTCAAAGATTCAATTTATCTGCTTCTGTTTGGTGTGATTTGATAATTAATTAAAACCGTAGTATCAATTGTAACAAAATCTATTTGTATTTCTACTCTCCATTGTTTAATATGTATTCCTTCTTTCAGGAAAGAGATGGTCAGTCTGGATTTGGCGGTCCTGGAAGAGGACGGGGTAGGGGTCGTAGTGACTGGAATATGGGACCTCCAGGTGGCATGCAGGAGATAACATATACAATACCCGCTGATAAATGTGGCTTAGTTATTGGAAGAGGTATGAAGATGAGCTAATAATGCTGAACCCAGTTGAAAGCATCTCTCAGCTATAGTAATCACTCTATGAAATAGAAAACTAATGATGTTGAAAAAAATCTAGCAATGGCACAGACGAGGCACATGCATAGCAGTGGGAGGGGGTACATTTTTGGTAGGGGAGAACAAAAGATCTTGCATTAGTTTCTATTTGTTAACTCACTTTTTTTTTAATCCACTTGTGGGGTGAGTGTCATTGACTCAGCATTTATTGCCTATTCCAGACTGATCTTTCGAGAGTGTTGGTGAGCCAGCTTCATGAATTGCTGCAGTCTGTGTTGTGGGTATATCCACAATGATGTTAGTGAGGATTTTTCTTGGTTTGATTTGGAAAGACTAGTGATGTTACTTGGATTGTTCCTTTGGCATCATAATGTTGTGTCTCTCACTAGGAGAAGTGAAAAGGTATAACTGTTCTTATTTTTTCAACTATACCATATCTGTGTGTTTTCGAACTCTCTCTCATACTTTGCAAAGTTGAAAGTTTGTTACTGACAGTCTCTTCTCTTAGCTGCTTCAGTGTAATCTGGGATAACTACATTTTGAGCCATCACTTTGAGGATTAATTATTCAGCAGAGTGAACTCTTCAGGTTGCGTAGAAATAATTCAGTTGCTTAATTGTATTTGTAGATGACATGAAGTTGCCCACTCACTTGAGCCAATTTCTTCCACAGTATGAGAAGAAAGTTATCAGAAGTTAGGAAGCGATTCTGGCAAGTTGTCTGCATTTCTCTGCATGGATGAAGTGCTGTTTCAGTTCTCAAACAATTAAACTAATGTGAGTAGTTTAACCCCTTGAGAACTGCAACAGCCTTTCCATTTCAATGCTTCCTGTAATGCAGGATAAAACTATTCCACAAAAGCTGAGGTGTTTAGAGTCAACACATTTCATAGCTGTTTGTTTCCAGCTACATTGGTGGGATAGGTTATGTTGAGGTTTTCCCAGGCCATCTCTGCTGGCTATAGAATGTGTGGATTTTTTCTACTTGAATTCTAGTTTCCAATCATCTGTATAGAGTAGGTTGACAGGCTAGAATGTTGATGTTTCGAGTCAGACTATTCCATATGACGTTTCTTTTAATTCCATACTTTAAACTATTCTGCTTTAATGATCGCAAACATGTATCGTTCCAGAGAGGGAAATATATGAAGGTCTTGGATGCAGAGTAACTATAGTCATTGAGTTGCTTTAAAACAAGGATAAAGGATCAGCATTTTAAACTGTAGTCCACAATTTTGTATTTTTCCTCATCGTGCATTAATAACATAACAATAACATACGAACAAACTATTGCCTCTGAAAATGTCACTATTAGCCAATACAGGAAGTTGGGAACACTAGCCTGCACGTGGCCAGAGCAAGTGAGTTGTCCTGTTAATGACAGCATTTGTATTGCTGCACGGCACCCATTAATAATCGGAGTGGTAAAATGTACCTCTCAGAGGCTTTTGTATTTCTTGAGGTGATATTTTTCCCTCCTTTGTCTTGTGGTGTCAGTAAAGTTGAGGCAGCTGTCAGGGATACATATTGAATTCAGCTTTATAATAGTGAGTGGTGTGACATTTGTGCTCTCTATGTAATGGCTGCTGTCAGTTTGCTTTACATTGGCTAGTAGTGACATTTCCTTTCACTAGCCTGAATACACCTTTCTAACCAACAGGGCACATACTCTAACCAGAAAATAAAAGTTTAAAACTGTGCACAAGCAATTTTTATGGTCTTTCAGTATTATAGAAATCAGGCAATTGCCCCTCAATCCAACCAGAATGGGTTCTGCAACGTGAACACCCTCCCACATTAGACACTGACTCATTTGAAGTGCACACAATGGACAGGGCACTGGGAAATTGCAAAAAGATCGTGAGACAAATTGCAGTTATTCTCCAACATTCTCTGAAAATTTGAAAGCAACAGTAGGTATTTTACAGCCACTAATCTTCTGCAATAGCATTCTCATCCAATTTTTTGGCATTCTACCTTTTGCCAATTCACACTGGCATTCTTCCCACTCCTAGTTCAAGCAGGTGTCTTCCGCCAGTTAGCAGATTCAAACCCTGATCCCATCCCTTTGCGTTGGTTGTCCCAACATTCCCAGCTTCCACTTATATGACGCTAGTTGTTGCATGCACTGTGGAGAATTCTTTATGACACTATCTACCCATGGTGTGCAGCAGACTTTAAATTCATGGATCTGCACCAGCAAAGATGACAGAAACCACTGTGAAAGGAAACTCGTGGAACAGAGAAGGCAAATTTTCCAGTTTCAATTTTCTTGTTTGGATAATGTTGGTTGAATTAAGCATAGGATGTGATAGTGAAGAATAAATTGCTAAGTCCAGTGGAAGTGGTTCCATTTTGAACTAGTTTTGTATCTTCACTCTTCTGTGATATGCCCTCTACCAAAAGTATTACTAAAGAAAATTCACTTCCTCTTATGCATTCTGTCTCAAATACTCTAAAGTTCTATATGAATAGTCAGTATGGATTTAAGTTTGTTTGCTGAGCTAGAAGGTTCATTTTCAGATGTTTCATCACCATATTAGGTAACATCATCAGTGAGCCTCCAGTGAAGTACTGGTGTTATGACCTGCTTTCTATTTGTGTTTAGGTTTACTTGGGTTGGTGATGTCATTTCCTGCTGTTTTTCTCAGCGTGTGTTAAATGGGGTCCAAGTCGATGTGTTTGTTGATAGAGTTCTGGTTGGAATGCCATGCTTCTTGGAGTTCTCGTGAGTGTTTCTGCTTGGCTTGTCCTAGGATGGATGTATTGTCCCAGTCGAAGTGGTGTTCCTCATCTGTATGTAAGGATACTAGTGATAGTGGGTCATGTCTTTTTGTGGCTAGTTGATGTTCATTTATCGTGGTGGCTACTTTTCTGCCTGTTTGTCCAATGTAGTGTTTGTTACAATCCTTGCAAGGTATTTTGTAAATGACATTTGTTTTGCTTGTTGTCTGCAATTGGGTCTTTTAAGTTCATTAGATGAGAGCTCACGATGTTAGGGGCAAGTTACTGGCATGGATAGAGAATTTGCTGGCTGGCAGAAAGCAATGAGTGGGGTTAAAAGGTCTTTTTTTCAGGATGGTATCTGTTAACTAGTAGAGTTCCACAGGGGTCAGTGTTAGGACCACAACTATTCACGTTAGACATAAATGATCTGGAAGAATAACTGAGGATATTTTTGCCAAGTTTGCAAGTTGCTAAATTTTCAAATGACACAAAGATAAATGGAGGGACAAGTAGTATTAAAGAAGCAAGGAGGCTGCAGAAGGACTTGGACAAGCTAAGAGGGGGAGCAAATAAGTGACAAGTGGCATTCAATGTGGGAAAGTGAGAGGTTATGTACTTGGTAGGAAGAATATAAGCATAGATTATTTTCTAAATGGGGAAAGCACAAAGGGATTTAGAAACCTTAGTTCAGAATTCTCAATTGATTCAGTTTTCAGTTGGGAAGGCAAATGCAATTTTGCATTTGTTTCAAGTGGACTAGAATATAAGAGCAGGGTTTGTTGGGTGAGTCTGTATAAGGCTCTGGTCAAACCACATTTGGGATATGGTGAGCAGTCTGTAAAGAAAGGTGTGCTGGTGTTTGAGGGGGTGAAGATGAGGTTTACAATGATTCTGGGAATGAAGAGCTTGTCATATGAGGAGGAGTTACGATCTCTGTCTGTGCTCAAAGTTTAGAAGGATGAGGGGGCATCCGATTGAAACTTACAGAATACTGAGAGACCTGGATTTAGTGGACACAGCAAAGATGTTTCCATTAGTAGGAGAGACTAGGAACCTTAGAGTGAAGAGATGACCCTTCAGAACTGAAATGAGGAATTTCTTCAACCAGAAGGTGGCAAGTCTGTGGAACTCATTGCCACGGTAGACTGTGGAGACCAAGTCATTGAGTGTATTTAAGACCAAGATGGATAGGTTCTTGATTAGTATGGGGATCAAGGATTTATGGTGGAAAGGCAGGAAAATGAGGTTGAGAAACCTATCAGCCATGATTGAATGGTGGAACAGATTTATTAGGCCAAATGGCTTAATTTTGCTTTGATATTTTAATGTCTTGTAAATTTTGGATTGTTGAAAAGTTGGGTTGATAGTTATAAAAGTTGTCAATTTACTTTTTCCTTGGGAGCTTGGTGTTTCTTAAAAGTAGGGATTTACAGTGGTCTTGTTTGGCAGGGGTTGGTCCACAGTGGAATCATTTCATGGACCCTGGAAGAAGTGTGAATGGTCTGAACTCCTTCTCATTCTGACCTTGATGTTTAGTGTTGTTGTGTTTTAATGTCTTTGTAATGTCTAGATTTGATCGTTCCAAAGCACTTGCAGTGATTTCTCAAGTTCCATCCTCCCTAAATTTGACATTCAAAATTCTGCTGCCCATTACTTTTAATTAAGCTCCTCTGCTCAATGGCCTAGATTTATTTCCGGTCTTGCAATGCCTTGATTTTAAAAATTCTCATGTTTGTTTAAAAGCCTTCCATGGCCTCTCCCCTATTTATCTGTGTAATCTCCCCATTCCCCTAACCCTCTGAGATATCTGCATTCTCTAATTCTGGCTGATTAGGCATGCTCAGTTTTAATCTCACTCTCGTTGATGGCTAAGCCTTCTGTTGTGTAGAGCCTTAGCTGTGGTAATTCCTCAGTTTACCTCTCCATGCTTCAAAGTCACACTTCTCCGAAAATCTATCATTGACCAAACTTCTGGTCACCTGACCCATTTTCTTCCGATGTTTTAGTTTGTTATGATACTTTTGAAAAATACCTTGGAATTTTTTTATTGTGTTAAAGGTGTTATATAAATAAGTTTGCAGAAAAATTTGTAGTGTATAATGCAATATTTAAGAACCTGCTGGTGATGGTCAGAACGTACTGAGGTGCTGTTTTAAGAATGTTAGACAGCATTAAAGCATACTGGCCAATTATGCTTTTCCTTTCTAACTTTCTGTTGCCAATAGATTGTCACTATTAGAGGTTAGTGTTTTGTGCTTAAGTGGATTATTAAATGGAGAGCTCTCTAAGGGTGTGGACAAATCCATAACACGTGATATTGAATGGATAATTCACAAAATTAAACAAAGCGAAGTGTCTGGCCAAAACTGATACCCTCATTCAAATATTGCATTGGGTTTTTTTTAATAAAAGCGCAGCCTTGGATTCCGCCCCCCCCAAAAACCATTAACTGGGTTTAAAATCTCAACAATTTCAACAGTATAACTGGAGCTAACTTAATCAAACCGTTTTACTGCTTTATTCTGTTAATATGAACTGTATATGTCAAGTGTTCAGCGTTTGTTTTTGATGTCCAGTGTTTGTCATTTATTCCTGTTATTTTACTACAAATTGCAAAATAATTAGAAAAAGAGTCATTTTAAAAGTATTTAAAGGCATTTTTGCTTTGTCAAGTCTGAGATCTTTGAAGTCTGGTTTTGGAGAGTTAAACTTTGTCGGACTCCTTTACATTTTCATGAAGAGAATAATGAAGTGGCTTAAATTTCTGACACCACCCTTGACCTGTTTTAACTAAACTAATGATGGTTGAATGGAGCTGTTTTTAAGATGAAATGTGACTGAGATCACCCAAAATTTGTTCTCTTCTACCGCACCAACACCCCCCCCCCTTCCATTCTGCTGCCCCACAAAACCCACATTAAAAAAGATCAGTTCATTTGACTATATTGTGGTTGTGAGAACAGGGGCGGGTGAAGAAGCACACGCTTTGAAAAACCAGGCCCTCATTGTGCGCATCCACAGCTTAATGTGAGTTACAATGTGCTGAAGCTAATGTGACATTAATTGTTGGTGGTTGAGGGTTCGGTTCATGATCTTGTGTGAATCTCCCCTCACCACCCGTCCCTCTTTGGAGGGAGTGTAATTGAAATCTGACTGCATAACCAGTATTTCACGGGTCTTTTCAGGATCACTCTATCGCCCAGTCTCTAAAGTTGATGTCCAGCATTGCCTTTTCAGTGGCTCTGACCAGCTGAAAGAATTCTGAAAAGGCAGTGAGGCAATAGAAACGTCAAGTGCTTTCTCTGTTGGGTGAAGGCAGGAGCTAGAAGATAAATCGTTACTTCTCTTCGCCATATTACCATGATAAAAAAAAAATTGATGGATAATTCTCTAGTGCTGGGCAGTGTCACTGCTGTCTTTTTACTGGTTTGATTAATTGCTTTACAATTTTCATCAAGTACCATTGCAGTCGGTTTCACATTGCACCCCTGTCAGGTGGAAGAATAGACTGACTGTTGAACGTGTCTGTGACTGGCCACCAAGCGTCTTGTGAGTGACCTCCCCCAGTGGGTGCATTAACCACCAAGGGCACCCCTTTGGACTCACTGGAGGAAGGGGACAGTGAGAGAAACAGTCAGAGCAAGCATACACAACTCAACAAGTAATTGATGTTAGGACATAAACATTAGATTTTAATCAGCGTGCGGGTTTGAAAAGCCTTTGAGCTCAGATTGTTTGGTGAATAAAGCAGTGAAGAGAAGGCGTAAATTGGCTACATCTAGGAAGGCCACGCTTTAATTGATTTTGTAGGGGAATAGCATCGTTTTTTTTACGTTCCTTGGCTTTCAATATGTTTAACAGGTACTTTCCCTGCTGTCTGCAAACATTACAAAAGGATGCAATTAAAAAGGCACTTTCCACAGTAACTGTTTGGGGGAGGGTAAGAATTGAGCTATGAGAGAAATCTTAGTGACTGAACTTCTTTAACACATGAATTTCAATTTAGTACTTGCTGCAGGCATTTTACAGGCATTACATTTTATAGGATATATTTTATTAAAGTCAAAGTTATAGGTTAACCATTGACATGGTTTTAAGGAGCAAACTGCCAATAAAGTATGTTAAATAATTTTAGAACTCATTTTAAAACTTGTTTGAATTCTACTCTCTGAATTAAGTGCCTTCAGTTTGATCTGCAGTGAGGAACATATTTTTCTGAATTTTGTAATGGTGTTGTCAAACCTAGAGGTTACAGCATTAATAAAGTTTGCACCATTGTTCATTGGAGTTTTTGCATGGGCGCTTGCAATTGTTGTTATAAGTTAAATGTCCTGACCTGATTTTGTCACAGGAATTGTTAACATCATAGCTCACTCTGGACAGAGGTTTACTCTTCTAAAACTCAAATGGGCAGGAAAGAAATTTCCCAACAACTGATTGCATTTAACTCCTGCTATATTTGCGTATCTATTCCATAAGGTGTTATCCGTAAGATTTTTATGGGTGCATGCTCATTAATTCCTGCTTGTATATTTAGTAAGCAATTTACATTTTCCTACAAGAACATGGTCAATGTGTAAAATATTTTAAATTGTTTGTGCCATTAATTTCAGTATTTTCTCTCTATCTCTTTCTCTCTACCACTCCTTCTCACCAAATTAACCAAGAAAAAAGGTTTTAACACAGCACAGTGAGAGATGTGTTTTTATTAAATTAGCCAGTTTGGTGTATCTGATCTAGAATTTTGCATTTGTTGTGAACAAGGGTATTCCCACAGATCAGATTAGTGTATTTTGAAGATATTTCTTATGACCATAAAATCAAGCAAAGGTATTTGCTTTGCTGTATTGGCTGTGTTTGTATGATTGAGCTTCCTGTCCATCACACCCACTATATTCTGACATGTCTCTAAGTGCCAACTAAAATTGCTGCAAGTAAAATGTTTGATGCTTGTTGGTGGGCTATAGAAGGTTCAAATTATCATATGTTGCAAGTCCTCTACAAAGATCAGATTCTTGGGGATTAGTTTCGAGCTGCAAAACGTTGGTTTGTTAATGAATGCTCACCATGCAACTATATGCAATGTTGTTTTTCTTTTGGGCTTACTGAATCCTGCTTTGTACTCTAGTGAAGTAGCTGAGGCTTATGTACTTAATTACTTAATGAAGGAAATTTCAAACCCCACTACCATACCAACACTTCCTCATTTGAGCTTTGTATTTCAGGGATTTTACTTGCTTTTGGGAGTGGTAGTGCACATACGTGCATTTGAAGAATTGTCTTATGGTCCTTTGGAGATCATGTCACCAGGGTCAAGGCTGTATGCCTGACCAATGGTCACATGTAACAATGGGTTATGAATGTAGTCTCTTTATCTTTGTAAATACCCTTTACCCTTTCTAGTATATCAGAGGTATGAGGCTGAAAACTTTCCCGATTGACATTAAAAACCATAGTTTCACATGTGCAGACTAGTTTGATTTTAGTCAGGCTGTAGTACAACTCAACTCTATGACCAATTAATTTTCAGTGGAACTGAAGTCATTAATTTTGATTGTTGTCTTGGCCTATGCTTCTGTTCTGTTGTCTTAGCTATTTTTTTAACATGTTTCACTAATGTAAGAAGCAAATCGCTAACGTAAATGTTTTAGCATCTGCATTTGTTTCAGGGGTGGTTCATGTTAGGTTATGTTTTCAACTAGTTTGTGAATACCCGATATTACTGCAGAATTACTAGACAATAATCTGTAATCGGTCTATAACTAAGTTAAGTTTTTTTTTTATTGTTGATGAGTTGTATTTTGGTATGAAATGTATTGTTAACTCTGTTCTAAGGGCACTTTAATATTTCCATCTCATTCTTCAGGGGGAGAGACGATCAAAAGCATCAACCAGCAAACAGGAGCACATGTAGAACTACAGAGAAATCCACCACCAAATTCTGATCCTAATATTCGAATATTCATTATCCGTGGAGCTCTACAACAGATTGAGCATGCTCGACAGTTAATAGAAGAAAAAATCAATGGGGTGAGATTTTATTCCATTTTTTGACTGCTGTTTTCCATTTCTTTCATCTCAATCTATGCTTCACAGTTTAGTTTTGTTCCAGACTTTTTTTAGCCTTCAATAAAGCTCCACTGCAGATACATGTCAATGCTGCTGCATGATGACATATTAACATCTGTTGATTTATTTACCCCTATGAGAAAGTTTTAATATCAGAGTCATGTACTTTCTCAATCCCCTTCTTTTTGAGTGTTCCCTCTGCGTTGTGCAGGGCCTGTTATCTTTCAAAATAACTCATTCCTCAAGTTCATAGAATCCTAAAATGTTGCAGCTCAGAAGAAGCCACTGACTCATAACTGGGATGGTTGGTTGAAAGAGTTATCAAAATTTCTGGTCTGTGCTAATCATTAAGAATTTTGATTGTTTATCGAATAGAGATTAAAATTTTTAAAAATGAAAGTTTTTTTTTAAACAATGGTGCTTGCAGTAAACAATTTGAAGGACTCTGAGTTCATAACTGTCAGCCTTGGCTGAGTGATATCACACTCCTATCTGATGCAGAAGGAAGTATGTTCAGACCCAACTTCATAGATTTGAACACAACCTCTGCTGAGACTTCTGCAAAGAAGTGAGTATTGTACCATCTCACAGATGAGCTATTGAATAAAGACTGAGTCTCTCATAAAAGGTCTCGCATTATGTTTCAGTAAACAGCAGAGCAGTTCTCCCAGTAACCTGATCACTTGTATCTAAAACAAATGATCTTGTCGCTAATATAATTTTTGCTTATGGAACTTCCTTGTGACCAAATTGTTTGCTGTTCTCACATTACAACTCAAAATGAAATAATTCTTCACTTAAAAGTTCTTTCTCTTTCTTAAACACTTCCTTTTTGTGCACTTTCAGGGTCCAGGACCTGGTGGCCCTGGAGGGTTTAACACAAGCCCTTATAGTCAAGGACCACCTGGACACCATCAAAAGTAAGCAACATAATTCTGCAGTAATTTCATTTTAAGCTGGGACAATTGCCTTCACTTATGTGAGTGGAGGGGCATTGCGAAGTTTCAACAATGTGTGGTTTCTACCTACCTTATTTCAAAGCTTTGAGTTTTTTGGTCAGAATTTCTGATAAATATATGCATGCCTCACCAAGTTTTGAATCTCTGATTAAGCTATTGAAAAATCCTTCAATAATAATCCCATGACATAGGAACAGAAGTAGGCCATTCAACCCACATTTACTTCCTCATTTCAATGAGATCACATCTGGTTCAATCCTTGGCTCCACTTTCTTTCCTTCCCCCTAATGGATGGACTCTGACTCTGACCATACAAGTATATCCCGCTGTCAAAATGCAGGTCAAGGTTAGCCTGGACCCCATGTGTGCACAGTTTAGCTATTTAAAAGGCCGCTCACTGGAGTTACATTACTGGTAACTCTGCCACTGTTTGTCTGATTAGGAAAACCAACATTTTGCAACTTGCCCTTCCAAGTCTTGGTCATGAGCCAGGCTTGCTAATTAGTAAATTGCTCCTGGGGTATTGCAGGTCTGCCTGGTTCATGCATAAACCCATGCCTACATCGAAGGCCTTCGCAAGTAATAATTATCTTACCTTGCAGTGTTGCCTTAGAATCAAGACCTTAGTTTTCCCATCCTTTGCTCCCAACCACGCGTCGCCGCCCCCCCTACTCATCACTAGGTGATTAGCACATACCAGGACCAATATTAAATTCATGATATCCTGTTGCATATCCACCTTGCTAAATGTTTTGCTCATTTATTTCAAACGTAGTGGCCCACCACAAGCTTTTATGACACAGGGATGGGGAAGTACGTACCAACCTTGGCAGCAACAAGGACAGCAGGATCCAAGTGAGTGATTTGTTTATATCTAACAGCAGCTGTGTTTTCTTATTGTCCTTTGGCCCTTTACCAACTCATTGTAGTATTAGTTCTGTTAAGTTTAATCTAGTGGTTTGCTAAAGACCTAGACAGCAGTGACTTTTCATCACCCTTCTTGAAATGTGTACAAGGATATTGAAATTCAAGAGACAAAGCAGTGTTTTTCTATCCACACATTTCAACACGTTAAGTTCCCCTCCACACATTTCCTCTAAGTGCAAAACCTGCTTCTGTAATCCATCTCCGGCATCTATTTCAGCCAGTCCTAACCACAGTCAAATTTATTTAAATTATTTACAACTTTTTTCCAATTTAATTGTTTTTATTTTCGTTCTGTCCCAGCTGTAGCAGCTTAGACTAGTTGAAACAAACCTAACAATTGTAACAATTTATGTTGTAGAAAAGTTTAAAGTGTTTGTACCATTATTCTAGCAATGATGTGAAGGTACTGGTTTGGAAGTGCCACTTCACCTGATGAAGGAGTAGTGCTCTGAAAGCTTGATTTCAAATAAACCTGTTGGACTATAACCTGGTGTCATGTGACTTCTGACATGATTATAGCAATCCTAGTGATTTGCACATTCTCTCCGCCAAGATCTCTTTCCACATTGTTTTACACTTATAAGGAATCTTGGCTGCTCTATTCTAGATTGAGCAGGATTGTTACATCTAGATGTCCAGGATTGTTACTTGACCTGACAGTTAAACAATACAGCACCCTGCATTTGAGATGGGCAGAGAATTCCCATCAAACCTACTCCATCCAGTCAGCATTGCATCCTATCATTCAGCAGTGCAGCAACATTATCTCCTGATGGAGAAAAACCTGCAACCAATTAAGGGAAAAGTCCCGCAGAATTTAGCGCCACAACCACCATACCTTAAGTTTCAAAGTAATGAGTTTTCCATCATTTCTTACAGTTACAGTTAATTAATGTTACTCTTATTACAAAATAGCCTATCACAAATTTAGGAATCCAAGCCCATTGTTTCATTTACTTAAGGTGGAGATGGTAATACGCTATTTTCTAATTAAATATGAGGGTTTAAATGCTGCAGTGCCAAGATAATACATTATAATGTTCATTCCATATTATGTTTGTTTCATTGACTGTAACATTGTAATTGTATGAACAGCATCACTATCACCACCAAAAGCCAGGCCATCTATCTTGTAAGACTGCTGCAGTTTAAGTAGTATTTTAGATTTTCACTGTTGCTTTCCCTTCTGTTTCATTACTGCTAAAATATTCTTGCTTGCAGGCCATGCCCACTCTCATTAAACATGTTATATTTTTATGTCCTTTGCATGCTCAAATTTTTGCAGCTCTTATTTTTGTCAGTTATCACCACCAGATATTTGGTGCTGAGCAATCCCACCGTAGAATATAAATAGGCTATGCAAATGTGTTACTACAGAGGAATCTCGATTATTCGAAGGGCGGGCAGTATTTCTTTCAGTTAGTCGAATTCCGGATAATCGAATGCTGGATGGAATAGTTTAGCCAAGCATCGGGACCTTGCAGTCTTGCCAGATAACCTGATATTCGGATTATTGAATGCTGGGTAATATAATTGAGCTGAACATCAGGACCTTGCAATCTTGCCAGATAATCGAATGCCGGATAATCAAGGTTCCTCTGTATACTGAAAAGTTACAGTATACTATACATAAAAATGTCCACTTACTGTAAATTAAGTATCTTAGCACGATATCATGTAACTCATTTTATTGTCATTTCCTTTTTGAGCCTGTTCGTCCTAATTCGTCCTAACATGTATATAATTTCTCTATCCTATTACTATAATTTGCTTTTAAGCTAATGTTCCCATGGTGTTCAGTAGTAGTAGTTAAAATGTATCAGCAGAACACTGTTCTCCAGCCTATTTAAATATTACTTCTCCTTAATAATCAGCATTTTCTTCAACTTCTGTGAGCACAGTAATCCACTAATAACTGAGGGAAGTTAACATTTTGGATTTGAAACCTCAAAGTGGTTGTCAGAAGACCGGCACCCAAAACTTGACTGCATCCTTTCTTTCAAATGATTATCATGTTTAATCATCTATTTTCAATTTCTGATTTTATTTTAACCCTCTTATAGTTTGTCCTGAATTGTCTGTTATTATCTCACTACTTTTTAAACTGCAGAGTGTGAGTAGTGTAGTGAATCGCATATGAATAAAATTGATGAGTAAAGGGTGATGAAAAGTACGGGACAAAATGGTACTAACAAAAGGTCTATGGATGAATATTGTATGTTTCAAATCAGCAGATGCAGCAGCATACTTTGTTTTGATATAGATTCCTGAACAAAATTTAATGTAATCTCTTCTGAAGTGGTTAGGTTAATTTTTGTTCTGCAGAAAGACTGTTTTAACCTGGGCAGCCCCAGCTTCTTAACTCTGCTCTCAATTTGTACACTTGACTTGAGATCTTCTCCCATCTCCCTGTTAATTCCATTGCGTAAACAGAAAACAACTCCTGCCCACTTAGAACCACTTCACTGAGTGTACTTTTTAAGTGGAGGATATGTTACACAATGTTTCAGTTTCTCTTACCACTCAGCCATCTTTGTATACTGCGAGGTATGAAATATTAACTCTTCTCTACCCTTTTCCTTAAGCTGTGCATATATTTGAATAAAATTTTTTGAAGGTTGTTATCTGGTTCATTTTTTTGTCCAGTTTATTTATCACTAATGCTTTTACAAAAGCTTCCTGTAACTAAATAAATATATTGAGAGGTGAATACTGGTCTTGTTGGTGATCTTTTCTTTGAAGGCTAATTCAGTAGAAAGAGGACCAATTCCAGTATCACTGGTAATAATCAATGATGTACTTGGATTTTAATTCCTTCAGATACAGTTGTGTTTGGTAAGTGGATGTAGAGTTGTGTTTGCATGATTCAAAATTAGACCTTTAAAACTTTGAACTTGATTGTAAGCATTAATATTATCACATAAGTAAAGCCTACCAAAATTAGACAGTGATAGTTACTGTGACACTGTGTGTGTGTCTAGGTAAAGCTGCACAGCATTTGGGTACAGCAGCCTGGTCAGCTTACATCTCCCAGTTTTACCAGCAGCCTAACCAACAACAGCAACCAACAATGGGGCAAAACTCGCAACAAAATTCAGGTGTGTATTTATATAGATAAATTTTTCAAGTTCTTTCCATTTTCTGTGCTTAGCACTTTTCAGCTATTACATGTGCAGTTCCAGAATCAATGTCACTTCTGATAAACTCCAAACCTAATAAGTGCAAGATATTGTGTGTGTTCTCAAACTGTCCTCCCATCTGACACTTCGTTATGAGTGGACCATTTGAGTTGAAAGTCTTCTATTTGTCAAACTGCTAAAGGTGGCTGTAAGTTTGGAGGTAATCCCAACAACATTTCTGCTGGGATATCATGCTCTCTTTCCATTCTAATCTTTGAGAGCTATAGTTTTGTTCAGTCCTGTTAAGAACTGCTGATTTCTGTTTTTCACAAGGCGTCTGTCTACAGTATGCTAAATATGAGATAGATGATCATGGTCTGCTGCATATTTCCACTCTTTTTAGTAGATTTCCTGTGTCTGCTATTTTTACATTTATTTTAGTGCGCAAGTCCACAGCACAGAATTGTCCAGCACGATGGCTAATAACCTTTGGGATAGGAATTGGAATTTCAGCATTAAAGTAAAGGAGATGGTCTTCTGAGATTGAGAGATGATGCTTGTTGTTGCGTTAGTGTAAAGGGAATTTCTGTGCCCAGGTCTGTGTGACAATGGGGCTAATCACAAAAATGGGCAATTATCAAATATCCTTCGCTGAAACATTTGAACAGTTCCAGTCAATGAGTGTTTATTCTGTGCAGTTATGTACAATGTTATATGTAAAGTATCAGTGATACGAAACTGTATCTTGGCTGTTGTGTTGTATGGTGTCTATTTTAAGATATTATGTGAAAAACAATTAAAATTATTGTCAAGTTTGAGTTTGAATCATGAGGTAAGACTTTGGAAGTATTGTTATCTTACTGCATATATGATATTCTATTCATTTTTATCCGTCAACTTTTGTAGAGTGTTCCTTTTTGTGATCTGCTGCTAAATGGTGATCAGTGACAGTAACTTGTTAACCAGATAGAACAGACCTGATGAAATTATCATTCATTTGAAAAGAATCTCAAATGAACACTGTTTTATTTGCTTGTTAAATTGCAATCCCTTTCGTTGGAAAGGAATAAGAATTCACTTGTGGCCGAAGTGGTTTAATTATTTTCAGTCGAGTTGTTTGCAACTCTTATAGCTCACTTCCAGGGCAAGTGGGACTTGAACCTGTACCTTCTGGTGCAGAAGTAGGCATACAACCACTGGCACCATAAGAACCCTGCCAGAGTGGTTTAGGTATTTTTAGTCACCCTGTTCAGACATATTTACAACATTCCCCTGGGGAAAGTGGTACTTAAACCAGGCTCCTCTGGTACAGAGGTAGTAATGCTGTAGTTAAGTGATGGGAACTGCCCACAATCTTTTTTTTTCCAGTTCTATTCCGTAACTAACTCAATTAGATGCTTAAAGAGTGTGTGATAAGTAGTTTACCAATCAGATCATGTGTTTCTGGGCTGATGGATGACATGGTCTCTGAACTGCACAATTGAGTTTATGCATATGTTAACAAATTAGATGTTGCCCACATGGAACTGCAGAGGACATAGGCTCAAGGACTTCAGAAAGCGCCAAGTGCAAAGCGAACTACATGGGGTTCGGTTCCGAACTTGTATTTGCTGAGCTGTACTTGAGAGGTTTAAATGTGTTGCTCTTACTCTTTGTTTTCTCCATAAATCCTGATTCAAATAAATCATATCACACGAAGATCATTTGGAGTTCAATAACATGCACAAATGCTAGTTTGCATCTCCGCTAGTGTGTGTATTTTCAAAATGAGCCATTCATTCATTTATTTCAAGCTTGACGTGGAACCTTGCATTAAATGTAGATTTAGTTTTTTCAAGACTTGTCCTGTGTTGCCAGTTGCAGAATTTTCTAACTTTTTATTAAAGTATGTTATTCACTCACTCTAATAGTTACTAACCTCTGTAACCAATTTCCATACTTGACGTTTGCTGCGAAATGCAAGTTCTTCCATTTGCGAAACTGTTCAAAAGTGCATTTGCCCTTTAAGCACTTTGATGTGAACAGCCTGTGATATTGGGAAGAAGGATAAGAATGATTTGTGTTTATGAAAGTGCCTTAAAATGTAAAGCACTTTACAGCCAATTAAGTGTTTCTGAAGTATAGAAAGAATATCTTTGGAATAGAAGGTCTGTTACTCAGCTTTGATATAGGTATGAGTGTTGCATTACAGATTGGTGATCTTTGCTACTTCGTGATGTATTGAACTTCCTTGGGTAATGGAGAATCAATTTGTAGCAGTATTTCCCTCAGTGTTCCCAAAATTGAGGTCAGTTGTACCTCAACCTATGTTCCGCAACAACACTCGCAAAGTAATCCTCTGAAGATGTGGGGAATTCTTTAGTTGCTTTTCTATCTTTGTTGGATATGTTAGTTATGTTCTATTCAAATTGACTGTGTGCTTTACCATTTCTCTGATCTGCTGTTCTATAATCATGTGAATCACCTTGAAGAACCTCTTGCCATGAGAGTATGTTTTCAGTGTACCCCTGCACTTGCATATACTATATAGGACCATAACTTGTTCTTTCTGTTGTTACTTTTGATCAATTTTGAATGTAATCCTGCAGATTGCAGCCTCTGTTCTCTCTTCTCCCCTCTCCACCACCTCAAAATTCATGATCTTTTATTTCAGTGTCCCATCTGCAATATTCAAAAGCAGCTTTGTAGCAACATTTGCAGTACTTCAATGTTTCATGCAGCACATTGAGCGGATTGCCTAACCGCATTGTAGCATTTGAGAAGCAAAGAGATCAAACAGAGCATGTGCATGTGTCTGGACTGTAAGGTGAAACCTCTGAAAGTGTCAACTGGAATCTGCTCAGACATTACAGCACCTTCTAATATGATCAAGGACAACAGTTAACTATTTTGTGAATAGAATAGAGAAAAAAGTGACTTCTGTCTCCCATCCTTACACCAGCACACTACTACTGAGGAATGATTGGAAGATGATAGAGTTTGTAAGGGTGAAGAGTCTTGTCTTCTAGACTGCAGGCGTTTGCTGGTGCTGCTGATGAAATTAATTTTTGCCAGTTAGGGACTGCTTGATCTTACTCACTTCCTTTGGGGCTAAGATTGGAAGCTCTCATGAACGATCTGCTGCCAAGTTTCATGAGGAACATACTTGTAGAAATTGTGGAAAGTGCATCAGTTACATATTGTCATGTCATTAGCACAAGAAATTAATACTTCCATTGAGAGAAGTTTTCCCTTGCAATCAGAAGACTGCAAATTGAAGTAAGATTCAAACGTAATTTATTTGGCCGGTGTGCAATCTGAGTTGTCTGCAAGCCAAATTTGGTTGTACTTCTGAATCCTGAACAAGCATTAATGAGTAGCACTTGCTAATTAGTCATCCCTACTCTGAATCAGATCAGTCTGTTCTGAATCTATTTGGAGTACTGAGGTGGCTTGCAAAAGATCTGACCTTTTTTTTAACCTATGATATATTTTATTAGTTTGTGAAATGTAATTTTCTTAAACCTGCCCACAGATCAGAATGGTGGCCAAACTGGTCAGATGGATTATTCCAAAGCCTGGGAGGATTACTACAAAATACTTGGTATGCATTTTTCTTGGACATTTTGCAAATGGCGTTTGAGTTGCCTTCTCAGAGGGGGTTTTTAGAAAGCAGGCTTTGTGGGATAGAGAAATATTTTATTTCCTTTTTCTTCTCACTTTTCTAGCCCTATCCTCCCCCTCTCCTCCAAAACCCTCCACTTTCTGTATCTGTATATCATCTCCTTCCCAGTCTCAGTTAAAGCCTTGCAATCCTGCTTGATCAATCTAGACTGCAACTGTGCTAGTAGTCCACAGCTTTCACGCTTCTATGGGCAAGAGAGCAAGCAATCATACAGAATGTTTCCAGCACTACTATTATATGCAGTGATTTACAATGCATGCGTATCTTGGTAAACCTGCAGATCTGAATTTTACATTTGCGATGTGGAACAGTACTGCATGAGGATGAGTTCTGGTCCAGTCAAAACAACCAAAATAGGAATATTCTGTGAAAAAAGTTGCAGACTTGAGCTCAGTCCTCTAAGTTCCGTGATGTTCCTGTTGCAGAACTGTGACTGGAAATATCTCTAAGACATGCTGATGAGGAGTGGATGGACTGTCCATGTTGTGCGACCTGCCTTATTTACATGCACAGTTGACTCTACAGTGCTGATGCAGCAACAAACTACATGCAGATCATTAGCCAGATATAAGTCAGCAGCAGAGCACAACATTGTTTATCTGACTGGTGGAAAAAAGATGGCAGTGGTGGGGGCTGTTCCGTTACGGCAGTTCCAGATATGTTGGAAAATATTTCTTGGGTTGGGATTTGATGCCTTCAGAAGCCATTATGCTTTTCCTTCCTTTGCCATTTTGTCACCACAGTCCCACACATTGCTGCAGTTGTGCTGAGAGGTTAATGCTTTGCAAGCTCAGTAGTTTTGGCTTAATCATCTAGCAGCAAAAAGAACCATTGCATTTAAAAATACAAATAAATGCCTTTTACATTTGACAGCTTGTAGAGTATGCATATGTGACATCTAAAGCAGTAGAGCAGTAAGAGTATAAGTTTCCAACTTTAAAAGAGAAGGGGACAAGAGCCCACATACTGGGTGGTGGTTTGGTAGATGGGAGTTTTTTTTTATCATTGTGTAGTTTGTTTCCCAACTTTTGTTAGGGCTGTCTGTAAAATGGCCGATCAAATGATGTTACATGTAAATTTTATTTGTGTTAAAATCCAATTTACAGACAGGTGGAGGAACTCTGTACCACATTTGGTTCAATTTCTTTGTTCTTTTCCCTGCAAACTTCATTTTTTTCTTGATCAAAGTTTTGAATTTTGTTTTCATCTATTTATAGTGGCACATTGTGTTCTGAAGCTCTACCTGATAGCAGAAGAAGGGCTTATGCCCGCAACGCCGATTCTCCTGTTCCTTGGATGCTGCCTGACCTGCTGCGCTTTTCCAGCAACACATTTTCAGCTCTACCTGATAGCAGTCCAGTTCACCTAATCTCTCCCTTCATCCGTTTTCTTGTGATCTTAAATTTATGCCCTTTAGTTACTAACTTCCAAGCAATGGAATACTTTTCTAGATTTACCTCATCCAAACTATCATAACGTGACCCTATGAGCTCTCGTAAACCTTTTCTATTTCGGTGAAAGTTATTCCAGTTTATTGCGGGAATTGGAAAACTTGTTGGAAGCTGTACATTCATCACTTTTCATTAATATTTTTGGTTGTTGGAAGATTTGTAGTTCAGTGGTCTTGTTGTGTATGACTGTTCAACTCACCTATGTAATGGTGGAGTGAATATGACACAGAAATCCCCTGATGGTGTTGGTTCAAGACATTTCATTCGGTGATCAGCTGATCAGGCCATAAGGAATTAGGATCGTAATGGCTTTGACATAAAGATTTAATATGTGTGTAGTTTGCCGTGCTTTGGACAATTCCATGTTGTCTTAAAGTGGACCCATCAATTCCAAGTTGATTTTATGGTGCACAAATATCTTGCTTTTAATAATTACACATCTTGAGATTTTAATCTTTGCCTGCTGTTTGTTTTATCTAGGTAGCAATGATAATTATCTTTTTGAACTATTAAAATCTTAAGTCAGGTATGTTTCTAAAGGCAAGTGTGGACATATTTTGAATGACCCCATTCTCTGCACTGTAAACATGGGTTAAACTCCATAGTATTTCATGTTTCATTGACTCTGAATCAATAACTTGTTGAATATTAAAGTTCTGTTTTGAAATGAAAAAGCATGAAGGATCTTTTGTCATCTATAGCAGGTGGAACCTGTAGTTGGTCCTGACCTTCCTTTTCAAAGGGTCTTGTCCTATGACTGTGGCCAAGTCTCTCCTTTTTTTTTCCTTGTCCTCCTCCAGTCTTTTATGTTAAATGCTCCCTCCCCCTGCCTCTTTAATGCCATTTGTAGTCTGTGTGAAGGACAGAAGCCCTTCAGGGTCAAAGCAGCACTGCAAGCTCTTTAAAAGGCAGGGAAACGGATTCCTGAGCTATTGAAGTGGAGGTTTTTTTGTGGTTGCTGCTGGGGTCCACGCCTGCTGGTGACTTGTGCCATCTCCTGGCTGTTGATATTGTCTGTCTGTGATTTAAGATGGCCTTGCAGTGCCCTGAGGCCAAATGCTAGCCACCTTCCTGAAGAGCCCTGTTGTGAACATGCGCAGGATAAAAGGAACTTGAAAACTAAAAGCTGGAATTGGAGCCATTTCTAATTAACTTCTACATCAAGAGCTTGACGGTCTTCCGTGGCACATTTTAACAATTTCTTTCTGCAGCATGATCGTCACTGAGATGAACCACAGATCCAATAAGTTTGCACCAGTGTCATTTAGACTTTGACTTAGCTAATTCCCAAATTGAGAGATTAAATTTTTAAAATGTACACATGGGATTACAAAAGTGTGACCAAAACAAAAGGATGTAAATATGGAAAGTATCTATCTAGTTTGTTTAAAAACTAACTGTTGACTCAAGAATTTGAACTACACTGTGCATTGTTTTTACAAGTAATACAATGTAACTTAGTTTCTATGCAGGAATCTTGTCCATTTGACATGATTCATTTTCACGTCCAGTTTTATGAAATGCTTTATTCTGTGCATATTGAAGGAGTCATTAATTGATCTTTTTGAAATTTAAATCTCAATTAATTTCCAGGTAATTTGAATTGCAGTATAAAAGTTATTTGAACTGAAGCTTCCTCCCCACTGGTGACTACGTTTTGACAGGCCGTATAGACTGGGAAAGTCATCTAAGTAGCACTAGAATTGACTTTAAGATTAACACTGCCCTTCCCAGTTAGGACAGGGAATATCAGTCAAGATTCCAGTTCCTGACTGTCTTTTCATATCCTTCTACTGAAAATGTGAAGGTAGGTTAATAGTAGGATTGGATTTGATTGCGACAGATTGTGATCCATTTAGCCATTGATGCTCATTGTTCAGGCAGTGACATGGTGAAACCTGAAGAAGTTGATCCACAAGATAAGTTAAGTAGAGGGTAAGGGAAAAAAATTTGATGTCGCTCCCAATCCTTGGAATCTGATAACACAGGAGGTGACCAATTGACCACACTGTGCATTGTGCCAAAAGCGTGTGCCTGCTCTTAGAAACAGTTACATTATTTAGACCCACCATTTTCCTTTTAATCATTTTACTGTTAATTAGTTGAAATTGCATAGATTGTACTACTTTTTTTTTCTTTCTGATCTGAATTTTGAAGCATTCTGTCTGTAAGCTGCATTACTGAGGTTGTGAATTTCATTTCCAAGCCAACTGCAAGAAAATGTCTGGGGAGAGTTGTGGTGCCTTCTAATGCAGGATATTTTGCAGCATGCTGCTGACTGAAATGTACAAAATATGATTGGTGAAAGAAGGAGCTTGATTCTTCTCTCTTGGTACTGATTTTACTGTTAGGGAATCCTTAAGTGCCCCTCTCGTACTTCGGAGCTCCGAGGTTTTGTGTAACGTTGCTGTGCTTCTCAGGTGCTGTATGATTATTTTCCTTTAAATCCTTAAAAGCTTCTAAAAGATGCTGACTTTTAAATATCCTCCTGGTGTAGTTGGCAATGTAGAAAAATGCACGATAAATTCCTTGCTCCTTTCATAGCATCTCCACCCCAACGTGCAGTTTTGAGACTATTACTTAAGGGGGTGAGTTGTTGGATTTTGTGCGCAGGTAGAAACTCCTGTGTGCTATCTTTTTGTATTTGTCACTCCACATCCTCTTCTCAAATCCAAGCTCTTTTCTACCCTGCCTGATGAGGAATCTGAGCATTACAAGACTAACAATCCCATGTCAAATCTGTTTGGTGCTCTTGGGTTGGGACTGTTGATATTTCTGTCTATTTATCTCTTGTTTAATGCACCCCAAATGAATTGAGTAGTAGTGCTCCTGCCCCTAATTGCTATTGCTAAAGTCAGCATTGTATCTAACTATGGCATCTGTCCCACCTAAGATAGCCTTTCTGCTTGTATGAAAAAAATGATCACTTTGCAAATAAACTTGGTCATTATAGCTGTGATTGGTTCAAGGGAACTTATTTTGGATTGCAAGATGTTCCTGAGCTGTTTTTTAAATTTGCAGTTTAAAATCTTGTTCGTCCTTGGCATAAGTGAACACTGAAATCCGTTGCACAGGGACCTGCCCGAGGCAGTTTAAATGAGAGGCTTGGAACAATAGTGTTGCTATAATCCTTAGCCGTTAATAATGGTATCCACGGGATTAGTTTCATTTTACTGAATTAATTGCTGTATACCCCTGCTGACATTTCTTTAGCTTGTTTTTTCAAAAAGTTACCACTATGCAGCAACAAATTCTGATTCTTGTCTTATGCTGAGAAATTTCTTCTGCCTAGCATTATCTTATGTAGTTTTGTCGCTTGCACTTACACAGTAGCTTATCTGTCTTTTTGTGATAAACCGTGCATCCACAACCCCTATGAGCACTTTGCACTAAGTGTATTTCATGGGCATTCCTTTCTCTCAAATGCCGTGTAGTGCTGTATTTTAAAGCTATTCTGTAGCCTTGTTTTTAAACACCTGTGGAGGACAATTTGTGGGTCTCTGATCTTGTCATTTTAATAGTTTATGTGCAAGCTCCATGCTTGAGCTGGTCAGAAACAACTGGTCGTTTCTCATGGCCCAAACTACCGCACGCAATTAAATGGTGAATTTGTTCAATCTGTTAAAGTAGCTCTCCAAAATAGGATGCAATGGTTACTTGTCAGCTTGCATGGTATAATTATAGGCATGACACATGTTAAATTGGGGTTTTCAAGATTTCCTGAGCAATAAGCATCTGAGTGCCTCTTTTAACATTGTCCAGCTGGTTGACAATTCCAGCCCCCACACATTTGTGAAATTTTTGTGATACTGGTTGAACTTGATAAATTTTTACCAAGTCTTGGATCTACCAGGTCATCACTTCACAATAAAACAAGCTTCTTAATTGGAGGTTATTTCACTCAGTGCTAAGGAGCTGCTGCTGTATGATAACATTAAAAATTCACCGAAATGAAGAGGTGTTTTTGGTGAATAGTAGAAATAGGGAGAATTGTACTTAATTGCTAATGTACCCCCATTTCAAATTACTGTTTAAGGGTAGGATGTTCATGTACAATAGGCCCATTGTTGAATTGTGGCTGTTCACACAGGCAGTCCGCTATTATGTGGTTCATAAATGTAATCCCCATGAACCATCTATGGGTTGTGACCTCATTATCAGCAGAGTGCTTCATCTGCTGTAACACTGTCACGTTGCTGAATGGAAACATCTGGTATAAAATTATCTCCATGTTTTATTATCCTGAAAAGCTTGTTACTTGCTGATCTCTACCAAGGGTTTCAGATGTGCATCAATAGGTATGCACCGATTGTTCCAATTTTTTAATATCTAGTGTATTGTGTGTTTTAAAATCTTGTAACCTGGTAGCAGGTATAGGACATCATTGGTTAGGGCATAAATATGCAGTTTCTCAGCTGATGAACAATCTGTTTATTTAGGTAAATGGAATTTTGTCAGATTTGATTGAGGTAAGCTTTTAAATAACTAGCGCTCAGATTTTTATGAAGAGTAAAGACTGAACCTGTACTCCTAGTTGATTGCAGGCATAGAACATGGGGCCAAAATTGGGCAGAATACTCAAAGAAATAATTTCAATTGCAGATTTGCTAAGTAAATTGTCAGAGGATTTGAATTTGCTAAAATGGAAAATTGCAAGTTTTTTAATCAACTATGTCTTTAGACCTACTTCATGTACAACCTCATTAAGGTGGTTGATATTGTACATTATCTCCTGAAGGTGTAGATGTAGTTTTCATAGCTTTATATATTGTAGTTTTTTTTTAATTGATGAAATGATTGGAAAGCTTCATCTAGGTGACAACCATCATGAGAAGTAAATTTTGCATTGATGTTTTTGATTAAAGGGAATGGTATTGCAGCCAATAGTTCTGTCTGGAAGACAGTAGTTCCACTTATTGAAGCACTGCCTAGAGCACTGCCACTGATTGTCTGTAGACGTTTTGAATTGATAGGAGGTTGTGATATAGCACTACTTAAGGAGGACTTGCTTTAGCACCTGCTGTGTTCATGCTCATAAACTTAGAGGACAAACAGCCCAGTCACATCTCTTAAATATGGTGAGCCAGCTGTGAGGTAAATCATCCTCCTATCACGTTGCTTGGGTTTAGTTGAGCAATGATGGCTTTTCTTTGTGTCCTGTTGAGCAGAGCTGCAGTATTCTATTACTGAGCTGATGAAGGATATTGTAGAACAGCAGAAGAGGGATCTGAACTTGCTTGAAGTATCAAAGGCAAAAGGAGTATTAACTGAGACAATCATCAGTTTGACTAAGTTGTCAACACACTCTGCTTGAGGCCCATTGTGGGCCCAAACCATAATTGCAGCTCGTTTGACACTGGTCAATTCAAGGAGTACGGAATTGTTGGAATTCTGTCTTCTGGATGAAATATTAAAATGAAGTCCCTGTTGAGGTGACTGTAGAAAATTATAAAAGAAGAGCAGGGAATCTCCCAGTTTCCTGCCCAATATTCCTACTTCAAGCTACAGCACCCAAGAGACAAAAACTGCCCATTGGTCTCACTTGCTATTTGTGGGACTTGTCAATTCAACAATAACTGTACTTTGGGAATATGTCATTGCCTGTGAATGTGGGACATTGAGGGTATTAAGGTATGCTATAACTACAAATTTGTGTTCTTGAAAGTGAATATCTTTGTCTTTTTTGGCTCACACAATGCAGAGCAGCTCCAATTACAATTCAAGGCATTTAATAAGTGCAATGGAGGTCAAGCAATGTCAAGGCTACGGCTGTACCTTGAAACAAATCTAGTCATTTTTGATTTGGTTCTGTTTGTTCTTTATCATTCTCAAAGGTTTTGGGCAAATAAGGACACTTTCTATACTTATGAGGGTCAATTGTACTCAAGCTACCTCTGTATTTGTTTTTGATTTTATTTTGATCCACTTTTTTGCATTCAGTCTCTAATCACTACTTGATTTGAATTTACCAATATGGTGACTGGCAAAAAATTTGATTTGTAAAATCTCAGTCATGAGATCCATGCCTGACCATAATGGAATTGTATGAGTCAAGTATTTACCATTCATGGTGCTTATTGACAATAGCATGATTCATATTAAAGAGCATCATATATGAATTCATTGTATAAATGCACCCCCGAGAAAGCGAATCCATTTTGTAAATGATGCAGGTCCGAAACAAAAGGGAGCTTATTTTGGGTTTTCCAAAAATAATTGAAAAACTGCATTTACAGGTAGGATGTTTTTCTTTCTTTCCCTTCCTCTCATCCTTTCCTCCATGGACGCTGATAAAGCAGCTAAATATGATTTCAGCATCAACCTGTGGCCCGTTTCTTTTCCTGCCCCAAATAGAACAGATTGCTAATCCATGCACCTTTATCAACAAGCCCACCAGAATCTCCAATTGACCCATTGTTTTGAGGTAATTGTGCTCCAGAAGATCTTGGTTTTACTCCCTGGCACACAGCAACTAAAAGGTTAGCAGTATCAGCTTGTTGGTAACTTTTATGATTTTTGTTTAGCATTTTAAACATGAAAGATCTAAGTTTGTTTTCCCCCCAGGCATGATATGATAAAATTACATTGCTAAGTTTTGACCTGTTGTACACATTTGCTGACTTGGTCACAGTACCTATGTGCCCCTTTTCTAACCCATATCCTTTTTCTTTGGTATTCTGCACCATAACCAGCTGTGTTTAGGCAGAAGGCAAGAATTTTATAACCATTCTTCAGATACTTTCAGCTCCAAAAATAATGATGTTTTTTCACATTTGCACCATCAATTAATTGAAAATGAGGATGTTGGGATCATTGTCGCTTTTTGTTGACCTTTATGACAGTCACCTATTTATCATGATCTAGTTGCACTTTTGGAACTCTCGGGTTGATTATTTACTTGGTGCATTCCATAGATTGTAAGAGCTGTAACGTTTTTCCATTATTCTCTATTTCCATTGCAAACTTGCACAAATAACAGACCCTCCCCTCCAGTTATCTCTCGTAAACCACATTTGCAATCTCAGCATCTTATCCATCCCAAACTGAGCTTCTGACTCCATATCTTCCCCATTGCAAAAGCTATCGATTTTAGTAGCATTGCTTGATTCTACCTGAACCCATCATTTGGAACTCTTAAGTGCTACCAGATTTGACTGTTCAATGGTCTCATGGCTGACAATCCATTCCCCATGGTCTACAAACTACAGCTATAAACTTGCTGCCCTTTTGCTACCTTGCTCACCTAGAATTCTTATATCTGCTGACTTGCATTGGGTACTTCTTTCTCTAGCTGTGATGTAAAATATTCCGTCTTTTGTTTTGAAGTGTCTCGTGATGTTATCTCTCCCAGCTGTATGTTCACCTCCAGGCCTTCAAACATCCATAGATGATCATTTCTTCCAACTCCAACCTCTCATACTCCTGCCCAACAGCCAGTAGCTGTCCATCCAGCTTTTTAGGCCCAATATTCCAGCTTTCCATCTCTAAATTCATCCTTTTCTCCACATTCTCTGAGACGATCCAAAATACCTACTTATTTAGCCAGACATCTAGTTGCCACTCTTAATACCTTCTTCGTTTCAATAGCCATATAATTACACTGCTAGACTCCTTGAAACTCTCTACATTAAAGATATAATGAAACCTCAGTCTAAAGGGAGGCCATTTGGCCTATTATGTCCCACAGCTGTCTCTTCACAAATGATATAGCTCCATTTCTACAGCTATTGAAAAATGCTAAAAGCTTCTCCTCAAACTCTGTAATAGGAATTGAGAAAATCGTTCATTTTCTGGGCTATGAGACTTGAATGTTGTATTTTATTTCATTTGTTCTGATGTGTCAGCTTTAAGATCTGTAACTATATAGCAGCCTTAGAATAAGTATTATATTCATATAATAGTCTTATCAAAATAAGTAGCAAGAAAATGGGATGTTTGAACAGAGGCATGAAAGAGTTTTGACAGGACTGTACTCACAGTCACCTTAAATTAATTTGCATGTGTTCTTCCTAGGCAGCTGAATCAAAGTGGTCCAGTATGTGTAAACCAGACTGAATTCAATCACAAGCACATAGTTGGCAGGTTGTTGTCTGCACTTCCCTTGATTGACATTCTGCTCTGATTTTGAAGAAAGAAACTGTAATACTTGTAGGAAATACTTATGTATCAAAATGAATGTCAATCCAAGGATGCAATTTGCTATCTACATATGCATCACATCTTTGGAGGGATGGAAAACAACTGGAATTAAATTAATTGGATAACTGTTACAGTATGAGCATGGAACAAAAGGATTGGAATAAAAAGCTACCAAAAAGATCATTTAAAGGAAGTCAGGTTTTCATTTTCCACACAACCATGTATCCAAAATATATTGCGTTGCATTAGTTAAGATTGCTTCAAAATAAACAGGACTTTTACATGGTAGAATTGATCATTCTGTTCTGTATTTGTCATTTTTATGGTGCAATTAGTGGTTAACAGGAGGTAGGTATGTGAAAGAGCCGAAGGTAGACACTGACTAACTAGCGTGCTAGCCAATCATATTGTTCATGTGAAAGTTACCTGGTGACTGGGAAGATTGGCATGAGAAATGTAGTTTTCAAAGCCTTTTTTTCCCCCCAAATGCATACCCACTTGAACTTTTTGTTTTCTCCAGTGATGATCTCAGTCATTAACTAAACCCTGCAATGTAGTGTTGGCAAGATAGTTTTATTGGGTTTTCCAAGGGAATGAGTGGACAGAACCAAAAAGATAGAAGCTTTCCATGACCATCGATTTCAGCATTACTGAATATTATTGACAAGGTAACTGAAGGTAAACCTCTAGTTGATCCTCCAACATAAAGGGGAACCACTCAAATTGATTGATTAGTCAACTCCCACTAGTCATCGTAAAGGTGTGAGTATTGTATGAGATCAGAGGAACTTTGGCAATTGCATCCTGCTGTGATTTATAACAATCTCAGGTTAAGTTAAACAAGTCTGTTTCCCTTTATCCTGTGCACTTTCACCCAGATATAATCTGCAGTAAATGGTGGAATAAGCTGAATTTTGTCTCCCTTACCTAGGTTTGAATTCAGTTGATGACAAAACATTGTATGTTCTTTCGAAAAATATCAGTAACACTTGAATCACTATACTGTCAGGCTTGGGAATCGCGTTTTACTCCTTTTAAATTCATTTTGGGGATGAGTGTTTTGATGACTGGGTCAGCATTTATTGGCCATCCCTTGTTGCTACCTACCAGGTATTCTCCAGTGCATCTTGTAGATGTTGCAAATTGCAGCTACTGGGTATCAGTGATGGAGGGTGTAAATTTTTGTGATGCCAGCCAGGCAAACTACTTTGTCTGGATGTGTCAGGTTGCTTAAATGTTGTTGGAACTGCATTCAGCCATGCGATTGAGTATTCAATCACCCTTGACTTGTGCCCTGTAGATGGTAGTCAAGTTTTGAGTTGGGAGATGAGTTACTTGCTGCAGAATTCCTACCCTCTGGCCTGCTCTTGTAGTTTATTAATAGTTAGTTCAGTTTCTGGTCAGTGGTAACCCTCAGGATTCCAGTAGTGAGGGATTGCCATTGAATGTCAAGGGGGTATAGTTAAATCTTTGAGGAAGTAACGAGCATGCTAGATCAAGGATGTTATCTACCTGTACTTCAAGAAGGCCTTTGACAAGGTGCTGCACCAGGAGGCTCCTGAGTAAGATACGGACCCATGGTGTCAGAGGCAAGGTATGGATATCAAGGCATGGATAGAAGCTTGGCAGTCTGGCAGAAAGCAGAGAGTGAGAGTAAAAGGGTCCTCCTCAGAATGGCAGCTGGTGACAAATGGTGTTCTGCAAGGCTGTGTTGGGGCCGCAACTTTTCACTTTATACACTAACTATGTAGATGAAGAAGCTGTGGGCATTTTGGCTAAGTTTGCAGTTGATACAAAGATAGCGGACAGGGAGCATTGAGGCAGGCAGGCTGCAGAAGGATTTGGACAGATTAGGAAAGTGGGTGAAGAAGTGGCAGATGGAACACATCATGGGAAGGTGTGAGGTCATGCACTTTGGTAGGAAGAATAGAGGAATGGACTATTTTCTAAGTGGAGAGAAAATTCAGATGTCTGAAGTGCAAAGAGACTTGGGAGTTCTAGTCCAGGATTCTCTCAAGGTAAACTTGCAAGTTGCGTCAGTAATTAGGAAGGCAAATGCAATGATGGCACTTGTTTTGAGAGGACTTGAATATAAAAGCAAGGATGTACTTCTGAGTCTTTATAAAGCTGTGGTCTCACCACATTTGGAGTATTATGTGCAGTTTTGCACATACTCTTAGAACGGAGATAAGGAGGAACTACTTCTGCTAGAGAGTGGTGACTCCATGGAATTCATTTCCATGGAAGACTGTGGAGCCAGTTCATTGAATATATTTAAAACTGAGATTCTTGATTATCAAGGGTTACGAGGAGAAAGCGGGAGAATCTGGTTGAGAAATTTATCAGCCACGATTGAATGGTGAAGCAGACTTGATGGGCTGAATGGCCTGATTTCTGCTTCTATGCCTTATCATCTTAAATCCACTTTTGTTGGCATTGGTCATTGCCTGGCACTTGCGTGGCATGAATGTTGCTTACCACTTATCAGTTTGGACATTGGCCAGGTTTGTGGCATTTGGACGTGAACTGTTTCAGTGTCTGGTGAATTGTGAATGGTAATGAACATTGTGCAGCCACTGGCAAACATCCACCATTTTTGACCTTATAATGGAGGGATGGTCACTGATGAAGCAACTGATGATAGTTGGGTCCAGGACACTCCCCTTAACTCCTGCACTGATGTCTTGGGGTACAGGTGACTGACTTCAAACAACCGCAACTATCATCTATTTTTTGCCAGGTATGACTCCAAGCAACAAAGCATTTTGCTTGATTTGCATTGGCATGAGTTTTGCTGGGGCTCCTTGATGCCAAACTTGGTCAATTGCAGCCTTTATGTCAAATACAGTCAGGCTCACCTCCCCTCTGGAGTTCTGCATTTTTGCGCATGTTTCAACCAAGTTTCTAATAAGGTTAGGAGCTGAATTACTTGACACCATGTCTGTAACCCCACACAGTGTTCTCAAAGGTCTTCTCCAGTACATCCAACTAAGGGAGTCTCAACAATTTTCAAGCCTCATTATAGGGGTCACAATCTGAAAAGGTTTAGGAAGTACTGTTTTACTACTTAAGCAATATCAGTTCAAATGTCCCATCAAAGACGGGAGCAAAAATCAAGGTTGACAGTGCAGTACTGAGGAGAATTTTGTACTGAATGAGGTGCTGTTCTTTAGATGATCTATTGAACAGCTGTCTCAGGTAAAAATAAACTATTTTGTGCGACTATTCTAAAGAAGTGTTTTGGATTGAAGGAGTTCTTCCAGTGTCTCGGCCCATGTATATTACTCAAACAACATCATAATATGATATCTATCCCATTATCATTTGTTGCTTGTGGGAGCTTGCTGTGAACAACATCTGTGTTCCTTCCATTGTAGTAATGTAGGTAATTATTTCGAGAACAGTTATAACGGATATTGATAGACTAAGGGCAACACGGTGGCTCAATGGTTAGCATTTCTGCCTCACAGCACCTGGGACCCAGGTTTGATTCCAGCCTTGGATGACTGTCTGTGTGGAGTTTGCGCATTCCCCCCCCCGTGTCTATGTAGGTTTCCTCTGGGTGCTCTGGTTTCCTCCCACAATCTAAAGATGTGCAGGTCAGGTGGATTGGCCGTGCTCGGTTGTCCATAGTGTATGGGGGTGTGCAGGTTGGGTGAATTAGCCATAGTAAATACAGTGTTAGGGTGATAGGGTAGTGGTGGGACTGGGTGGAGTGCTCTTCAGAGGGTCAGTGCAGACCAGATGGGCCAAAAGACCCCTATCTGTACTGTAGAGATTCAACATAAGCAAGTGTAATGTTGTCCGTTTTGGACCAAGAAAGGATAGATCAGGTAATTTCTAGATGGTATAAAGTTAAATACCATGGATACCCAAAGAGACTTGAGGGGCGGGGGGGGGGGGGGGGGGGGGGGCGGTTCAGGGGCATAGATCTTTAAAATGTCACAACAGGTACAGAAAATAATTGAGTTGGACAGGAGTACAAGGTTGCAGAAGTTTTGCTACAGTTCTACCAAAGCCTGGTTAGACCTCACTTGGAGTACTGTGAGCAGATCTGCGCCCTAAACCTAAAGGAAGGATCTTTTGGCCTAGGAAAGAGTGCAATGCAGGTTTGCAAGAATGAAACTTTGACTTCAAGGGTTCAGTTACGCAGAGAGATAATACAGGTTAGATCTGTATTATGTAGAATTTTGAAAGTTGAGGAGTGATCTGATCGAAGTTTTAAGATATTTAAAAGGAAAAAAACTGGGATGATGAAGATAAACTATTTCCATTGGTTGGGGATTCTCGACCTAGAGGGCATATTCTGAGGATTAGGGCCAGACTGTTAAGGAAAGATGTTAAGAGGCACTTTCACACACAGTAAATATTTGGAACTCACTTCCACAAATGGCAGTGGATGCTGGACCAGTTGTTAATTTTAAATCTGAGTTAAATTATTGTTAAGCTCAGGTATTAAGTGATATGGGCCAAAGGCAGGTTCATGGAATTAGGCCACAGACCAGCCATAATCTCATTAAATGGTGGAACAGACTCAAGAGTCTGAGTGGTTGACTATGTTCCTGTGATGTTCTGGGATCATTTCAATGTGCTTCATAAACGCAAGGTGTTTTTAAAGAAAGTTTTCTGATCTGTTTAAAATACTACAAATGACCCACGCCGTTTTAGTAACAATTGAACGAATTGTAGCACAATCTGGGGTCGAAGAAACATTTGTTGATACTAATGGAGTAACAGGGCACCATTATTCTTCTTTGAATCACTAATCCTGGCAGTGTTGGTGTGCAGCTACGCAAAGTTCTCTTCCTGCAAGGAAGATTGGGAGAATATGGGAAAAGAGTGGTATTTGAGGTGGTCTTTCATGCCTGAGTACTACTTTGTGAAGTATGTAGCATGCTCACCAGTATTCATGTTTGGAAGGCATGAAAAAGGACAAGAAATGGAGAGGATGCAGCTAACCTGCTCTGATTAGAACATGGCAAATTCTAATGGAACAAACTGCCTGTTCTTGCACTGTATCAAGTTGTGGAGTGCTCAGTTGTTACTGCTTCATTGGGTTACTTCGCACAGCACTTCTGTTTATATTCCGTCAGTTTTTCATTTGTTCTTTTGGTCGTTCTCCGTTTTCGCTCTCGCTCTCGCCCCCTCTCGCTCTCTCCCTCCCCTCCCTCCTTCTCTCTTCCCCCACCCACATTTTCTTGATCACTAGTTCTCGCATGCTTTACTGTGATAGCTCTCACACTTCAATTTGACTGTAAGACATAGGAGCAAAAATTAGGCCACTCAGCCTATCAACTCTTCTCCACCAATCATGGCTGATAAATTTCTCAACCCCATTCTCCCAATTTCTCCCTGTAACCTTTGATCCCTTTAACAATCAAGAACCTATCTATTTAAGACTTAAGTATACTCAGGGATCTGGCCTCCACAGCCTTCTGTGGTTATGAATTCCATAGATTCACCATTCTCGAGCTGGACAAATTTCTCCTCATCTCAGTTGTAAAGGGTCATCCCTTTACGCTTGCGGCTGTGCCCTTGCATCCTAGTCTGTCCTGCTAATGGAACCATCTTCCCAACTTGCTCTGTTTCTCTAACTGTCTCTCATTTGCTCCTTCGAACCCTTAGTGTGTTTATTCCTACCTTCCCTCTCAAGTTGTCCCTCTTTTTTTCACCTCCTCGCACTCACCTTCCATTACCTAGTTTCCTTCGCCACTCTCACCCCATCTCACCTTTGCCTCCCCCTCC
>NC_057739.1:37620776-37651382 GCF_004010195.1 Chiloscyllium plagiosum | reverse complement strand
AGGTCATGTTGCGGCTGTACAGGACATTGGTTAGGCCACTGTTGGAATATTGTGTGCAATTCTGGTCTCCTTCCTATCGGAAAGATGTTGTGAAACTTGAAAGGTTTCAGAAAAGATTTACAAGGATGTTTCCAGGGTTGGAGGATCTGAGTTACAGGGAGAGGCTGAACAGGCTGGGGCTGTTTTCCCTGGAGTGTCGGAGGCTGAGGGGTGACCTTATAGAGGTTTACAAAATTGAGGGGCATGGATAGGATAAATAGGCAATGTCTTTTCCCTGGGTTCGGGGAGTCCAGAACTAGAGGGCATAGGTTTAGGGTGAGAGGGGAAAGATATAAGAGACACCTAAGAGGCAACTGTTTCACGCAGAGGGTGGTACGTGTATGGAATGAGCTGCCAGAGAATGTGGTACAATTGCAACATTTAAGAGGCATTTGGATGGGTCTATGAATAGGAAGGGTTTGGAGGGATATGGGCCGGGTGCTGGCAGGTGGGACTAGATTGGGTTGGTATGTCTGATCGGCATGGAGGGGTTGGACCGAAGGGTCTGTTTCCATGCTGTACATCTCTATGACTCTATATCTCCCTCTGGCTCAGTGTCATTGTGTTTGATGACCTGCTGTTGAATAGCTTATTATGGTAACAGTACTGTTATGATTGAAGTTGTGCTATCTAGCGCTGAAACTTGTTCAGAGCGGGTGAATATAAACTGTCCCTTCCAATTGGTTAACATTGAACAGTTATGTCAGAAGGGAGTGGACTTGGCTGAAGCCAGTTTACTTTCGCTTCATACAATCATCGATGTTAGCAGTGAAATCGGGAGTTACCCTTCAAATCACCAACACTTGAGGTTATAATTTGTTCATCATTTGCTATGTAAAATCACTTTTAAGATTGTAGCAATCTGTATTGAAGGGCAATCTACCTTGTCCCTTCTCTTTCCACATCCTGCTTTTTACTGCTTTTATTTTTAATCTATTGAATTAAATTATGTTTCAGTGAATGATGTTGTTAAACTTCCTTTTGCTGATATTTTCCCTTCCTTGTCTGGATACCATTCCTTGGATCTTATGAGAAATTCACCAGTATCCTGTCCACTTGGTCATTTGTCATCTTACTAGAAATTGGTAGCAAGCAACATGGTTCTGATCTTAGCAGTGCCAACGCACTTCAAGCCATAAGGATCAGTCCATCGCCATGAATAGGTGACTCTGGCTGTCATCTTTTGCCCTTCCTGACACATAAGAGGCCAGTTATTAATGATCTTTGCCACTACCCCAGAATTGAGTCATATAACACCGAAACAGACCCTTCAGTCCAACCAGTCCATGCTGAACCTTATCCACAATAAACTAGTCTCACCTGCCTGCTCCTGGCCCATACCCCTCCAAAGCTTTCCTATTCATGTACTTATCGAAATGTCTTTTACACATTGTAATTGTGCCCTCATCCAGCACTTCCTCAGGAAGTTCATTCCACACGTGAACCACCCTTGTGTAAAATGTTTGCCTCTCGTGTCTTTTTTAAATCTCTCTCTTCACACCTTTAAAAATGTGCCCTGTAGCCTTGAAGTCCTCCATCCCAAGGGAAAGACACCTACGGTTAACTCTGTCTATAACACTCATTGTTTTATAAATTTATATCAGGTTGCCTCAACTTTCTACACTCCAGTGAGAAAAGTCCCAGCCTATTCAGCATTTCTTTATAACTCAAACCTTCCATACCCGCAACATCCTGGTAGATCTCTCTTCAGCTTGATAACATCCCTCCTATAACTGGGTGACTAGAACTGGACACAGTTTTCCAAAAGAGGCCTCACCACGATGTTGCCTGGTATGGAGAGAAGGTCTTATGAGGAAAAGCTGAGGGACTTGAGGCTGTTCTCATTAGAGAGATGTTTAAGAAGTGACTTAACAGAGGTGTGTAAGATGATCAGAGGATTAGGTAGAGTGGACAGTGAGAACCTTTTTCCTCAGATGGTGATGGCTAGCATGAGGGGACATAGTTTAAAACTGAGGGGTGTTAGAAAACAGGACAGGTATCAGAGGTAGGTTCTTTACTCAGAGTAATAAGGGTGTGGAACACCCTGCCTACAATTGTAGTAGACTCTCCAACTTTAAGGGCATTTAAATGGTCATTGGATAAATATATGGATGATAATGGAATAGTGTGGGTTAGATGGGCTTCAGATTGGTTTCCCAGGTCAGCGCAACATTGAGGGCCGAAGGGTCTGTACTACGCTGTATTGTTCTATGCTCTACGTTCACCAATGTCTTTTACAATCTCAACATGACTTCCAAGCTCCTATATTCAAAGGATTAAGCAATGAAGGCAAGCATATGAAAGGCCTTTTTAACCACCCCGTCGATATGTAGCACAAACTTCAAAGAATTATGTACCTCCGCCCCTACGTCCTTCTATTCTACAACACGACCCAAGGATTGAACCTGACATGAATATGGTTCAGCTACCAACTGAATCATCTGCCTGAGTTACCAAGATAATAGTGTTTTACAGGATTTACAGCACTGATACAGGCTCAATATACCTTATTCCAATATAACCTTATTCCTTTCTCCCTCATGTTGTACAGCTTTCCCCTAAGACCATCCAAGCTAGTAGACTCAGCGACTCCTTGCGGTATCGAGTTCCACATTCTGGCCATTTTTAGGTAAAGAGGTTTCTCCTGATCGGATTTACTTGTGACTGTCTTTTATGTCGAGCTGCAAATTTTGGGATTCCCCAGAAGCAAATGCTTTTCTCTGTGCGTCCAGTCCTATCACAATGTTAAATATCTAGAAACATTTACCTGTAATGATGCAAGGAATGGAGAACTTACTTGCACCTTATGGTTGTCTGTAAATATATTGACCTGGGTGATGGTAATACTGAGAAGGAAGCTTCCTGGCCTATGCAGAGTTAGCCTGTCTCAGCTGATCAGTGGAGGTTTAGTTGCTACAAGTCTCCCTAGCCTTTGTGTAACAGGGCAAACAAAAAAAGAAGCAGCCTGGTGATGTGCTCCTGGTGACCTTCAGTGGCCAGTGTTGGATGAGAAATCAATTGAATTGTAATGTATCTCATATGGCTGACACACTCCGAAGCACTTGGCTAGGCTCGTGATGAGCAGCTGGGTACCTAACAAACCATTACCAGCAACAATGAAGAAAGGGGAGAAGGTTTTTTAAATTTTCTTGAAGATCTCAAGTTCTTCCGACCTTCCCAATGCTCTATTCTCATGCCCTGGCAGTTGTGTGTTCTGGCACTCACTTTGACTATTTTTCTGTTGCAGGATCAATAATTTGATGTCCTTGTGAAGACATTCGAATCATTATGGGTGTGGAGCCTTTTTTAATAAAAGGTTAAAAAGATTTATGACGCCTTGAAGAAAAACTTATACTTTTGTTTCTGAACACTAGAAAAAATACTTATTATGATAACTTTCTAGATTTACCATTAATGGAATAATAGTGAAGTTGAGGGGTGCAGATGTTGTGACTGAACACTCGGGGACCCTTAAACCGATACCATGGTTTGGACAGGCTAAAATGCGAATGGTGGTTTGTTCTGTTTTTTTAATTTTTTTTAAGAAGATTACTCTCCTACATCATCAGCACTACAGGATAAGTTTTTAAAGTATAATAGTAGTGTGGATGTGGGGGTTCAAAGACGGTGCATTGTTGAACTGTATACATCCCAATGATAGATGGGTAGGAATACTGGTGCTGGTACTGCATATCCTGATGCTCGTTAATGGCAACATACGAGTCCCAGGTATCGGTCTGGGGTTTTGTACAGCACAGACCGAAAGGTACTAACGACCACAGTATATATATAATATATATTATATATATATATAAAATATGTCTCACTTTTGTGAAACTGTGCCTCCATCCCTATGTGAGTGGGCACTAAATACAAAACTGTGTTGGACTGGTAAATTTTTGTACTGGTCCATTAATTCTACTGTGTGGGGAGGGAGGGGGAAAGAAGAAAAAAGAAGTTAGCACAACAGAAACTTCTTTTTATAAGGAGTTGAAAATGAGAACTGTGAATAATAATTTAATACTTTTTTCCAAAATACATGTTTTATGTAGGTGACTGTCAGCAAAGATGAGGATTTAAAAAATGTATTTAAAAAAAAGACAAAAAAAAATCTAGGCACATTTTGTAATTGAATGAAAATTGAACAGCAGCAGGGTGCACATCTGTACGTGGATGTAATGGAAGAACACCACCATTCGCACTATAGTCTGCCTGCCACCCCCACTTCCCACCCCAACCTCCCCTCAAAGTCCTGGACTGTAAGCATGTCTGAGAGGAGCCTCCAATTTGCTGAAGACTTGATCATACACTTCTTTTTATGGCTGTCAAATTGCACCTGTCTGTGTAATTGCCTGACGCAAGAAGATGATACAATTAAATAAAAGTACAGGTTTTATTTTTAGTATGAAAAAAAATACAGAAATGGTTGGTTGTGTTTGGTATACACCGCTCTCAAATTTGGACTCGGTAAAGTCTTCACGAGCCATTCTAATGACTATTTTTTAATTCTTATTCTTACGTGGTGTGATCTAATATGTATGATTATGTTTAGCAAGTGAATGAATCCTAGTATTAATTACGTATGTGGAAAAAAAATTAAGTTGATTAAAAAAAGGGATGTTATTAAGTTGAAGCTGTTTAACTTGTAGTATTTGCCTTTGTACAGTTAACAGTGTAGATAACCAGGGACTTTGGTTCTGTTTTTAATGAGCTGAAGTTTACTGGACATTCCGTTCAAATTGTACTGATTTTTTTTCTATTAATGCTCGAAATGTCTAACTTTGGAAAGTGTGACTGGTTTAAAAAGAGAAAAAGAAACAGCTCTGCGCAGCATGTTAAAGAGATGTATCCCTTTTATTTTACTGACACTTGCATTTTACACTCTATAATAAAATATCCACAACATTTCTTTGTGGAAATTTGGCCTGACTTTTTGGCTTTGCTTAATTTGCTGATGGTACAGAAAGCTGCCCTGTGTTCAATGGCAACATCCTCTTCCCTCCATTGCTACAATTAAATCTGTCGGATTTTTATGTCATTATGGAATCCTTGGAAAAGGACCAAAGTCCATGGTGTAGGATTAAAGTTGCAACCGGACAAAGGTTGGAATAAATCCAGACATAGTGATAGAAGGGTTGCTGTTCATGGCTTATAAAAGCTTTTGGGAAGAAATATCCGAGAGTTGAGTTAATTGTCATGCTTCTGGGCGAGGATGAGTTTCAGAATGATATGGTGCACTTGGATTTGGAAATTGTAGCAACTGCAGTACTGAACTGGCAATTGAGTTGTCACAGGTCCATGCCAAGTTATCAAATTTAGTCAAGTGGATCTAATTTGGGGCTAACATTGGGGATAAATGACCATGAAAGTTTGTCCTTTAAGAACGCACTGGTCTGATTGAAGTTCTTTGGGCAAGTGAATCTGACACCCATATACCTGATAGATACATGTGGCTCCAACCTGACACTTTATGCTTTGCACTTTCTTTCTCTTATGGGTAAGCTGGCCAACTAGTCCATTGCAATAAAGCACATTTTCAGCAAAATGAGAATGTGGAAGAGGGAAAATGGGCAATGAGGATACAAATAGGAATAAAATGTGAGGATTGGGGCAGAGAGCAGGGAAATCTTTGGAGTGCGGACGGAACACAATCACAGGGTTAATATCAATCAAATAACACTGTATAGAGTTTTGAGAAGATTTGTAGCTCAGGTTGAGGTTTTGGATGTAGGTTTGCTCGCTGAGCTGAAAGGTTAATTTCTAGACGTTTCGTTACCGTACTAGGTTACACCTTCAGTGGACCTCATGCGAAGCAATGCTGAAAATTCCTGCTTTCTGTTTATATGTTCGGGTTTCGTTGGGTTGGTGATGTTTCCTATGGTGAGGTCCACTGAAGATGTTACCTAGTAAGTTAACGAAATATCTGGAAATGAACCTTTCAGCTCAGCGAGCAAACCTACATCCAACACTGTACGTAATCTAAAGTTACAAGAATATTTTAGCATTGACAGGAGATTGGAGGATCATTTATTCAGCTGGTTTATTTTTGCTATTCTTTGGTTATTCTGATAACTTCAGTAATTATAGTTTTTTTTTGTTTCATGAACCACACTGAGTTGTTGATCATTTATTACCAGGTTGCGCTCTGAGAGTTATAGGTTTGATTCACCACCTGTATCCCTTTAAAAAAATATAAACTTTTAAAATGTACTTGGAAGTTTTTTTTGGGGGTGAGTGGGGGAAGGCATATTCTATGAGCTCCCCCACCCCACAATTACTGTCCAGGCTCACTTGAGGAATGACCCAGAAAAACATCTTTAGAGCTGACAGCAATTTGGATTAACTCCTCCAGGAGAAAAGGGATGGATCACCTTGGTGCAGTAATTAGTGAAATCCTCGTGATTTCACCAGAAACAACACCTTTTGAAACAAAGAGTCAGGCTTTAGGTTATTCGCTCACTTTGATTATTTGGGATGAGAGTAAAACTGAATAGATTTGGGCCATTCATCTGAATTAAGACAGTTGGCTGTCAGTTCTCAGGGTCAACAACTTTTCAATAAAGTGTAAGTGGCATTCTGACTTCCATTTAGATTTTTGCCCATTGTTGCTAAGTGTGGAGGAGGGCAGGCTCAGTCATACCGTGGAATGACTGACACAGTATTGTTAATAACTTTCAAATAACCAGCAGAACTTAATAATCCACATGTAATTTCTTCCTTGAAGCTTTGGCGATAAGTGTAATAATTGTACTGACTGATGATCCGATTATCTGGAAGGTCTCTTACTGGAAGGAAATCCTATTGTAACATGAAAGAGATGCTTATCTCCTTTTGATTGGATGTGTCTTGAGACATGGCTAGTGGCCGGGTGCAGGTGGCAGCTAGCCAGCCTCTCCTTTTTTCTGCGGTCAGCCAGGGTCGTTGCCTTGGCGCCTCCAACCTCCACTAACCAGAGGATTACTTATGTCCATTCATTTGTTACTTGAGATGGGCAGGCACTGAGTTGATATCACACCAGTTAGAGCTATCCGATGAGCTATCTTGCTCTTGCAATCAGATGTGGAGGGATTTTCACAGTGTGCCTCAGTGAAATAAATAAGCTTTTTATAACTCTTGCCTCCAAACTGCCTTTCCTCCCCCACCACCCCCTCAAATCCAGTTTTCTCTTTTCTTGAAGGAAGTAGGTGGTTGTGGTATATCGTTCTGTGCTGCTGGCAGCCTTTTGCTATCTTGCAACAATAAACATTCAGCTTAAATAATTGGTGTTGGCGATTCTCTGGCATGGTGTCTTGGGGTGTTGCAGCTAGTGCCATTCGTGTGCACTTAACTATTGGGAGTGGGGCCATGGAAGATTTTTTTTCTCTTTTTGATCCTGGGCAGGTAAAACCCAGTTATCTCCCAGCTCCCACCCACTGAGAACAAATGCCTCAACACTCTAGTTCATAACAGTTGGCAAAATATTATTTGAATGCTGTGCTCTTCCAGCACCACTAATCCAGAATTTGAACAGTTAGTGCTGATTGAATTGCCAGAAGTACGTTAGTGCTGAATCATTCCCTGGGCTTGATAATATAATTCAGCTCACTACATTGTATGCACTTCAATAAAAGCTAAATGCAAGTTCTTTGTCTTTAGGTCAGGCACAATTACTGTTGCTGCAGCAACGTAGGATGACTGGTTGGTCCTTCGAGCCTGCTCCACCATTCAATAAGACCATGGCTGGGCAGGATTATGGTTTAAACTTCAGTTTCCTGACTGCTTCTCTCTCTCTTTCCTCTCTCCCCCCCCCCCCCCCCCAAACAATAATTCCTTACAATATTTCCTTTCCGGATGCACAGCCACTCAGAAGGTCTGAGTATGCCAATCAGTGTGTGAACACAGATTTTCATTTTCACAAGCTGCTGTCATGCACAGACCTTGGTGATCTGTATAACGGCATGAAGAATTAGAGAGAATGTAGCTCCCTTGTCTATCAAAAGCCTATCTAACTCGATCTTGAATAAATTTGATGACGCAGCCTCAACTGTTTTCTGGGAGACAGAATTCCGCAAACTGCCCTCAGAGAAAAAGATCTTCTCTATCGCTACATGTTGTCTTCTGGTACCTTTATACAAATAACATTCTCAAATGTTGGAAATGGGCAAAGAATGGTAACCTTGTTCGATTTCCCTTCAGCGTACTCCCATAACTTAGTCTGTTGATGTTAAAGGACGTTGTATAGCATCTCCTCCCAGCTGGTCAGTTAGCTGAGCAGGTATTCTGAATGAATCTCGTCTGTACAAATGGCAACAGACTTGGCTTTTGAGGGGCTCAATTATATCTCAAAAGTAACAGAAACAAAAATCTCTTGTTTTAAAAAAAAATTAGCCTAAAGAATTAGATTCCGTCTTTGATCTTGAATCAGGTATTCATCTCCATCCTCTGCTAATGGGAATGAAGGTCAAAAATCACACAACACCAGGTATAGTCCAACAGGTTTATTTGAAAACACAAGCTTTCGAAGCCTCACTCCTTCAGGTGCTCATTGCAGTATCAGGTTTGTATTCTTTAATTATGAGAGCTTGTTGAATCCTGATTCTGTACAGTTTTGTGAGGTGATGTTTAAAGAAAGAACTTAAATTTATTTTGGAGCCCATCACAACCTCAGGATAATTGCAAGTGCTGTGCAGCTAATGGAGTATTTCTTAAAATATAGTTATTATTATGCTTTGGAAACACTGCAGTTTGCACACTGTAAAATCTCTCAATCAATTCCATACCTAGGCAATCTACTTTAGTGCTGGTAGTTTATGGATAAATGCTTGGGTGAGGTGGGTCCCCTTACTCTGACTAGTGTCATGGGATCTTTTACATCTACCTAAAAAGACAGGCCTCCTTTAGCATGTCATTTAACAGATGAGCGATTCCATTAAAGCTACACTGTTCTGTTGGCATATAGATTTGGATTTCTAGTCATAACCCATGTTTACCTGTACCATCCTTTTAAATGCATAAATCTTCCAAGAACTTTGCAGTTTATTTTATGCAAATAAATTGTGCTGTTGATTTAATACTGTCTATTGTCCTCTTTTGTCATTCCCTCCTCTTTCGGAGCCTTGGTTATAGGGAAGCAACAAATGGGGGGACCTGATGTTTCTCTGGTGGAAGATTCCTATCTCTTTTGCTTTGAATAGAATTGCCCAATGTGAAACAGTACAATTGACCTCCATCTCCTTGGTGAAGGAGGGGAAGAATCTGATCTTTTGCTGTGTTCTCTATTGTATGATGTAAAGTGTGTATATGGATACAAGGTGAGGATAGGATCAAGCTTGGTGGCAGTGCCCTCCATCCCTGAATAGCCCAGTCTTCTCTTCCCTGCCTCATTGATAAATGAGTTAGAGGGGTGGGAGCCTATACAGGGAGATGGATGACATGAAAATGAAGATTAAAGCAAAAGAAAGAATGGGAAATGAGGAAGTTTCCAGACAGAGAATTCAAGGGCTGGAATTGAGCAGGACTATAGTGAACAGGACTAAGAATTGTAGAAAGACCAGCCATAAAGTTGTGTGCCATAATGAAGAGAGCATTTGCAATAAAATGGGTTAAGTAGTCATGCAAATAGACCTAAACAGGAATGATAAAGTGGGGATTACAGGACATGGGTGCAGGGTGACCAGGAATGCGAATTGATCATGCAATGGTTTTCAGTTTTTGGAAAGGATAGGCAAAACGTAGGAGTAGTAGTGCTGATTAAAAAGGAAAGTAATGCAATTATGAGAAAGGATATCAGCCCTGGTGAAGTAGAACCTGTATGGTGGAGGTGGGTACTGGAGATTAGAGTCAAGATTAGAGTGATGCTGGAAAAGCACAGCAGGTAAGGCAACATCGGAGGAGCAGGAAAGTCGACGTTTTGGGCAAACGCCTTCCTGATGAAGGGCTTTTGCCCGAAACGTCGATTTTCCTGCTCAGATGCTGCCTGACTGTTGTGCTTTTCCAGCACCACTCTAATCTTGGCTAGAGCCTGTATGGGTTGAGTTTAGAAATGCCATGGGGCAGAAACCGATAGTAGGAGTTATGTATATAACCCTCACCTCTTTCCCCCCCAACCCAACTGTAGTAGTAATATTGAGGAAGGTATTAAAAAGGAAATTAGAGATGCAAGTAATAAAGTATAGTCGCAATTATGGGTGACCTCAATCTGCATATAGATTAGGCAAATCAAATCAGTAGCCATACCACAGGGGACAAATTACTGTAGTGTAACAAGATGGTTTCATAAATCAATACATTGAAATACCAGTTAGAGAAAAGACCATTCTTGACTGGAGATTGTGAATTGGGAAGGAGTAATTGACTATCTAGATGTGTGTGAACCCTTAGGAAAGAGTGACCACAATAGGATAGAATTCTTCCTTAAGATGGAGAGTGACATAGTTGTTCCTAAGACTAAATTCCTGAATTTTAAATGAAGGAAATTCCTATGGTATGATGTGCAAGTTAGCTATGATAAATTAGGGATCGTTATTTAAAGGGCTGATGGTGGATAGACAATGGCAAATGTTTCAAGAGTGCATGAATGAGCTGCAGAGGTTATTCATCCCAGTCTGGCATAAAAATAAAATGGGGAACATGGTCAGACCATGACTTGCAAGGGAAATTGTGGTTAATATTAAAGCCTAACGAAGAGGCATACAAATTGGTCAAAAGAAACCAGCCTGAGGATTGAGGAAATTCAGATTCCAGCAAAGGGAGACAAGGAGACTGGTTTGTATATTCCCCGTTTAATCAATATGTAAAAGTTTCTATTAGTATGTGAAGGGAAAAAGTGAAATAAATATAGTTCCCCTACAATTGGAAACAGCAGAATGAATAATGGGGAACAAAATGAGAGCTGACTAATTAAATACAGACTTCTGTCTTCACAACATCCCCAAAAAAGTGGGAAAACACTGGACCTAATGGGAGGATGAATTGAATGAAATAAATGGTTAATTGTGAAATGGTGTTGATGGGGAGGTAAAGTGATTAAATCCCCATGGCCTGATGAGCTTCATCCCAGAGTACTTAAGGAAATGGCTGAGAAATAACAGATGCACGAGTGATCATCTTTCTAAGAAGGGAGGCAGAGAGAAAGCAATGATTATAGACTGCCTAGCTCAACATCAGAAATGGGAAAAATATTAAAGTCCATTATAAAAGATATAATGGCAAAGTACTAGGGAGACTGATGAGTCATGGGTGATGGATTTACAAAGGGGAACAAATCTGCTCAAATCTATTTGAGGATATAATTAGTAGAATGGATAAGGGGGAGCCAGTACATGTGGCTTACTTGGATTTTCAGAAGGCTTTTGATAAAGACCCACATAAGAGATTAGCCTGGAAGATTAAAGCGCATGGGATTGAAGGCTGTATATTGAAATGGACTGAGAACTGATTGGCAGACAGGAAACGAAGAGTAGGAATAAACAAGTCTTTTCTGTATGGCAGGCAGTACTAGTGGGGTACCACAGGGATCTATCCACACACTTTAGATGAGGAAATTACATGTTAAATCTCAAAGTTTGCAGATGACACAAAACTGGGAGAGGGTATGCTGTAAGGATGTTGCATGGAAGCTTCAGAGTGACTTGGAGAAAAATAGACAGGAACTGACAGATACAGTACAATATGGATAAATGTGAAGATATTAAATTTAGGAGCAAAATACAGGCAGACTGATAACTATCTAAATAGTGATAGTCTGGGAAAGGTGGAGGTGCAACGAGACGTGGGCATCTTTGAACACCAGTTGCTTGGAAATAAGAATTTAGGTACAGCAACCAGTGAAGAAGCTAAATAGTACGTTGGCCTTCATAGCAAGTGAATTCAAGTACAGGAGCAAGGGTGACTTGCTGCAACTGTGTAAGGCATTGGTAAGACCACACCTGGAGTATTGTGTACAGTTTTAGTATTCTTACCTAGGAAATGTTATTGAGGGGGTGCAAAGAAATTTTATGAGACTGATTCCTGGGATGGTTAGACTGACATACAAGGAGAGATTGGATTGGTCAGGACTACATTTGCCAGCGTTTAAAGAATGAGGGAGGGAGTCTCATCGAACTGTACAAAATTCAAATCGGATTAGATTGGGTAGATGCTCTTGATGACTAGGGAGTCCATAACCAAGGACTACAAGCTAAAGAGGTTGTGGTGCTTTGGGGGGTGGAGGAAGCAGTTAGGCCGAGAATTCTCTGCCACACGAAGCTATTTAGGGCCTCTGTGGCATAGGGGTAGTGTCCCTACCTCTGATCCAGTAGGCCCAGGTTCAGGTCCAATCTATTCCAGGGGTATGTGGATAATTTTGAACAGGTTGGTTATGGGACCAAAAAAAAATAAAAAGATCATTAATGCATTTTTAAAAATTGCAAAGTTTATTTACTTGTGTGGCCACAACCTTGCTTACAAGTGTGGGAGCTAACTCACTGTTGATACGCACCTTGAACTGACTGAATTGAGAATAACATGCTTTATATTGAAAGTAAGCAATAGATGCAACATAGAAGCAAATCCTGATCTAACTCTTTACTGAAGCAAGGCTTAAGACATACGTGGACACAGAGCAGTGGGGATGTTGTTCTGTACTTACTCCATGCTGCCATGGACTTGGGGGATATTTAATGCTGATGCAGTGCAAGAAATGGATATTGTTCCTATCCCTGCCCAGCACTGACCTAAATGGACACTTAAAACAAATCAATAATTGTTAATATTTTGCATCAATTGTCATGCAAGAGCTGACTGGGATTAAATTGGAATTGCAACCTTATCAGTGCTTCATGCATGTTGACATTCTGCATGTGTGAACTAAACCCATATAAATACCCATTAGGTCATCACAGTTTTCCCTGAACAGGTTCCCACCTTTATAGGATTTACTAAGAAATGGTTAAGACAATTTAAATCCTCCCAGACTACCACTTTTCTTTTGTTCACATGTAAGGAATTATGGGATCAGCTGAGAAAGCAACTCAACACAGACCAAGGATAGAACTAAACCAGACCAGTTGTAGCCACAGAGTCTCCTGATGACACACGTGCTGGTAATACACAACATCCTGCTGCAGTGTGTGCATAAACCTTGGACTCTGAAACATGAAGATTAAAATTAAAGTTGACACATTTACTCTTAGTGCCCCTCGTCTTGACCTAATGTTTCCAAGTGTTTGTTTACACGAGTGCTCGTGCAGACAGTGCTTCTGTAAAGAAACATTATGTGTCAAGTATGACGTTCTGAGTAAATGCTAATTGAAGTTCCATACACTAAAGTGAATAAAACAGAATTTGGCATCAAAGAACTGCAGTGAAATTATTTTAGAATTCTGAATGGATGATTTTATCTTCACTAATTTACAGATTATTGGGTTTGGAAAAAAATTCAGGGGTGGCATGGTAATATAGGGTGGCACAATGGTGCAGTGGTTAGCACTGCTGCCTCAGCACCAGGGAACTGGGTTCATTTCCAGCTTTGGATGACTGTCTGTGTAGAGTTTGCATGTTCTCCTTGTGTCTGTTTGGGTTTCCTTTACACAGTCCAAAGATTCGTAAATTAGCTGGATTGGCTATACTAAATTGCCCACAGTGCAGGGTAGGTGGATTAGCCATGATAAATGGGCGGCAGGGTGGCACAGTGGTTAGCACTGCTGCCTCACAGCGCCTGAGACCCGGGTTCAATTCCCGCCTCAGGCGACTGACTGTGTGGAGTTTGCACGTTCTCCCCGTGTCTGCGTGGGTTTCCTCCGGGTGCTCCGGTTTCCTCCCACAGTCCAAAGATGTGCAGGTTAGGTGAATTGGCCATGCTAAATTGCCCGTAGTGTTAGGTAAGGGGTAAATGTAGGGGTATGGGTGGGTTGCGCTTCGGCAGGTCGGTGTGGACTTGTTGGGCCGAAGGGCCTGTTTCCACACTGTAATGTAATCTAATCTAATCTAATCTAAATGAAGGTTGCAGGTTATAGGATGGGTGTGGGTATGATGCTCTTCAGAGGGTTGGTGCAAACTCTTTATGCACAATAGGGATTCAATGAAATTAATAATTTGATGAAATGGTTTGGTATTATTATCGTTATTGTTGATCAGACACTTTCCTAACTGTTTAGAGAATGAAACTAGTTTTGGCTTGGCTCCAATATTCTAATGATTATAGGTGAAGCGATTGGCAGAGGGAACAATGGCAAATTCTTGACCTCTGTGTCACTTTGCACTAGGGATGTCAAGTTGCAGGTGAAAATGTGCTTTAGAAAAATGTAGATATTGGCGTTCACCCTATTGGAACACAACCTTGAGGTTACTCTGGATTCCACCGTGAACATAACACATTAATTCAAATGAAACCATCTCCACACCTCTCTCTCTCTCTCTCTCTCTCTCTCTCCAGCAGTCCTGGCATTTCTTTTCTTTTAGTTTGGGACAATATCTCATCATCTTCCTGAGCTGTCTGGACACTGTATACTGAACTCTATCAGGACACTGACTTTATTAAGTATGGAAATTAAATTTATACCCCGATTTTTGATTCAGCAGGGAACATCAGGGGATTTGGAATGGGTTGGACACAAACAGAGACAGGTGGCCATGTCAGACATAGACACTCCTGTTTCAGCTTTGAACTGAGCAATGTGCAGTATGCAAAGCAGAGCTGCTGGGATAGTGAATTTGAGTTACTTTCTACCTTCAGGACTTTCAGACCTACTATGCAATTCTGACACTTAATTTTCATTTCAGAATTCATGTCTTTCCTAAGATTTTGATCCCATTAGATATTAATGTGTGTTCTTTATCTACTTCTAGTTTTGCCTTGTCTCATTTAGATGATCTTTTACATCACAAGTCCCCTGTGGGACCTTTGCAGGTCATTCTGCCCTTCAACCATTATCCTGTATTCTGCATTACTAGTCTAGTGCTGTTACCACTATACCACTGCCTCCCCTTTGCTTTTAAAGGATGACTGAAAGGAGAATGTAGGCCAGGGCACCAGGCAAGAATTGTTTCTTAAGTGTTGCCAAAAAAAATCTTAAGGGCCAAGAAGGCTCCAGTTCAACATCAATTGCTCAGGCATGTCCAACAGTCGTATTTGCCTTCATATCGGTTTGACTAAATTGTGTTCATGTTCTGGAGTAGAGTTGGAACCATAAACATCTGAGGTGTTCAGTACTACAAACTGTGCCAACCTGAGACATCCAAATGTGCAAATACAGAATTTCATCTTTGAGTGAGTTTGTCAATTTGTTTGAATAGGTGCAGAATGGAATTTGGACACTATCCAAAGTCATTTTGAAACATTTTGCTCTAGCCATTCCTAATCTAAGCCAATTGGACCCCCTCCAACAGAAGATTTTAATCATTGACTACAGTGCATCAGATGGAGCTTCTTTACAAAGTGCAAACTGACCTTTAAGCATCTCAACAGCAGGTCTGTTCTTCCTGTGCAGAAAGGGGAGGTAATTCGACAGCTGAACACAATAACTGATCTCTACACATAATTACCTCTCCTCATGGCCTACTGAGGTGTGATTGGAGCTGTAACCAAAAGCATATCTCTGCAACATTGTGTTGCATCATGCTTTCCAATATCTAATATCTGAAGTTTGAAGAGAATTATTTAGTTAGATGAAAACAAATGCTGATCTCTCAATTGCAAAAGAGGTTATTTTTAATTTCAGTTAGAACAAAGTAATGGTACAAATTATAATACAGACAAGATGCTGAAAAACTCATTCCACAGTTTTATCATATGACACTATCATATATAACATAATAATGTGTTAAAACATCATTCTTACCATTATGCCATTATATAACAGAAAGCACTTTTCATTAATACACAGGAAAGATCTATAATGTGGATGGCAAATTGAAGACATACTGTATAATTTTTACAGAAGCATTATAATGTCATATGCAAGAGTTTGTGTGCTGTTAATTGTCTCACCGTCTCTCAGGAAGACTACAATTCAATCAGAAAGACTTGCATTTATGTAGCACTTTTCACAATTTCAAGACATTTCAAAGCCTTTTATAGTGAATTAAGTACTTTTAGAATACAGTCAGTCTTCTAATATAGGAAAAGCAGCAACTAATTTGCACACAAGTTCCCAATCAGCAGTGTCCAGATAATCTATTCTTTGGCTATATTCTTGTACTGGAAGATATTGGTTAGGATACAGCATAATTCCCCCACTCTGCGTCAAATTTTTGTCATTGGGATTTTCACAGCCACCTGAGAGATGTAACATCTTGTCTGACATACAAGCATCTCGATGCTGCACTGTAGCATCACCAAGTCTCTGGAGTGAGATTCAAAACTATGGCCTTCTGACTCAGAGGTGAGAGTGTCACCACTAAGCCAAGGCTAAGACTGATAATTCTATAACAACTAATAGCTGCTCATGCATCTGTCTCACTCCAGTGTCAAATGATATGAACTGAGGTGCCCTTTTGTAACCCACTCAATGCAGAAATCCTGTATATTGACTAACTTGGAGAAAGTGAGGACTGCAGATGCTGGAGATCAGAGCTGAAAAATGTGTTGCTGGAAAAGCGCAGCAGGTCAGGCAGCATCAAAGGAGCAGGAGAATCGACATTTCGGGCATATTGACTAGCTTGACAAGCATCACCAGTTGACATACTGACAAAAAAACCCAAAGTTCAGATATTACTCATTGCTCAGAAAAGGGTATTATTGTTTTTGAAATGATCTGAGGTTCATTCTGCAGGAAGATGCAAAGCTCATACCTGGCTCTAGGAATGTGATGAAATCTCTGAACGTGTTACTCTAATGAGATGTTGGAAAGTGAGTGCCATAGTCACTAGACTCTGTTTGCTGGATTTATCCAAATGTACCTGATTCTTTTGCCTTCAACAAAATCTCTTTCTCCTTCCAACAAACAGGAAATATGAAGAGGAAAGTTCACAGAGAATCCCATTCAGAAGCTTCGGGGCATACTCCTCATAAGTAGTGCAAAGGGGCATTCTAAGATATTGTATCATGAAACTTGACCCTCTTAAGGTGCAGTGTTTAACTAAAGGTTCCAGAAAAGGCAAGGTAAAGTAAATTTGTGGCAACATGTTTCAGATTATTTTAGATTTTCCAGACCTCCATTAAGAAATCAGTTCTGATCATGGTGTCAGATTAAGACAGAAACATCTTAGATTAGATTACATTACAGCGTGGAAACAGGCCCTTCGTCCCAACAAGTCCACACCGACCCGCCGAAGCGCAACCCACCCATTCCCCTACATTTACCCCTTACCTAACACTACGGGCAATTTAGCATAGCCAATTCACCTGACCTGCACATCTTTGGACTGTGGGAAGAAACCGGAGCACCCGGAGGAAACCCATGCAGACACAGGGAGAATGTGCAAACTCCACACAGTCAGTCGCCTGAGGCAGGAATTGAACCCGGGTCTCAGGCGCTGTGAGGCAGCAGTGCTAACCACTGTGCCCACCGTGCCAATATTCTTAAAGCCTACATTGTTATGTCAGTGGAAAAAATAATGGTGTTTAGGATTTTTCTGACTTCAATGGTGAGATTGCTGCCAATTCTAACAATAGATCAATCAAACCAGGTGAATTCTACCCTTGTTCCAACACATACCTCACTGAACTTTTCATACCAGTAAGCCAGGTTCCAGGTATAATTATTGAAAGGAATTAAACTTAGAGTTCAGTGGATATTTTGACCAAGGTGAGCGCATATATATTTCAAGGTAAAATTTAAACAAAAGAACTACAGATGCTGGAAATCTGAAAGAGAATGTTGAGAAAGTGAAAACAGAATTAATTTTTCGAGTTCAGTGACCCTTCTTTAGTTCTGATAGATGCTGCCTGACCTGTTGTGTTTCTCCAGCAGTCTCTATTTTTGTTTTGTATATTTTAAGGCCTTACATTTTAACCTTGTTTTTGTATAATGCACTAAACTTGCATTCTGAATAATATCCAAATAACAAACAGAAATATATAACAGAAGAGGAAAATACAACGCACAAGTAACTATCTGATTTTTCATATTTTGTTAATGGACCATCCATGGAAATGATGCAGAGCATCATTATCAGGTCATGTACATCGCACAAATGTTAATTTTATCATATTTTATAAATGCTCCTCTGCACACAATTATAATTGAAACTGACAAATGGGCTATGCAACTTTTCATGTAGCTCAGCACTGGTGTTCCGCTACTAGAAAGCTAGAAATAAAATCTAACAATATTGTCTAATGAATTGACATTATAAACACAGACATAATGATTTATCATGGAAAAGAATGGAATGGATACAAATTTAAGATTTGTAAAACATTAGCTAGATATAGCCATGTCATAGTCATACAATTCTGTAACCTGTACAATTAATTATTATATAATATTGGGTCACCCATGGCATTGTTCATGGTGAGTTGAGGCCATTCAAAACTTTTCTGCCAGTGTCCTAACAAATACCAAATCTGCTCACCCACTCCACTGTGTTCATTGACCTAGATTAGCTCCCAGTTCAGCAATGTCTCAGTTTTAAAGATCTCATCCTTGTCATTACAAGATTTACAAGGATGTTGCCAGGGTTGGAAGATTTGAGCTACAGGGAGAGGCTGGACAGGCTGGGGCTGTTTTCTCGGGAGCGTCTGAGGCTGAGGGGTGACCTTATAGAGGTTTACAAAATTATGAGGGGCATGGATATGATAAATAGACAAAGTCTTTTCCCTGGGGTCGGGAAGTCCAGAACTAGAGTGCATAGGTTTAGGGTGAGAGGGGAAAGATATAAAAGAGACCTAAGGGGCAACTTTTCCACGCAGAGGGTGTTACGTATATGGAATGAGCTGCCAGAGGATGTGGTGGAGGCTGGTACAATTGCAACATTTAAGAGGCATTTGGACGGGTATATGAATAGGAAGGGTTTGGAGGGATATGGGCCGAGTGCTGGCAGGTGGGACTAGATTGGTTGGGATATCTGGTCGGCATGGACGGGTTGGACCGAAGGGTTTGTTTCCATGCTGTACATCTCTATGACTCTATGACTCTATTTCTCCATGGCCTCACCCTATAACTCCTTCAGCCCTACAGTATCATTAGCGGAATGGGATGATTGGGCGCAGCCGTTTGGGTGCCGGCATTTTGGCACGGCCATTTGGGGCACCAGCTGATATGGCGCCAGCCCATTTGGCAACGGACGTTTTGGTGCTCGGAAAAAAATGTTGATTGATTCATCATCATTCAAAGGTAGAACTTTAAAAAGTTTTAAAACTGTAACTTAACTGAAAAGTAAAAACATCAAATCTGTTAATCACTAAAAACTGTAACGAAGCTTTATTTAGTTCATTTAGTAATTATGAGCAAGGCTCCTCAAGTACTCAATAACATCCAATTTACACAGGTCATCTATTAATTTCCATATGGTGGATGTTGCATGCTAAGTTTGTATTATAATCAACAGTGGGCTGCATTTGCATGATTGTTTGTGTGGTCTTCCCCGTTTAATGTTCTCTGATGAAGATGTCACTAAGTGTTGGAGCCAGCTCTGTCTTCCGAAGATTCATATCCGGCCGGGACGTGGTCCGCTATCACACAGCAAAAAATTTTCTTCCACACCTGGTTGAGGGACATATATTCTGTAGCATTCTGACACAAATAATTGTTGCAAGTCAGTTGGATTGGTGGGGGCATTCATCACTGAAATAATACACTTTCTGCGTATTATTTTCCTCAAAGCAGACATATTAGGAATGACGGCTAGACTAGCTTGGGATATGCCTGTCAAACATTCATTAACAACTACAGTCAGTGACTCAAGAGTCTCCTCTGCTCTCTTTTTTATTTTAGTTTTCGCAAGTGTAACCTCTAATTGTGCAGCAGAAGCTTCATGCGAATGGCTATTCAGCTCCCTCACCACCTCTCCAGCTTTAGAATGGAGCCATGCTTTGCACTGAATTTTTTTGCTCACAACGCCAAAATTTCAAGTCGCTGTCAACTTTGCTTGTTTTGTCAAAGACATAGAGAAATGTTCTTAGCGCCAAAAGGTCCGTCACCAAATGGGCTGGCGCCAAACGGCCATGCCAAAACACCAGCGCCAAAATGGCTGCGTCAAAATGTACCAAACCCTACCATTAGGCCCCTGCACTCAGCCAGTTCTGACAAATTGGGCATTCCTAATTTTCAATATTAATGACCATGCATTCAGGTGCCTTGGCCCCAAGTTCTCAAATTCCCCCCCAAAATATAATCATCCCTACATCTCTCTTTCCTTATCTAAGATACTCCTGTAACATTATCTATTGGAGCAATCTTTTGATCATCTGTCAACAATTTCTCATTTCAGGCTTGTTATAAGAAAGATTCTGTTCCATGACACACCTCTAAAGTGCCCTTTATGCATGATTGTATAAATGATTATATAAATGCAACTTGGAGATGGTAGTTTGTAACAATGGACATTTAATGCACAATTTATTGTGGGAACTATTGATGAAGAGTCCCAAATAAATTCTGTTTTTAATTCATGCTCATCTCAGACTTTTGCAGGAATTTTGTGACTGATTTTGGTGATTCTACATTACTCTATGAAAATTGTAAATTGGCAGCCTTGGTTATTATCAAATAATCCTTTCATTTTTGGACATGAACATCACTGGCAAGATTAACATTTGTGGCCAGCCCATGATTGCCCTTGAACTCAAGACAAATATGGAGCTTTGGTAGTGCTAGGCAGGCTCCCTGGACTTGACAGCACTGGAGATTGAGGACCACAAGTGAGTTTGGACGCATTTGATTCCAAAGACCTGTTAAAGGAAAGATTGAGGTAAAATGCATCCAGCCTGACAGCATTTCAGAGTCGGGGTGTCCAGTGTGCCAATGCCAGGAGTGTGCCAACGCCAGGAGTGTGCCAACACCAGGAGTGTGCCAATGCCAGGGGTGTGCCAACATCAGGAGTGTGCCAACATCAGGAGTGTGCCAACATCAGGGATGTGCCAACATCAGGGATGTGCCAACATCAGGGATGTGCCAATACATGTTTGTAATTCTACAGAAATTAACTTTATTCTGGAAAATTACTATTCCCTTTCAATAATTAACTATCACAATATTAACTAACCATAAATATTTCAAACATTAAATAAACCTATGAGCACATGCAGAAAAAAATAATTTTTAAAAAGTGATTTAATCTTTTGGGAAACAGGTGAACCATTTTCTATCAATGGTTGGTCTTACTCTCAATTATAACCTATCCCCAAATTTGCCTAAAACACTATTTACCTAAAACTCACAACCTTTTCTGTGAATCTAATAACATGATTTCTATTGTTATTAGATAGTACGTGAAAGCAATAATTACCTCACCCTCTTCGGGTTTTCCCAGTCAGTATCGAACATTTATGCTTCACCTACAGTAGATGTACAAAAAATCTTAAACCCAGTAGTGAGTTCCTTTGCATCGTGGGTGTATCAGTGAGAGGGCACTAATCTCACTGTCTCTCCCAGCTTGGTTTCATGTCCGAAGTTACAAAAGAGTTAATTACTTTCCTTCAGTTTATATTCAAATCACTTTCAAACACACACAAGCTAAGATATAATTATGCAAAATTTAGCCTGATTTCTTCTGACCTGATGGGTCCTTCTGAAATTTTAAAAGCGAGAGTGAAAACAAAGTGGAAATTTGTCCATCCTTTTTGAAAAGGGCTTTCAAAGATACTGTCCATTTCTCCCTCCGCGACAACTTCCTTGTGATGGAAACACAACGTTGACCCTTTTGTTTTCAGCAAAATATTTGAAATTCGGACTCGGTTAGTTTGAAGGAGATTACGAAAGCAATCAAATACTGGAGGTTTAAATTGTTAGAAACTGGAAATATCCGCAGACTGCAAACAAAAACGCACATTTGCAAACACTCGAGTTCAAAAAAAGAATTACCTTTCAGATTCTGCCCAACGCTCGGGGAGTAGGCATTAATGGGTAGGCATCTGAGAGAGGGTGAAGTTATTCGGTGAAAACTATACAATAGTTATTGAAATGTACCCCAAAATTCGATGAGTCGATTTAAATCGGTTATACGAGTTACCAAGAGGGTGACGATGGCAGAGAAGAGGCGTTGATCCCCAATCTTGAATGATAAGGCGGGTAGAGGGAGCAGAACCTGGGGCAGGAGATGCCAGGGTTCCAGGTGTGCAGTCTTACCTTCCAAAGGTCTATGGCTTCGGATTGCTGTCCAGCAGCAGCCAGTGTATTCCCATTGCGCGTGTGCTGCACACATCTAACCTTATTTCAGCAGAATTGAAGGGGGGGGGGGGGGGGATCTCAGCCGCACTGAGTCAGTAGGGGGTTCGGTCACAGGTCTCACCAACAATTCGTTAATGGGTCTGGGGACAGAGAGGCGGTGGAGGGTGTTTGCGAGAATCTCAAGATAGAAGGTAATATGGTATTAGCCATTCTCTCCAACCCCTAACCCCAGGTGGGCTCCTGAATTAGTGTCACATCTAAAAGATCCAAACTCCACTCCCACCAACTCGATCTTGTCCCTCAGTACAGACCCTGAGTGAATCCCCGAGGTTCCAAAGAATTAATCCCTACCGTGCGGAACGAGGCCACTCGGCCCCATCGAGTCTGCACCGGTCCTCCGGAAAGGATCCCTGTAGACCCTGCATTTCCCATGACCAATCCACCCTAACCGACATAGCTTTGGGCTGTGGGAGGAAACAGGAGCACCCAGAGGAAACCCCTGGAGGGGAATGTGCCAATTCCACCCAGACAGTCACCCGAGGGTAGAATCGAACCCGGGTCCCTGGCGCTGTGACAAAGTCACAGGACACCAGGTTATAGTCCAACGCGTTAATTTGAAATCACCAGCTTTCTGAGCGCTGCCCCGTTGTCACTGAGCCACTGTGACACCCTTTCTCGGGTGAGGACTCTGACCTCAACTCCAAAACCTTCGCTCAGTTTGTAATTTGGGGAAGGGGTTAAGGAGGGGGTTACCTCATCGCGCACATCTAGGCAGTATCCTGACGGGCAAGTTCACCAACTAAACTCTCCGGCTGTCTGAGTCTGAAATCAGCAGGTCCGGCAGCATCTGTGAAAAGAGAAGTTTTGAGTCGTCTTTTGAACTACAGTTCCCCTTCACTCTGTTTCTCTCTCTCTCTCTCTCTCCACAGGCGCTGGGTCCCGACAGTATTCTCTGATTTTCTGTTGTAGTTGGTAAACTATACGTTACTTTGTTCATTAAAGGATTGTCGTGTGCAGTGCAGAACCAGGATCATGCTGAGTGTATGGAAAACAAAACACGGCTTTAACGTGCCTCGGAGGGAGCGAATAAATTGGAGCATGTTCAGAGTTATATCCCTCTGGTCAATGCAGTTTACCTGCGATGTTTAAACTGCTACACAATCTGGTTTTCATCTGGGACCGGAGAATAGTGAAGATCTCTGAAGCTTCCTGGTCCACCTGCGCGCAGAGAGTGGCGTGTGGACTGGGGGGGTGGGGGGTGGAGCGGCCTGGGGAAGGGGTGGGGAAGTTGGGGGTTAATGCTCCCGGGCACCCTCCCCTCCCCATTGTGTAGGACACTCTCCCAAAATCCATCCCACCCCCTCAAACCACAGAGAGAGCTCGGGGCTCTCTCCCACAGGTGGGGCAGCGTTGGGGCATGTTCCCGGAGTCAGGTCCAAGCTGGGAATCTGTTGCAAAGGCCTTGAGATCATGTCTAATGATTTTTGAAATTGGGTCTTTCCCCCCACCCCCCTTGGGCAGTTGCGCGCCGCGTAAACCGCGTCGTTCCTGGCTGTCTGCAGAAACTTGGCCCTGGCGAGTATTCTCAACTCCCACCAAGCCCTGGTGAAGGCTGTAGGTGGACGGGCTAAACCAGCGCCTTCCCTACCTTCCACCCCACAGCCCTCCCCAGAGTGAGAACTGGCGGCTGCCATTGAGTGCTGGACTCTGCGGGGAAGGCGCTCTGACAGGGTTACTGTAATACAGATGGTCAGCACTGTCTATTAAATACACACGTTTATAAAAATGGAATGATTAAATATAATGTTACATAACAATTCCGTGAATCTGTGATAAAATGCCCATTGTGTCAAACATACACCCATCTATCACTCTATCCATCTCCCTGTGGCTCTCCATCTGTCCATCCACCTATCCAGATAACACCCGCCTCTGGTTTGTCTCCCCGCGTCTCCAACTTCCCTTCCGAGGGTCTCGCAATGTTTCATCTCTCATCTTTCGAAAATACTCTCTTTCTCGCTCAAGACTTCCTAGAGTTTCGCTTTCTTCCTCCGTCTTACCTTCGCTCCCAAAATTGCTTATGAGTCTGTATACCTCCTCTATCTGTCTCTCTCTGTCTCTTTGCTCCTTACCTCTCTGTCCGTTTACCTCCCTGTCCCTTTACCTCTCACTGTCCCTGTGCCCTCTACCTCACTCTGCCCATGTGCCCTTTATCTCTCTCTGCCCATGTGCCCATTACCTCTCTCTGTCCCTGTGCCCTTTACCTCTCTCTGTCCCTGTGCCCTTTATCTCTCTCTGTCTCTATGTCCTTTACCTCTCTCTGTCCCTCTGCCCTTTACCTCTCTCTGTCCCTGTGCCCTTTACCTCTCTCTGTCTCTATGTCCTTTACCTCTCTCTCTGTCCCTGTGCCCTTTATCTCTCTCTGCCCATGTGCCCTTTACCTCTCTCTGTCCCTGTGCCCTTTATCTCTCTCTGTCCCTATCATTTACCTCTCTCTGTCCCTGTATCCTTTACCTCTCTCTAAACCTGTGCCCTTTATCTCTCTCTGTCCCTGTGTCCTTTACCTCTCTCTGTCCCTGTGTCCTTTACCTCTCTCTAAACCTGTGCCCTTTATCTCTCTGTCCCTGTGCCCTTTTCTTCTCTCTGTCTTTGTGTTCCTTACCTCTCTCTGTCCCTGTGCCCTTTACCTCTCTCTCTGTCCCTTTGTCCTTTACCTCTCGTTGTCCCTCTGCCCTTTATCTCTCTCTGTCCCGCTGCCCTTTATCTCTCTCTGTCCCTGTGTCCTTTACCTCTGTCTGTCCCTGTGCCCTTTACCTCTCTCTGTCCATTTGCCCTTTACCTCTCTCTGTCCCTGTTTCCTTTACCTCTCTCTCTGTCCCTTTGTCCTTTACCTCTCGTTGTCCCTCTGCCATTTATCTCTCTCTGTCCCTGTGCCCTTTATCTCTCTGTCTCTGTGTTGTTTACCTCTCTCTGTCCCTGTGTTCCTTATGTCTTCCTGTCACTGTGTCCTTTACGTCTCTCTGCCCCTGTGCCCTTTACCTCTTTCTGTCCCTGTGCCCTTTATCTCTCTCTGTCTCTGTGTCGTTTACCTCTCTCTGTCCCTGTGTTCCTTATGTCTCTCTTTCCCTGTGTCCTTTACGTCTCTCTGTCATTGTGCTCTTTATCTCTCTCTCTCTCCCTCTGCTCTTTACCTCCCTCTGTCCCTGTGCCCTTTACGTGTCTCTGTCACTGTGCCCTTTACCTCTCTCTGTCCCAGTGTCCTTTACCTCTCTCTGTCCTTGTGCTCCTTACCTCTCTCGGTCCCTGTGTCCTTTACCTCACTCTGTCCCTGTGCGCTTTATCTCTCTATGTCCCACTGCTCTTTATTCTCTCTCTGTCCCTTTGTCCTTTATCTCTCCCTGTCACTGTGTCCTGTACCTCTGTCTATCTCTGAGCACTTTTCTTCTCTCTGTCCCTGTGCCCTTTATGTCTCTCTGTCGCTGTGCCCTTTACATCTCTCTCTGTCCCTGTGCCCTTTATCTCTCCCTGTGCCTGTGCCCTTAATCTCTCTCTGTCCCTATGTCCTTTACCTCTGTCTATCCCTGGTCCCTTTACTTCTCTCTGTCCCTGTGTCCTTTACCTCTCTCTCTGTCCCTGTGCCCTTTATCTCTCCCTGTCCCTGTGCCCTTTACCTCTCTCTGTCCCTGTGTCCTTTTCCTCTCTCTGTCCCTGTGCACTTTACCTCTCTCTGTCCCTGTGCTCTTTACCTCTCTCTATCAACGTGCCCTTTATCTCTCTCTATCCTTGTGTCCTTTACCTCTCTCTGTCCCCGTGCCCCTTACATCTCTCTGTCCCTGTATCCTTTACCTCTCTCTCTGTCCCTGTGCCCTTTATCTCTCCCTGTCCCTGTGCCCTTTACCTCTCTCTATCAATGTGCCCTTTATCTCTCTCTGTCCTTGTGTCATTTACCTCACTCTGTCCCTGTGCCCATTATCTCTCCCTGTCCCTCTTCCCTTTACCTCTCTCTGTCCTTGTACCCTTTACCTCTCTCTGTCCCTCTTCCCTTTACCTCTCTCTGTCCCTGTGCCCTTTATCTCTCGCTGTCCCTGTGCTCCTTACCTCTCTCTGTCCCTGGCGGCAGCAGCTTCTACAGCCAGTGTGTAATTGCAGTCACCTCCTCGGCACATGCACGCAGATCCGTGTGTATATTAATGTGACCCTTTATTCTGGTGTCTGTATGGGAAAACAGTTGTGAATATTCCCACAGACCCCCCCTCCATCTCCAAGTGCTGAGAGAATGGCTGTTTAGTATAAGCTGCTAATTCTTTTCTGTGTTCTCCCCACACACCCCCCCCCCCCCCCCACCCCCCCACACCCCCAATCTTTTCACACGTGTTTGGGTTTCATGTGTTTCCACTTAGGGATGGGTCAACCCTGGGGAGAGAAAGCGTTGTCTCCGCGCTCTGGCGATCAGTCTGTGCCAAAGGACATTTTTTTACGCGTGTGAGTCACCTGCCTCCCCAAACTCCTCATTGTTTTTAACACTCGTTTTCTCCCTTTGACTTTTATGAAGGCTGTTGCACAAAAACTCCCCACAAAATGAGCTTCAAATTGGATACATATTGAGACTCTTTTGTCTGTCGAGGGTCGTACAAGGCTAATTAAATGTGATCTGGACAAATAAGTAACGTCGCCATCTATTAATCCCAACTCCGCTTTCATCCCGCACTTGCATTCAGGGGCTGTGTACTATTTCTTAAAATCTGCCCACTCAGTGGGTTTAATCTATTGAGAAACATTTCCAGGAGTCTATTGTCCCCGTGAGCTTGTAGTCATTCGCTCTGAGAAAGGCGAGTAAGCGCCGCTTTGAGCCAGTTGGGAGAGAAAAGATCTGAACACTAAAATAGATTTACGCGTTTCCAACTTTTTTTTTATTTAAACCCGAAAGGTGTTTTATGTCTCTTCAGCCCCCGCCCGAGGAGTTTCACTTTTAAACGTTTTATAAAAGAAAGGACATTCACACCACGAACTGAGAGTTTGGCTGAATGTAAGATGGAATTATTTGTTAAATTCTCTCCGAATGAAGGGGGGGGGGGGGGAAGGTGAGGTGAGAGAAGACCAGGTGAATTTTGTTGCGGCTTGTGAAGATATTTGAGTTTGAGACAAAAAGGAAGCAATTTAATTCATTTTTAAAATGTAAAAAAATGGTTAGAAAGACATGGCATCTCCCGTCCCTTTTAAACGACGTTTCATTCAAAAGTGCAGTTTGACCTTTGACTGAAAAGGGGCTCAATTAACCGGAATTCTCAGCGTTTCTAAATAAAACACAAAATCGGAAAATAATATCACGGATTTGATCTAACGAATGCGTAAGGGGTGGGGGGGGGGTGCATAAACTGTGGGATTGTTGGAGGCGTGAGGGAGCGATTTCAAATAGAAAATTGGAGAAATTGAAATAAATTAATAGAATTTTGCCAGGCAAGCGGTGATATTCGTTCCTCACAGTAAACGAAGCGATTCACAATCTAAAGTCCTGGATAGCGTGCCCTCTTTCAATCTCAAATATATTTGTACTGTTTAATTGTCCCTTTTATCGGTGTTAAGCCGTCTATTTATTTTATGTTGTTTGACTCAAAAATAACAGTTAAAAGAGAGTTGACACATTTGCCTGTGGACGCGTTCCCTTGCTTTAATGTGAACAAAATTCGGGTGAGAATTCAAAGCAAGCTTTTATCTTCTAACCGATATTGTGCTCCCAGACAGACGTAGGGGGAAAGAAAAGAATCTTCAGACGAGGTATACCTCTCTTCCCTTCCCCAGTATCCAAGGAAAACCTGGCGTTAAAGGTGAACGACGGAAATCACGGAGATAAGCGGCTCTGCGTCCTGGGTTTGTAACCCCGAGCCCGGGAGGCAACATCTGAACGAATGAACGCCCTCTTTCCTCACGACCCACCTCTCACTTCGTGTTATAATTCTAATAAATATTTAAACTGCGAATAAATGTTAGCCGGTCTCAACCTTCAACTGGCCTCAGCTCTAAGCAGAAAGCAGCTGCCTTGCTGCTAATCTCTCCTTCTCTTGTCAGTCAGTCCTAACTTTTTGTTTTTTTTAGAAAAATCGCAGGCACATCTCTCCTTCCCTTTCCACTTAAAATAAAATATATGAACTCCCTCCATTTTCCCGGCTAAACCTGTCCAGGTTAAACCAGCTCCTTCAATTTTGGGTCTTAAATATTTAAGTGGATTTTCTTTTTTTTTAAAAAAGCATTTCTTTAGGTGTCAAAGATCGCTTTTATTTTTTTTCTTAAAAGGACCTCTCACGCAGAATGAGCGTGAAGGATCAATCTGTTTCACTTTTATCTGCTTTGACATTCTATCCTGCCGCTGTCAATGAGAGAGCGAGAGCGAGCGAAGGATAAAGATGTTCAGTGGCGGGACGCTGCAGGCCAGACTGCCTCTGTATTCCAAATCAATCACTCTAATCGCCCCTGTCTAACATTTAAAATGTATTTAGAAAGATGAAAACAAGAGGAGCGGACTATTGGAAATCCGACAGATATTGGAGTCTCCGTTGACAATGCGCGGCTCTGTCTGATGAGTGTCGATGAATATTTAACTGGGCAACTTTTTCCATTGGAAAACGGCAGCCTGGCAACTTTCAGGAGCTGGGCGAGCTCTGCAAATTGCTCCTTCCTCCTCTGTCGCACTCCGAACTGCAGAACAAGTTCAGGAATCCAAAGGGGCCAGGTTTAATCCCACTCTATATTCTATTGTGAATTAGCGAAATGTTTCCTCTGGGGCTGGGGGGGGGGGGGGGGGGTGAGTGAATGGGCCAGCGATGGGAAAGGGGGAAGCACATGATTTCAGGGGTTCATTAATCTGCCCCATCTCGGGGTGGGCACACTGATGAAAAGGAGGGCAAACACACAAACAGGATTTTGTCTTGGAGGCAGTGGCTGGGAGACCAGGGGGGAGAGCTGAGCTTACCTGGCGCACTTGTCTCTGAGTGAAAAAAGCTGAGGGGAGGAGGGGTGTGTGTGTGGGGGAGATGTGGGGGTGTGATAGTGTCGGAGATAGTCGGGGTTCCTCAGAACAGGTGCAACTTGCTGATGTTGGGACGTCTCATTCTCCCTCCCTGGATCCACAATGAACTGACTCTGCTCTTGTAACCAGCCTTCCCTCAGACGTCAGGTCATTAATAACCAATTAGGAGGTCATCCAAGCGGCTATAAAAGAGGGCTGAGAGGGGGTTTTTTTTGATGTGGGGAGGGGGTGACTGCAGGAAGCACATACACACAAACACACACCAGTCTCTCTCTCTTTCTCCTTGCTGCAGTGGTATCCGTCCTGGTGGAGCTGTCTCCCCTCCCCCCCCCCCCCCCCCCCTTGCTTGTTGCCAGTGACACTGAGAGAGCATGGGGTCTGTGCTCCCGTCCGAGGCGCTGGCGCTGAGAGGCGGCTTCTCGCTGGCAGAGATGATCACCTCAGACATCCTTCACAGCTTTCTGTACGGCAGGTGGAGGAACGTCCTGGGAGAGCAACTTTTCGAGGACCGAAGTAGCAACGGCGGTCAGAAAATCGCCTTCACCGCCGAGGCACTGGCTCAGTCCTTCACCGGAGGTGAGTCTCTAAAACTGTGGTCCCGGGCAAATCCGCCGGGAAAAAAAAAATCCGCCAAACCTCCCTCCCAACAGATTTGGCGGTAACAAGATCAGTGCTGGCTTTATTTCGAATACTTTAAGGGGATTGTAATGCAAGTTTTGGTCATTAACTGTTTTGCTAAAGCAAATTCGATGTTTAAAGATGTTGGGAATGTTCACTTAAACGCCTATTTTGTTCTAAATGGATTTGGGATGGAGTACGGTGATCCAATGCATGATCACCGCGGGTGTTGTTTTTTCGGGGGAAAAAAAAGGGAAATTGTGTTTTATCCAGGATTGCTAAAACGAAACAAAATTGAAAGTTTGTTGCCCGGAATTTCGATCGAAAACTGATTTTAGGGATGTGTTCGATTCCTGCCAATATACCTGTATTCAAGACTTGCTCTCTGCTGTCCTTGGAGACTGGACGAGGTGAATTCCTGCCGAGAATCGGACTGCCGGAGGGCTATTCGGCTGTGTGAGGCAGCCCTTGCGGGACAGACAGACGGTTGCCTCCCGTGTTGCCCACAGCCCTTTAAAGCGTTTCCAGGTTAAACAGGGGTTGGAGGGAGGTAGGGAATGCAAATCCACCCCGACCCTTTGATTCCCTGCACCAACACGAATTGCCAAAGGACTTCAGGGGAAACCGCCAGGTGAAAAAGCAGCTCTCGCGTTTACACTTTAAAACCAGTTCGGTTTCGGAAGGAGCTGGTGAACT
>NC_057739.1:37618227-37620276 GCF_004010195.1 Chiloscyllium plagiosum | reverse complement strand
ACAGGGGAACACTGCCCCCCACACCTGGTTACAGGGGAACATCATCCCTCACACCTGGTTACTGGTTAACACTGATCCCCACACCTGGTTACAGTGGAACACTGTCCCCCACACCTGGTTACACAGGAACACTGCCCTCCATACCTGGTTACAGGGGACCACTGCCCCCCACACCTGGTTACAGGGGAACACTGCCCCCCACATTTGGTTACAGGGGAACACTGCTCCCCACACCTGGTTACAGGGGAACACTGCTCCCCACACCTGGTTACAGAGGAACACTGCTCCCACACCTGGTTACAGAGGAACACTGCCCCCCACACCTACATACAGGGGAACACTGCCCCCCACACCTGGTTACAGCGGAACACTGCTCCCACACCCGGTTACAGGGGAACACTGCCCCCCCCACACCTGGTTACAGGGGAACTTCATCCCTCACAACTGGTTACTGGTTAACACTGCTCCCCACACCTAGCTACAGGGGAACACAGCCCCTCCACACCTGGTTACAGGGGGAACACTGCTCCTGACACCTGGTTACAGGGGATCACTGTCCCCCACACCTGGTTACAGGGGAACACTGCTCCCACGCCTGGTTACAGGGGAACACTGCCCTCCATACCTGGTTACAGAGGAACACTGCCCCTCAAACCCGGTTATAGGAGAACACTGCCCTCCACACCTGGTTACAGGGGAACACTGCCCCTCACCCCTGGTTATAGGAGAACACTGCCCTCCATACCTGGTTACAGAGGAACACTGCCCCTCACATCTGGTTAGAGGGGGAACACTGCTCCCACACCTGGTTACAGGGTAACACTGCCCTCAATACCTGGTTACAGAGGGAACACTGCCCTCCATACCTGGTTACAGAGGAACACTGCCCTCCACACCTGGTTATAGGAGAACACTGCCCTCCATACCTGGTTACAGAGGAACACTGCCCCTCAAACCTGGTTATAGGAGAACACTGCCCTCCATACCTGGTTACAGAGGAACACTGCCCCTCACCCTCAAACCTGGTTACAGGGGAACACTGTCCCCCACACCTGGTTACAGGGGAACACTGCCCCTCACACCTGGTTACAGGGGAACACTGCCCCTGACACCTGGTTACAGGGGAACACTGTCCCCCACACCTGGTTACAGGGGAACACTGCCCCGACACCTGGTTACAGGGGAACACTGTCCCCCACACCTGGTTACAGGGGAACACTGCCCCTGACACCTGGTTACAGGGGTACACTGCCCCTGACACCTGGTTACAGGGGAACACTGCCCCTGACACCTGGTTACAGGGGAACACTGTCCCCCACACCTGGTTACAGGGGAACACTGTCCCCCACACCTAGTTACAGGGAACACTGCTCCTGACACCTGGTTACAGGGGAACACTGCCCCCCATACCTGGTTACAGGGGAACACTGCTTCCTACACCTGGTTACAGAGGAACACTGCCTCTCACACCTGGTTACAGAGAAAGACTGCCCCCCAAACCTGGTTACAGAGAAATACTGCACCCCCCCCACACCTGGTTTCAGAGAAATACTGCTCCTCCACACCTGGTTACAGGGAAACATCATCCCTCACACCTGGTTACTGGGTAACACTTCCCTCCATACCTGGTTACAGGAGAACACTTCCCTCCATACCTGGTTATAGGGTAACACTGCCCTCCACACCTGGTTAAAGGGGAACACTGCCCTCCATACCTGGTTACAGGGGAACACTGCCTCCCACACCTGGTTACAGGGCAACACTGCCCCCTACACATTGTTACAGGGGAACACTGCCCCTCATACCTGGATACAGAGGAACTCTGCCCTCCACACCCAGTTACAGTGGAACACAGCCCCTCATAGCTGGATACAGAGGAACTCTGTCCTCCACGCCCGGTTACAGAGGAACAGTGCCCTCGACAGCTGGATACAGAGGAACACTACCCCCCACACCTGGTTACAGGGAACACTGCCCTCCACATCTAGTTACAGAGGAACACTGCCCTCCATACCTGGTTACCAGGGGAGTACCGCCCTCCACACCTGG
>NC_057739.1:37599924-37618138 GCF_004010195.1 Chiloscyllium plagiosum | reverse complement strand
AACACTGCCCTCCATACCTGTTACCAGGGGAGTACCGCCTCCCACACCTAGTTACAAGGAACACTGCTCCCATACCTGGTTACAGGGGAACACTGCCCTCCATACCTGGTTACCAGGGGAACACTGCCCCCCCACACCTAGTTACAAGGAACACTGCCCTCCATACCTGGTTACCAGGGGAACACTGCCCCCACACCTAGTTACAAGGAACACTGCTCCCATACCTGGTTACAGGGGAACACTGCCCCCCACACCTGGCTACAGGGGAACACTGCCCCCCACACCTGGCTACAGGGGAACACTGCCCCCCACACCTAGTTACAGGGGAACAAAATCATCCACATCTATTTCTGGGGTATGTCAGCTTTACATCTGTTTCCATGGGGAACACTGCCCACCATATCGCGTTGTATTTTTTAACACCTACATGTCTGGTTATAAGGGGTAATACCCCACAACTGCTCCTAAAGGACAATATCATGTTTGGTTTATGGAGATAACACCTCACACAGTCTGATTGCCGAGATGACACACACATGATTAAAGTGACAATCTCACATATCTGGTTATAGAAGACAGATCATAGGGACAGCTGCCACTATTCTTCTTGTAGGTGGAAGCACTCACACCTGTTTCTCCAGCAGAACAGTGCACACATCTGATTATAGGGGACAACATCCATGTACCTGTTTATATGAGAAAGCGTGAGCCTCTTTTGAGGTTTGGATGCTTTCTCTTCGGTTCAACATAAAGACCAATCTGGTTCGGTAACAAGTTTTACCCGTTATTTGCACCATACTATTTCTTCTAACTATAATTGTGTCCCAGAGCACATATGAGTTGCAAAACCTGGGCTTCGTCAGCCTGAATCTATTCTCTGTGGATTTTTGTCTTGGGGCTTTATTGATGGGAAATACAATATATTCCACATGTAACCTATAGGTAGTTTGCTTGTCTAGATGATTGATGAGCTTGGGTTTGGACTCTCAAGCATATTAGTAGACTTTACATGTGGCAAGACACTTGGGCTGGCAATGAACAATTGATTTGGCTGTACAGAATCGAATATTGGAGCCTTATGCTTGATAAAGGGTAACATGCACTGCACAATGACTCTACACAATCTGCTCAGGCAGGGGTTAGGGATAGATGCTTTTTGGAAACAGCTGGGACCCTGAGTTGAGATGGAATTGGATGAGTTTGGGTCTGAAACAGGATAGCAGTGACTGAAATCTCCCTCCAACTCCTCAGTGCCAGATTCGTTGGAATTATAACAGTTTCAAATTGGAATATTGAAAGTTGCCTGTTTATAACAGGCATTGTTTATAAATGGATAATGGAATGAATTGTAAAAAACAAACGGGAAAGACCTTCATTTATTTCGTATCGCTGTAATTGTCATTCGCCAGTCTCTCACTTCACCTCCCTCTCTCTCCCCTCTTGTTCCCCATCTCTTGTATTTGGTCTCCCCACCTCATTTATGTCGTTTCTTCCCTCTCACTCTCTTGTTGCTCACAGCTCATTCTTTTTCTCTCATTCTGTCATCTCTCTCACGCTCCTATCTCTGTCTCTTTCTCGCCATCTATATCCCTAACCTTCCCAATTTTCCCTCCCGTTTCACTACCTCTCGTTTTGTTTCTTGCACATTTTTAATCTACGACAGTTCATGTCTAATAATAATTTTGCTTTCACAAGTAATTTTTAAATGTGTCAATATTTAGGTCTACAAATATCGATTCCAACTGGAAATATCTTTAACGATATTCTGCCTGGTTCCGCAAGTTGCTCGAGGTGTTTAACTATTTAATCGCACGTTCCCACTCAGTGTTGATCTTCCTCATCAAAATGATCCCTCCCGGAATAGTTGCTTGCTTCTGGCGCATAGTCCTGTGTTGGTCATTTCCTGGGCTTCAGACTGATCTTGTTTAGAGTGACCTTTCTGTGTAATAGGCAGTGAGAAGAAGCCTCTGAATAGCGCTGTCAAAGAGCCGGCACAGACATGAGGGGCCGAATGGGCTCCAATGTGTCGCAAGTTTCGGTGGTCCCATGTGTCCGTTGGGTCCCTGCGAGTGACCTTTAGCGAGTGAGGTTTCCCTGCTATACCTGGAGGATGGGGTGCGGAGGAGTGGTTCAAGACAGCGGTACCGTTAGGTACAGTTTGGGGATACCGGGCGGGACAGGACGAGGACGCGGATTCCAATCCCAGGGAAAGGGATTTTTTAAAAAAAAATATCGAAACCGACCGCCGGCTCCAAAACCTGAGTGTTGTGCTGTGCGGCCGCCAGCAGCCGGGAACGGCCTGGGAATAGGCACTGCCCTCAGTGCTCTGCAGCAGGGTCACTGTGACAAGCCCCGGAGCTTCCCAACTCACATCAGGAGCGCGGAGCATGGCCCTGGCTTTACTCAGGCTCAGGGTTCCACACCAGTGTCCCGGCTCAGTGTCTGTCCCGGGTCAGTGCCAGTGTCCCGGCTCAGTGTCTATCCCGGCTCAGTGCCAGTGTCCCGGCTCAGTGTCTGTCCCGGGTCAGTGCCAGTGTCCCGGCTCAGTGTCTATCCCGGCTCAGTGCCAGTGTCCCGGCTCAGTGGGCCTGGCTTTACTCAGGCTCAGGGTTCCACACCAGTGTCCCGGCTCAGTGTCTGTCCCGGGTCAGTGCCAGTGTCCCGGCTCAGTGTCTATCCCGGGTCAGTGTCCCGGCTCAGTGTCCCTGGGCCTGGCTTTACTCAGGCTCAGGGTTCCACACCAGTGTCCCGGCTCAGTGTCTGTCCCGGGTCAGTGCCAGTGTCCCGGCTCAGTGTCTATCCCGGGTCAGTGTCCCGGCTCAGTGTCCCTGGGCCTGGCTTTACTCAGGCTCAGGGTTCCACACCAGTGTCCCGGCTCAGTGTCTGTCCCGGGTCAGTGCCAGTGTCCCGGCTCAGTGTCTATCCCGGCTCAGTGCCAGTGTCCCGGCTCAGTGTCTATCCCGGCTCAGTGCCAGTGTCCCGGCTCAGTGTCTATCCCGGCTCAGTGCCAGTGTCTCGGCTCAGTGTCTGTCCCGGCTCAGTGCCAGTGTCCCGGCTCAGTGTTTATCCCGGGTCAGTGTCCCGGCTCAGTGTCCCTGGGCCTGGCTTTACTCAGGCTCAGGGTTCCACATCAGTGCAAGAGGATTCGCAGTAGGTTAAAATCTTCGAGGGGAAAGTGAGGACTGTAGATGCTGGAGATCAGAGCTGGAAATGTGTTGCTGGAAAGGCGCAGCAGGCCAGGCGCCCGGCTCAGTGCCAGTGTCCCGGGTCAGTGTCAGGGTCCCGGGTCAGTGTCCCGGGTCAGTGTCAGTGTCCTGGGTCAGTGTCAGTGTCCCAGGTCAGTGTCCTGGGTCAGTGTCAGTGTCCCGGGTCAGTGTCAGTGTCCCGGGTCAGTGTCAGTGTCCCAGGTCAGTGTCCTGGGTCAGTGTCCCGGGTCAGTGTCAGTGTCCCAGGTCAGTGTCCCTGGTCAGTGTCCGTGTCCCGGGTCAGTGTCAGTGTCCCTGGTCAGTGTCCCTGGTCAGTGTCAGTGTCCCGGTCCAGTGTCAATTTTCCGGGCCAGTGTCAGTGTCCCGGGTCAGTGTCAGTGTCCCGGGTCAGTGTCCCGGGTCAGTGTCCCGGGTCAGTGTCCCGGGTCAGTGTCCCTGGTCAGGGTCCCTGGTTAGTGTCAGTGTCCCGGGTCAGTGTCAGTGTCCCGGGTCAGGGTCCCGGGTCAGTGTCCCGGGTCAGGGTCCCGGGTCAGGGTCCCGGGTCAGGGTCCCGGGTCAGTGTCCAGGGGTCAGTGTCCAGGGGTCAGTGTCCAGGGTCAGTATCCCAGGTCAGTGCCCCAGGTCAGTGCCAGTGCCCCAGGTCAGTGTCCCTGGTCAGCATCAGTGTCCCGGGTCAGCGTCAGTGTCCCTGGTCAGTGTCCCAGGTCAGCGTCAGTGTCCTGGGTCAGTGTCTCTGGTCAGTGTCAGTGTCCTGGATCAGTGTCCCAGGTCAGTGTCAGTGTCCTGGGTCAGTGTCAGTGTCCCGGATCAGTGTCAGTGTCCCGGGTCAGTGCTAATTTCAATATTTCGGGTCAGTGTCAGTGTCCCAGGTCAGTGCTAATTTCAATATTTTGGGTCAGTGTCAGTGTCCGGGTCAGTGTCAGTGTCCCGGGTCAGTGCTAATTTCAATATTTCGGGTCAGTGTCAGTGCCCCAGGTCAGTGTCCCGGGTCAGTGTCAGTGTCCCGGGTTAGTGTCCCAGGTCAGTGTCAGTGTCCTGGGTCAGTGCTAATTTCAATATTTCGGGTCAGTGTCACTGTCCTGGGTCAGTGTCACTGTCCCGGGTCAGTGCTAATTTCAATATTTCGGGTCAATAGACTTGTCCGGAGTCGTTCCGACCAGCACTAAAGCCCTCTTCCCCCCCACCCCCCTCTCCTTCTCTCCGGCCCAGGTTTTTAATGACGATGGCACGGTGCGGTATTTTATTGATGCCAGTCAGGAGGACCACAGGAGCTGGATGACGTACATCAAATGCGCCAGGAACGAGCAGGAGCAGAACCTGGAAGTGGTTCAGATCGGGAATAACATTTACTACAAGACCACAGAGGTGAGCAACTCTCTGGCCGGGTCAGGGCTTTGGGGAGGGGAGGGGAAGCTGGTGCTGTGCCAGCCGTGCTCACGCTGCCAACCTGCTGCTGTAGGTTCGAGCCCCGGTGATGCTGATATACCGGGGACGGGAGGTGCACCGGGGACAGCCGGGTGGGATTGGATTTGGAGCAGGACACACAGACACCTGTAACCACATCCAGGAGGGACTCAAATGAGAGCGAGGGCGACAGCGAAACCGCCCAAAGCGGTGTTCAGATTTCCAGCGTTTGCAATGTGTTCCTGGGTGTGTTCAGTGTGTTTTCCCAGTGTCAATGACCTGTGTACCTGCGGGGAACAGACTGATCATTAATTTGTAAACCCCCCCCGGGTTCAGTTGCAGTGGAAGAGTCATTCTGGACCCGAAACGTGAATTTTGCTTTCTCCCTCTACAGATGCTGCTGAGTTTCTCCAGCAATTCCTGTGTTTCTTTCAGTCGGTTCCACTTGATTTCAGTCAGAACATCACCAGGACACTGGAACTTGGGGATCCTCGTGTCGTATCGGTGGCAGTATTTTTAGAACAGACCACCTACCCCTCCGCCTCCCCGGTCCCCCTGGAGCTGGTGATAATGGATCCCAGACTCACCGGGACCTTCTTCAGGTTCCGCCAGGTTTGCTGTCGCTCCGTTTTGCCCCGGGGTGTCTGTTCCCCCCCCCCCCCACCCCGGGTCAGTCTGTCCCCCCCCCTCCCCCGGGTCAGTCTCCGATAAGGGTCATCTGATTCTAAAAGACCCTGTTCACTCCCCCCGCCCCTCCCCGCTGGTTCTCCTTTTGCCAATCGCCTTAAACAGGTGCCCTCCGGTTTTCTATTCTTTCCAAATGGGGACACTTTTTTTTCTCTATTGCCGCTTGCCCAGACCCCTCCATGCGCCAGGACTTCAATCACATCTCCTCTTAACCGCTCCCGTTGCGTAAATCTTTACAGTAATGAGATCGCTACTTGACCCTAGAGGCATCGCCCATCCCTGTGTTTCTCACAGAGTACCGTGTCTCTGTGTGTGTCTGTCTGTGTGTGTGTGTGTGTGTGTGTGCGTCTGTGTGTGTGTGTGTGCGTCTGTCTGTCTCTGTGTGTGTGTGTGTGCGCGTCTGTCTGTGTGTGTGTGCGCGTGTCTGTCTCTCTCTGTCTGTCTGTGTGTCTGTGTGTTCCTGTGCGTGTCTGTGTGTGTTCCTGTGCGTGTCTGTGTGTGTGTGTGTGTGTGTGCGCGCTGCATTTAGTTTTATATCTCTCTCACTTCTCTGGTATCCTTGGCTCACCTGCCTCAATTCGGTGCAACCTTTTTTTTAAAAAAGCTTTGTTTTAGTGTTTCGGATAAACAATACTTTTCAAATGAATTCAGAAAGTGCTGGAGAAACTCAGCAGGTCTGTGGTTTGTGGGAGATACAACAAGATAATGGCACCGAAAGGTAGTTGTTCCCCCCCTCTGTCTGAGCTGAGAAAGTTGATACGGAATTATTGTTGGACAGTTCCCACTTCCACTCCAGGATTTGAGGTGGAAACAATGGGAGATTGTAGCAGATCCAAGCAACGGTGGCTCAGTGGACCCGATCCCAGCCTCGGGTGACTGTGTGGAGTTTGCACATTTCTCCCCGTGTCTGCGTGGGTTTCCTCCCACAGTCCAAAGATTTGCAGGTCAGGTGAACTGGCCATGGGAAATTGCCCATAGTGTGAGGGGCAAATACAGGGTCGGGGAATGGGTCTGGGTGGGCGACGTTTCGGAGGGTCAGTATAGACTTGTTGGGCCGAAGGGCCTGCTTCCATACTGTGGGTAATCTAATCTTTTAAAAAAAAACTTGAGGGGGGTCCCGGAAACTGGATATTCGTCACATTTGAGTCGGGATGTGCAGATGAGGTACAGATGAACGTTTTACGTGTAAGTTAACGGCTCGATGTTCGAATACGATTCTAACGACAGCGATTAACTGGTATCTCAATTTCTCTGTTCACTTTAGACAATCCCTCCGGACCAGGAGCTGCTGGTCTGGTATGGAAATACACAGAACACATTCCTCGGCATCCCAGGAGTTCCAGGGCTGGAGGAAGAACATAGGAAAAAGACTAAAGACGGTAACCAATGTGAAATAATACTGAGGTTGGGGGGGGGGGGGGGGGTTGTTGCTGTTATGTAACAGGGACGCCTTTGCACCATGATTGCCAGGGAATGAGAGAGCGGAATGTTTCCTGTTTGGCGAGAAAAGTGCGGAAATTAGAGAGAATTTAAAGAAGAAAAAAGCAGATTCTCGAGTTAGGAGATGAATTTTCGCAAACTTCCACATAAAAGATTTAAATAACGCCTTCAGAATCTCATCATTGAGTGTCATATGCGTGTCCTTAAAGACCCCAACTCGCCTTCTTGATCACTACCCCGCTCCCCCCCACCGCCCCAAGGCAGAAACTACACCGTGTAAAGTCTGCGCAGGTATATCCGGGCCAGTCCCTGGTAATGCAGGGCTAATTCAATTCCTGAAGAAGGGCTCCTGCCCAAAACGTCGATTTTTCCTGCTCCTCGGATGCTGCCTGACCTGCTGTACTTTTCCAGCAACACACTCTCTACCCTGGTAGTGCAGCTCCCCAGTGCATGTCCAGGCCACCTTACCAACTGCTTCTGCATCCTCCTGGACCCTTCGCCCAATCACATTGCCATCAGCAAACTGCCAGCCCTCACCTCATCATTATGCCTCCTCCCGGACCAACTGTCACATCACCTCAGCCCTTCAAACACTTTCCTTTGGACCTCAATGTCCCCTGTGAGCCTGCTAGGTCACTCTGCACACAAGGACACAGCTCTCACTCACTTCACTTCCACTTGGAGACTGACAGATTTTGTCTACTTCACATTTCTTTGGTAGCACACATTCAGTGACTTCAGCACTGACTTTGTGTGGGTCACATTGCTTTCTTCATGCAGAGGGTCTTTCGTGCTCTGTTACAGACTGCTATCCTCTGTGACTTACATTACTTTGTAACATAGAGGGAAAGGCAGGGATCTTGTCACAACAGGAACCACTGTCCTGTTATCATAGAATCCCTACAGTGTGGAAACAGCCATTTGGCTCAACTCCGACCCTCTGAAGAGTATCCCACCCAGACCCATTCCCCTACCTTATTACTGTACACTTCCCACGACTAACGCACCTAACCTACACATCCCTGAATGCTATGGGCAATTTAGCACAGCCAATTCACTCTAACCTGCACATCTTTGGACTGTGGGAGGAAACTGGAGGTTTGTCACCTGTAGGTGTGTCACTTTGCATCACCATATGACATAACATCACATCTTGGACCATGTTCCTGCAGTTTAAGCTACAAACACACTGTTTGTCCTTCACACTAAAGGCCATGTGTGAAAGTGAAGAGCCCACAGACCTAATTGGGGATCAAGGACAGTTCTACTCCAGTCAGTTGAGGGGTTCTTTCTATTCCAGTCCAGGGGGTTGACTATGGTCAGTCAGACACCCTCATCCTCTCAGAGTCCAGGGATCTGTGTCTCTGCAGTGTAAGGTCAGCCCTGCAGGTGAAATGCCACTTTCATTAGGATTAGGGGTCAGGCAGGATGTTGTCCTGGCAACAGTCGAGGGGGTTGGCCAGTTTTACCTTCAATGAGACAAAGGCTGGGATTGAGTATGAGGGACGTGAATGTATGAGCAGTTAGTGGTGATGCAAGACAGGTGGTCAGGTCGGAAGCACAGAGCTCAGGAAGGGTGTTAGTAGTTAGAAAACAATACTGAGAATGGTAGCCCATGGTACTTGTCAGTGGCATGAGTTAGATTGAGTAGTGCCCCGTGAGGGTGAGGTGGAAGAGAGAACATGGTGTCCCTTACCGTTGTGGAGAACAGAAGATCATCGATCTTCTTCTTGCATTACTGGATGTCTGGTTTTCCTTGGGAGACAGCATTGATCCAGACAACAATTTGTGTCTAGGTTACTTGGTCTGGTGGCATGACTTCCTGTGGTAGCCTGCAGGGAAATATACAGCTGCCCTCTTCACACACCCCTTCCTCCCCACCCTCCAGTTCACCAAGACCTCCACGTCCCTGTCTGCAAAGTGGGCAGTGAGTGTTTTTTCCCTCTGGGCCAATGATTAAGCAGTTCCTGGCTTTAACATCTGAAGTTAGTATCTAGTGGCAAGAACACTGGAATGTCCTAGCAGTGGTGAATAGTCCACCTCTCTAACCATGCAGGTCCCTGAAAAAGGCACCCGGAAGCATGGCTGCAAAATTGCTGAAGTGAATAGCAGAAGATTGCATGTCACTCAGTGACATGGCTGACCAGGGGTCACAAATCTCACTCATCAAAACACTTACATTGAAAATGGAAAATTCCACCCTGACACTCTGACTATTTAAACACAGGTGTAAAAGTGATTTTACACCTGTGTACAAAGTTAAAAATCACACAACACCAGGTTATAGTCCAACAGGTTTATTTGGAAGCACTAGCTTTTGGAGCACCGCTCCTTCATTAGGACAACCACCTGATGAAAGAGTGACACTCCGAAAGCTAGTGCTTCCAATTAAACCTGTTGGACTATAACCTGGTGTTGTGAGGTATAAAAGTGTCTCCCTGTCTACTATACTGTTGAGATTGTGTACATTTTAAAATATCTTAACAGCAATTGGTAGCTATAATTAACAGCTTCACTGTAATAAAACAGCCTAAGGAAAAAAAGTGCTGAACAGACAGGGTGAATGAATTAGAGAAACTGTAGATCACTTGTTCTGGATTTCTCCATTGCTAGCTTTTACTTTGGACAGATGTGTTGTACACACTTTTCAAACATGTTCTTGCATAAATTAGTAAACATTTGTTACCATTATTGGCAATATCCCCACCTCATTATTCTGCGAAGTGCCTGAAGAATTGCTCCTGTGAATAGACACAGTATTGTCCAGGGCTCAAAGATGATTTCTGAGCAATATCCCCATCAGCTTGTGTGTTACTGCCAGGTAAGGGACTGAAGTAATTCAGTTACAATTATGATGTAAATTTATTTACTGATGTCACACTGCAAGCTTTTGCCCCACAGACAGACACTTTAGAATGACCATTTTAGCAAATTGCTATGCATTAAAATAAAATAAATGCAGAATTAGGGGTCACTGTGGCCAGTGGGTTAACTAACACATGGTTGCTTCACACTCTGGGGGTTGAGTGATTCAGTGGGTTAGCCCAGATTGAATAGATAAATTACCTTCTGTATCCATCAACTGTAAGGTTTTCATTTGAAATGAGTTTTAGTGAAAAGTGTTCTTTACTGTGAAGATATGGAAACAGAGTCCATTTGATTGAGAAAAGCTACATTAAAAGAATGTGATTGGCACAGCATCATGAGATCAGCGCAGAGAAACTTTATCCTGTGTTCCATCCATGCTGTACCATATAGTACACAATGGAATAGGCTAGAATTATTATCTGATTATCGCCTCCCTAGCTGACTTGGTATACAGAACATGGACAGTCCACAAGGAATGTTAATCTGTGTCTAATTTCCCTGACCTGGACCTACTGAATGGAACAGTGTAAGAGGAGCTTTAATTTATATTTAGTTTTATAACTAACTTGCATGAGGCAGTATTAACAGGGCATTAACTGCTATAATCTCAGTCAAACTTGAGCTAGAAGTGTACAACTGGACAGTGCAGTTGACAGTTTCCCTTGAATCTAACATTAGTTATGCCAAGTCAATTAGTTTTAAATATATTTAGTTTAACAATGTTTAGTAATGTTTCCTCATCTTAAGCAAAAAGAGTTCCAGAAAGCTATCTGTTCCAGGTCTTGTTAGCCCACTAACATCATCTGCTTGTTTATCTATTTATTATCAGCCTATTGTGCTGAAAGATACCAGAAAAATATTTAAATTTTGCAGATAGGAAAACATTTGGCTGTGTTGGGTTGTTAAGAGTTTCCACTTAGTCCCACTCCCCTGCTGTCTCTCCACAGCCTTGCAAATTTTTCCTTTCAGATATATCACCAATTCTCTTTGAAAGGTTACAACTGAATCTCATTTCACCATCCTTTCAAGCATATAACCAGAATGTAACCATTTACTCTATAAAAATTATCATCTCCCCTCTGGTTCCATCTTCAATTACCCTAAATTCTGTGTCCTCTAACTATTGCTCCTTCTATCAGCAGATGCAATTTCACCCTTTTTACTCATTCAAAGCCTGTTATAATTTTGGAACACCTCTGAGAAATCTCCCCACAACCTTCTCTGCTCCAACAAAGTCTCCTGAAACTAAAACAGAAATTGCTGGGAAAACTCAGCATGTCTGGCAGCATCTATGGAGAGAGAAAGGAGAGTTAACGTTTCACGTCCAGTGACCCACATTCAGAAATTTTTATAGCATTTATGTGCGGAAGTGGGGGTGGAGCCCAGAGAGAGAGAAAACAGCGGTTGGGCACACAAAGTAGTGGGTAAAGTTAGGCAAAAGTGAGGACTGCAGACGCTGGAAATCAGAGTCTAGATTAGAGTGGTGCTAGAAAAGCACAGCAGGTCAGCATCCGAGAAGCAGGAAAATCGATGTTTCGGGGAAAAGCCCTTCATCAGGGCTGCATGAGTCCTGATCAAGAGCTTTTTGCCCGAAACGTCGATTTTTCCTGCTCCTCGGATGCTGCCTGACCTGCTGTGCTTTTCCAGCACCACTCTAATCTAGTGGGTAAAGATCAGCCTGGGGGAACTCAGTCTCTTGAAGTCCTTCATAGAGGGGCAGAAAGAGGCCGTTCGGTCTATCAATACTGCATCGACCCTCCAAGTGGAATACCGTCCCTGTAATCCTGCATGGGATTTTTTTTTAAACCAATGACCAGCCCACACATTCCTGGGCACGACAGGGCAATTTTTACCATGGCCAATCCGCTTAACCTGCACATCTGTGGGAGGAAACTGGAAGTTAGCTTGCTTGTCTCTCATAGAAACGTTCTATGACTGGAAATGTTAGCTGGCTTTCTCTCCCCCCCAGGATGCAGCCTGACCCGCTGTGATCTCCAGCATTTGTTGTTTTCAGTACAGTTTCCAGCATCTGCAGTAAATTGCTGCTGACCACCGTGTCACTCCAGTGAACACCCTCTTCATTCCCTTCCACGTGGCTTTGACCTTTTGCTTTGCAGTGCGGTGCCCCGGGACTGGGTGCAATGGGCTGGCGAGAGGTGAGAAACCCCATCCCCCCATTAAAAGGCCATGTTCCTTCCTGTTCCCTCCTCAGATGAGCTGAACGCAGGGGACGGTTCTGGGGGCAGCAGCGCGGGACGCATGCGCTGTGTGATCTGCTACCGCGGCTTCAATTCGCGCAGCAACCTGCGCTCGCACATGCGCATCCACACGCTGGACAAGCCTTTCATCTGCCGCTTCTGCAACCGCCGCTTCAGCCAATCGTCGACGCTGAGGAACCACGTGCGCCTGCACACGGGCGAGCGGCCCTACAAGTGCCAGGTGTGTCAGAGCGCCTACTCCCAGCTGGCTGGACTCCGGGCCCACCAGAAGAGCGCCAGGCACCGACCGCCCCCGGCCTCACTGCAGCCCCACTCCCCGCCTCTGGCAGTGCCACACTCTGCCACCTTGGCGCACCACATTCCCACCATGGTGCTGTGACTGGAGGGAATGGCCAGGCCGAGGGACCCGCTCTAATCACATGCGCGCGCACACACACACACACACACAAAAAGAAACTTTGGTGGGAAGAACACAAAACTCTATTCGCCTTTCATAAAAAAAACGTCGCAGTGGGGACACGTGCCCACTCTGCCAAAGGGCATCTCCAGTGATGCAAGTTGTAGACTCAACTAGAGAAAGGTTCAGAAGCACAGTTTCTCTGAACCCAATCTGTTTCTTCTCCATCACCCTTCAATGTGTAACTAACTTGTGCTATGGTGTTGCCTGTACCTGTTGCCATGTCTTTTATTTTTTAAGTGAAAACAACCTTGTGATTAATCATCAAATTAAAATAAAAATGACAGGCAGAACCACAAAGCCGTGAGGAAGATGGGAGTGAGTCTCTTCCTGTCTGCTCATGGTCAAGGTGCCACACCCGGGTCTCTACACAACCAATATTACCCTCAATTCAGCTCTTCTGCTCTGAAGATATCGAGGGTGAGCTGCTGCCATTGTACACGACGCTGAGATCATAAAACAGAAACTGACAGTTCAGTCTGTGTCGGTGCTTAACCTCCACTCCTCTATAGGCTGTAGATCAATTCCCTTGTGCCTGATTTGTTCTCACACCTCTTAGTTTTATTTTCCCTCAACCACCTTGCTAAACAATTTATTACTGACAAGGGGCCTGTTTCAAACACTAACTCTGTTGGTACTTTCGCAAATTTGCTGTAAACTAACCTCAGAACTCACCTAACGTTAAAGCATATAAACAGTTCCTCTGGTCTTCTGCCGCATTTGTATTTCTTCGTAACAGGCAGCATGTAGCTGAGGCTATTCGACTGTGCAAGGGTCAGAGTCCAATCATGGACATTTTCCAGTCGGACCTCCAATAGTAAGGCGCAGGAACCTGGTCTGATTTGTTTGTAGTTATTTTAAAAAGGTCAGTTAGAGAGAGTGAGAATCAGAGCACCTCGATATACATTGTTTAATACTATACAACTAGGAAACTCCTTGGATTAAATAAACCCGTTCTTCGGACAGGACCAAATGGCACCAAAGCGCACTGATAATTTATAGTGAAACATTTTAAATTTGCAAACCTTACTATGAAAAAAAAGTGACACTAAAAGTTCCCTTACATAGAACATGTTCTATGTACTAGAAGTCCCCTTAATTAACCTTTCGTTAATTGCCACAATTAAATTTACTTGTGTTTTTCCAGCCGGTTTAATGTCGCAAAGGACAGTGCCTAAACACAGATTTAGTTATAAAAGTGATCGAGTTCTTATTGTAGTTTGATTATAATTTCATTGAGGGGCTTGATTTGATTTATTAATAAGTCCTTAATAGGATAATTAAGACTAAGTGCAGTTCTATTTTACTGGATTTTTCCCACTCTGACCTGTCACACACCTGGTTTGCGGAAAGTGTACTGGTGTTGGCTGCCCTCTGGTGTCTGCAGTGACTCAGTGCAGCAATGTCCTCTTGTATGCCCGTTTAAACGTATGAAAACTGTTAAGTGAATACGGTGTAGATTAATTAAAAAATAATTGTTTGCAGTGGCTGCGTCCAGCTTCCAAAAGAGAATTGAAATATTTGTCACTTTATCTTGTAAATATTTAAACAAAATTTTTGCCTGACAAATTGCATTTGTAATTATATATATTGTAAATGTTCATTGTATGGAAATGTATAAATAAATCTGTACTTTTCCCTCCCCCCTTCTATTTCTGAATAAAGTGTATCTTATTTCTGAAAATGTCATTCAGCATATATTTTGTGGGAAATTTGGATGTTTGCTATTCGAGTCTTTTAAAATCCATCAGCCTGTTACACTTAGTTGCACTCTCACACCTGAGTTGGTAGGTGAAGAATTCAATCTTCTACCATGTCTGTTTATATCCTGTTAGTTACCTATTAATGTAGTAACGTACTTGGATATGTTAGGAACTTCATGGGCTGCGACAATGGAACATCGGAATCCCTGCACTGATTCTGGCCTCTGGTGGATCTGTAATTCTGAAGAAGTGACCCGAAACGTTAACCCGGCTTTCTCTCTACAGATGCTGCCAGACCTCCTGAGTTTCTCCAGCATTTTCTGTTTTTATTGCAGTTATAATCTTCCCACTATTGACAGTCGAGCCTTCAGCTGCCCGAGTCAAAAATTATGGGAATTCTATTCTTCAACTTCACCTCTATTTTCTGTTCTTTTAAGATTGTAACATTCTTTAAAATCAAACTTTTTCACAAAAGCTTTTTTGTTTGCCAATACCAATATGCGGTCAAATTTTGTTTGGTTATGCTCAAAGGAAGCACCTTGAGGTTGGGATGCTTCACTATGTTTTAGATGCTATGTTAAATGCATGTTGTTGTTGAAAGTGGTGAGCCTACGTAAACAACCTCGAGCAGTTTTATCAGTCAACGATCTCAATTAGATCCACATGGAAATAGTTGTCAATGTTTTTAGTGACAAAGTCCATGTACAAAAAAGCTTTTTAAAAATCAATGGCTATTATTGTACAGCATAGAGGAGAGAAAATTTTCTTTCACTGATCCACTGATTGATTCCTGCTGTTCTCCAGTCTGCCAAGTTCTTAAAAAGTATTTGTATGTGACTGGTTCATCATTATCATTATCCCTCCCGTTCTAACACGTGTGCTTCTATTTGGCCTTCAGATTTTCTATTTTGGTCTCCAGTTACTGCATCTCTCTCTCTCTCTCTTTACTCTAATGGCCCCATCTCCGTCTCTATTCCTCTGCTAATTCTTTCCTTACTGGTTCTTATTTTCCAATTTTGCTTACTCTGTGACTCAGTCTATCTCTTGGCTGCAAGCTTGACTGCAGTTATGCTTTTTTGCCTCCTCCCCTTTTCCTGTATCTGTGACTCACTCTGTGATACTATGTTTCTACAAGCCCCCCTTATTTATTGTTGTTCTTTATTTCTCTCTCGCATTTGTGTTAAGATTTCTTCATCCTTCTGCGTTGTAATCAATTTCTCTCTGCTTATTACGGTTGCCAATTGATTTCTTCTTCATTTGTAGATTCCATTTTATAAGAACATAAGAAACGGAAGCAGAGACCATTCAGCCCTTCGAGCCGGTTTTGTCATTCACTAAGCTCGAGGCTGATTTGATTGTGGCCTGAATGAGACATTGCTGTCTGCCTCCCATAACCCTGTATTCCCTTGTTGATCAAAATTCTGCCCATCTCGGTCCTGAATGATGCAACCACCACTCTTCTATCTATGTGGAAGAAAATTCTGTGGATGAAGGACCTTCAGAGAAAAGAAAATTTGGCTCATCCTTTCATAAATAGGAGATTCTTTCTCGGTGCATTTTGATTTCTCTTTGCATTCCTCTTTCTCTGTATGCCTTTTAAAATTTTTTCTATCATTCTATGGATTACTGTTGGGTTTTCAATTATTCTTCTGCATTTTTGTGTCTCTTCTCCCAACCACTTACTCCTTCTTGTGATAGTTTTCATCTGGAGAACAGTGAATTTAACAGCAGCATGGTTTAGATAGTAACAAAAACAGAAGTTGCTGGAAAAGCACAACAGGTCTGGTAGCATCTGTGAAGAGAAGTCAGACCTAACATTTTGGGTCCAGTGACCCTTCCTCAGAATGGTTTACCAGGTAAAAGTGAGGGTGGGGTGGAAATTAGAAGCTTTTATATGGTTTAGGTAGTCATAGTCATACAGAAACATACCCTTCGGTCCAACTCGTCCACGCTGACCAGATATCCTAAACTGTCCCATTGGACAACATTTGGCACATATCCCTCTAAACCTTTCCTTTTCATGCACCCATCCAGATGCCTTTTAAATGTTGGAATTGTACCAACCTCTCATTCCATACATGCACCGTCCTCTGCATGAAAAAGTTGCCCCTCAGGTCTCTTTTAAATCTTTCCCCTCTGACCTTAAACCTATGCTCACTAGTTTTGGACTTGTGTGCCCTGGAAAAAAAAGACCTTGGCTATTCACCCTATCCATGCTCCTCATGATTTTATAAACCTTTATAAGGTCACCCTTCAACTTCCAATGCTCCAAGGAAAAAAAAGTCCCAGCCTATTAAAGGGTTCAGAAAAGATTTACAAAGATGTTGCCGGGGTTGGAGGATTTGAGCTATAGGGAGAGGCTGAACAGGTTGGGGCTGTTTTCCCTGGAGCGTCGGAGGCTGAGGTTTACAAAATTATAAGGAGCATGGATCAGGTAAATAGGCAAAGTCTTTTCCCTGGGGTCAGAACTAGAGGGCATAGGTTTAGGGTGAGAGGGGAAAGATATAAAAGAGACCTATGCGGCAACTTTTTCACACAGAGGGTGGTACGTATATGGGATGAGCTGCCAGAGGAAGTGGTGGAGGCTAGTACAATTGCACCATTTAAGAGGCATTTGGGTGGGTATATGAATAGGAAGGGTTTGGAGGGTTATGGGCTGGGTTCTGGCAAGTGGGACTAGATTGGGTTGGGATATCTGGTCGGCATGGACGGGTTGGACTGAAGGCTCTGTTTCCATGCTGTACATCTCTATGACTCTACATAGTTCAAACCCTGCAACCCTGGCAGCATCCTTGTAAATCTTTTCTGAACTCTTGCATGTTCAACAGTTTCCATTTCCAAGAGCAGAGAGACCAGAACTGAACACAATATTATCAAAGTGGCCTCTCCAATGTCGTATACAGCCACAACATGACCTCCTTACTCGTATACACAATGTACTGACTAATGAAGACAAGCGTACCAAATGCGTTCTTTATCACCCTGTTTACCTGTGACTCCACTTTCAAGGTACTATTCACCTGCACCCCTTTGTCTCTTTGTTGAGCAACACTCCCCAGGGATCTATCATTAACTGGTATAAGTCCTGCCCCAATTTACCTTACCAAAATGCAACACCTCACATTTATTTAAATTAAACTCCATCTGTCACTCCTCAGCCCATTGACCCATCTGATCATGATCCCATTGTACTTTGAGACAACCTTCTTCACTGTCCACTACGCCACCAATTTTGGTGTCATCTGCAAACTCACTAATGATTCCTCTTATATTACATCAAAATAATTTGTATAAATGACGAGAGGCAGTGGACCCAGCACCGATCCTTGTGGCATACCACTGGTCACGGGTCTTCTGTTCAAAAAAACAACACTGTACCACCACCATCTGTCTCCAAAGCCAATTTTGTATCCAATTAGCTAGGTCCCCCTGGATTTCATGTGATCTAATGGTTGCTAACCAATCTACCATGTGGAGTTTTGTCGAATGCCTTGGTGAAGTCTCATGTACTGCTCTGCCTTCATCAATTTTCAAACAACTCAATCAAGTTGGTGAGACACAATTTAGCACGCACAAAGCCATGCTGACTATTCCGAATTAGTCCTTGCCTTTTTAAATGCTTATGAATCCTGTTCCTCAGAAACTCCTCCAACAACTTACCCACCACTGATGTAAGGCTCACCCCAGTCTATAGTTCCCTGCCTTTTCCCTCCCACCTTCTCTAAGCATTAGCAGCACATTAGCCACTCTCCAGTCTTCTGGCATTTCACCTGTGGTTATCGATAGTACAAATATCTCAGCAAGGGGCCCAAGCAACCTCTTCCTTGGCTTCCATAAAGTCAAACAGAAGTTCCTCACTTAATACTGAACAGAACTGGTTAATATTATTGTTCTTGGAATCAGTCAATTCGGGTTAGTAAGTGTGAATTCTAGCCATGGTTAGGTGCAATGATCACTGTTCTCAACACGGTTAAGCCATTCACAATGATCATGGCTGATCATTTATCTCAACTCCACCATTGCCTCTTATCTCCATTTCAATAAACAATAGACAATAGACAATAGACAATAGGAACAGGCGTAGGCCATTCAGCCCTTCGAGCCTGCACCGCCATTCAATATAATCATGGCTGATCATTCCTAATCAGTATCCTGTTCCTGCCTTATCTCCATAACCCTTGATTCCACTATCTTTGAGAGCTCTATCCAACTCCTTCTTAAATGAATCCA
>NC_057739.1:37590329-37596004 GCF_004010195.1 Chiloscyllium plagiosum | reverse complement strand
TTTCCACACATGTACGAGCCAGACACACCAGAGTCGTTGACCTCCCACATCAAGCACGTAGCGCACTGAACCAGCTGGGCAGTCATGTCTTCACCCTCTTCACCTGTGGTGTAATCACTTCACTCAACCTCCTTGTCAAAGATTCCTGAGCTGAAGCCTCACTCTTCGATCTAAACTTCCTTAGACCTTCTTTTTGTGGCACGTCTGTGGACTCTTAATTAAGGTGAGAGGAGGAGGGAGGGAGGGAGACCCTACTTTGTAGGACCTGGGGTTTAGAACACACCCACTCTAATAGTAATCACTTACCTTCCCGACCGGCTTTGCGCTCCGTCTGAACTTCCGCCCAGCTCCCGCCGCTCTCTGCTGCGAAAAGACCGTTGGCGTCGAGGTAAGTTCTTTATATAGTAATCACTTTCCTTTTATTTTCAAAAATCTATCAATCTTTGCCTTGAATACATTGACTGAGCTCTGTGGAGTAGACAATTCCAAAGATTCACAATTCCAAAGATTCACAACTCTCTGGGTGAAGAAATTTATTTTTATAGTGCTAAATGGCAAATCCCCTTATCCAGAGACTCTACCCCCAATTCTTAAATGCTTCAACCAAGGGAGAAAGCAGCCTCTCAGGATTGACTCTACCAAGATCTCTGTCCAAGGCCCCAAATACATCTTCCAGGCGAAGCAACATTTCATTTCTACTTCTTCCAATCTAGTCAACTGTATTCAGTACTCACAATGCAGTCCTATTTATGTGGACAAGATCAAACATAGACTGTTCAACTGCTTTGCAGAACACCTCTGCTCTGTCCATAGGAATGACCCGAATGTTGCTGTTTCAATAAATCACCTTTATCTCATGTTAATATTTCTGTCAGTCCTGAAGAAGGGTTACACCTGAAATGTTGACTTCTCCATCTCCTGATGCTCCCGGTCTCCTGTCTGTCTACCTTGAATTCCAGCATCTGCAGTTTTATTTGGTCTCTAACTTTAATTTTTGTCCTGAGCCTGCTGCAATGCTCCGGTGAAGCACAACACAAGTTTGAGGAACAATACCTCATTTTCAGCTTAGGCACATTAACACCCTCAAGGTCTCAATAATGAATTCAATAACTTCAGAAACTGTCCACATTATGTCTGTTCTCTTAACCTCACTCCGCACCCCCACCAATGTTGTGTTTGACTCTTGTTTACTTCTCTCCCTTTCACACCTTAATTTACACCCTTTTTACATCTTTTTCTTTCTCCAAAAAGAAGGAAGTATATGTCAGGCACAGCACATTAAAAACATGGGAAAGTCCTTCTAAAATATAGAGTATAGGAGGTTGCTTAAAAAGGAAATTAAGAGGGGGGAAAAGAGGGGACATGAAATGGTAAATCATGGAAAACTGCAAAGAATATCTCAAATATATTAAGAGTAAGATGATTAGCAGGAAGGAGTGGAACCTCTGAGAAACCAAAGGAGCAACCTGTGCATGGAGCCAGTGGACACACATAAGGCCTTAAGTTAATATTTTTCATCTTTATTCACAGTGTAGAAAGACATTATAGCTGGGGATTTCAGATCGGATGGTGAGGTTCTTGAGAAGTGTGAGGTGTTGGATTTTGGAGATCTAATAATGGAAGGGTACACAGGTGATGAAGAAAGCATATGTGATGTGTAGAACATAGCACTGTGAGAATTAGATCATGTGGCAGATAACATTAAGACCAGAGGGCAGAAGTTTAAGGGGAGGAATAAGTGGTTTAGAGGAGATCTGACAAAAATTCTTTTCATTCAGAGGGTGTTAGAAATTTGGAATGTGCTGCCTGAGTGGGTGGTGGAGGTACAAGAAAGTGTTCTGATTCAGAATGTGGATGTGCCGATTAGAGAAGGTGCAAAACTTGACCAACTCTTGGGAAATAAGGCAAGGCAGGTGACTGAGGTGTTAGTGAGGGAGCACTTTGGGGCCAGCAACCATAATTCTATTAGTATTAAAATAGTGATGGAAAAGGATAGACCAGACCCAAAAATTGAAGTTCTAAATTGAAGGAAGACTAATTTTGACAGTATTAGGCAAAAACATTCAAAAGCTGATTGGGGCAGTTGTTCATTGGTAAGGGGACAGCTGGAAAATGGGAAACCTTCAAAAATGAGACAACAAGAGTCCAGAGACAATATATTCCTGTTAGGGTGCAAGGGGATGAGGTGCTGGATATCTTGAAACGCATAAAAATGAATAAATCCCCAGGACCTGATCAGGTGTACCCTAGAACTCTGTGGGAAGCTAGGGAAGTGGTTGCTGGACCTCTTACTGAGATGCTTGTATCATTGATAGTCACAGGTGAGGTGCCAGAAGACTGGAGGTTGGCTAACGTGGTGCCACTATTTAAGAAAGGTGGTAAGGAAAAGCCAGGGAATTCTAGACCCGTGAGCCTGACATTGGTGATTGGCAAGTTGTTGGAGGGAATTCTGTGGGACAGGGTTTACATGTACTTGGAAAGGCAAGGACTGATTATGAATAGTCAGCATGGCTTTGTGTGTGGGAAGTCATGTCTCATGAATTTGATTTTTTTTTAAGTATCAAAGAGGAGCAATGAGGGCAGAGTGATAGACATTATCTATATTGACTTCAGTAAGGCATTCAACAAGGTTCCTCATGGGAGACTGGTTAGCAAGGTTAGATTTCATCGAATACAGGGAGTGGTGGTGGAGGGTTGCTTTTCAGACTGGAGGCCTGTGACCAGTGGTGTGCTACAAGGATCAGTGCTGGCTCCACTGATTTTCATCATTTATATAAATGATTTGGATGTGAACATAGGGGGTATAAAGTTAAAAATCACAAAACACCAGGTTATAGTCCAACAGGTTTAATTGGAAGCACGAGCTTTCGGAGCGCCGCTCCTTCATCAGGTGGTTGTGGAGGACACAATTGTACGACACAGAATTTATAGTAAAAGTTTACAGTGTGATATAACTGAAATTATACATTGAAAAATACCTGGATTGTTTGTTGAGTCTTTCATCTGTTCGAATACCGTGATAGTTTCACTTCTTTCATGTGTAAATCACAAAACTTTTTTTTTGTTACAGTTAATCTGAGAATGTAACTTTAAAAAAAAAATGTTTTATGATTTACACATGAAAGAAGTGAAACTATCACGGTATTCAAACAGATGAAAGACTCAACAAACAATCCAGGTATTTTTCAACGTATAATTTCAGTGACATCACACTGTAAACTTTTGCTATAAATTCTGTGTCTTACAATTGTGACCTCCACAACCACCTGATGAAGGAGCGGCGCTCTGAAAGCTGGTACTTCCAATTAAACCTGTTGGACTATAACCTGGTATTGTGTGGTTTTGAACTTAGTGCACCCCAGTCCAACACCGGCATCTCCAAATCATGACTACTATAGGAGGTATAGTTAGTTTGCAGATGACACCAAAACTGGAGGTGCATTTTGACAGTGAAGGCTACCTCCGAGTACAACGGGATCTTGATCAGATGGGACGATGGGCTGAGGAGTGGCAGATGGAGTTTAATTTAGATAAAAATGAGATGCTGCATTTTGGAAAAGCAAATCAAAGCAGGACTTATTCACTTAATGGTAAGGTTCTGGGGAGTGTTGCTGAACTAAGAGACCTTGGAGTGCAGGTTCATAGTTCCTTGAAAGTAGAGTTGCAGGTAAATAGGATAGTGAAGGTGGTGTTTGGTATTCTTTCTTTTATTGGTCAGGGCATTGAATAACAGAGTTAGGGGGTCATGTTGCAGCTGTACAGGACATTGGTTAGACCACTGTTGGAATATTATGTGCAATTCTGGTCTCCTTCCTATCAGAAGGATGTTGGGAAGCTTGAAAAGGTTCAGAAAATATTAACAAGGATGTTTCCAGGTTTGGAGGATTTGAGCTATAGGGAGAGGTTAAATAGGCTGGGGCTGTTTTCCCTTGAGCGTCGGAGGCTGAGGGTTGACCTTATAGAGTTTATAAAATCATGAAGGGCGTGGATAGGATAAATAGACAAAGTCTTTTCCCTGGAGTGGAGGGGTCCAGAACTAGAGGGCTTAGGTTTAGGGTGAGAGGAGAAAGATATAAAAGGGACCTAAGGGGCAACCTTTTCATGCAGAGGATGGTGTGTGTATGGAATGAGCTACCAGATGAAGTGGTGGAGGCTCATACAATTACAGCATTTAAAGGGCATCTGGATGGGTATATGACTGGGAAGGGTTTAGAGGGATGTAAGCCAAGTGCTGGCAAATGGGACTATATTAGGTTAGAATGTCTGGTTGGCATGGGCAGGTTGCTCTGAAGGGTCTGCTTCTGTGCTGTACATCTCTATGATTCTAAGTACTCTTGCAACATTTAAGAAGCATATGGATGAGTACTTAAACCAAGAGCAGATAAATGGGGTTAGTATAGTTTGGCGTTTGTTGGTAAGCAAAGATACGGTGGGCGAAGGGCCTGTTTCTATGGTGTATGACTCTAACCCCTTTGTCTTTTGCACTGGACCTCTATACCATGTGCTCTCTTGCTCCTCTTCTTTCTTGATCAAAAGTATAAAAGAAGAACCTATTCTCCAACTCTTATCAGTTCTGAGTCTGGATGCAAAATGTTAACTGTTTCTCTCTCCACAAATATTGCTAGATGTGTTGAGTTTCTTCAGCATTCTTTGTTTGTTTCAGATTTACAGCAATTTGCTTTTAATCTCTGTTAATCTTGTATGTTGAAATGAAATCACCTCTAAACCTGTAAGAGGTCCTTGGTAAATTCACAACCACAATATTTCTGAATTTGTTCTGTATAATAAATTAACACACAAATCAACTGCATCTTAGACTCACAGCATGATCAGGCCTAATCTTAGTTCACAACTAACCATTAATGTCCCAATACCACAAATGTTCTATCCTGCATGGTAATGAAGGACATTATTTCTTTACATTAGTCTCTAATTCATCCAGTTGTTGTTGAAAAATTAAAACAATGACCATATTTCCAAAAAAGTGTGTGTGTATATGTGTGTGTGGGTTAGTCTCTCCAAACGAGAATGGCATTTGCTCACATTAACAACCAGTGCATGGAGTGTTTTAATGTGGGGAAGCTGTTGTGCTGCAATCATCATATGGTTCTGGTTGAGCAGGAAACTCTCCAGCTCTTACCGCCTGCTACAGGTACAGATTGATAATCAACCTGTTCAGCTAAGTTTGTAACATGCCTTTGTCAACTATTATTTTTGAAAGCACTCCATTGCCTGCAAAATATTTTAGGATGTACTCAGGTCCTACAGAAATGGAAATCTTTCTTTCATTGTTGTGGTTCTGTTCGCCGAGCTGGAAATTTTTGTTGCAAACATTTCGTCCCGTCTAGGTGACATCCTCAGTGCTTGGGAGCCTCCTGTGAAGCGCTTCTGTGGCGTTTCCTCCAGCATTTATAGTGGCCTGTCCCTGCCGCTTCAGGTTGTCAGTTTCAGCTGACCGCTGTAGTGGCCGGTATATTGGGTCCAGGTCGATGTGTTTGTTGATGGAGTTTGTGGATGAGTGCCATGCTTCTAGGAATTCCCTGGCTGTTCTTTGTTTGGCTTGCCCTATAATGGTAGTGTTGTCCCAGTCGAATTCATGTTGCTTGTCGTCTGCGTGTGTGGCTACTAGGGATAGCTGGTCGTGGCATTTCGTGGCTAGTTGATGTTCATGGATG
>NC_057739.1:37583875-37589832 GCF_004010195.1 Chiloscyllium plagiosum | reverse complement strand
CACGACCAGCTATCCTTAGTAGCCACACACGCAGACGACAAGCAACATGAATTCGACTGGGAAAACACCACCATTATAGGGCAAGCCAAACAAAGAACAGACAGGGAATTCCTAGAAGCATGGCACTCATCCACAAACTCCATCAACAAACACATCGACCTGGATCCAATATACCGGCCACTACAGCGGACAGCTGGAACTGACAACCGGAAGCGGCAGGGACAGGCCACTATAAATGCCGGAGGAAACACCACAGAAGCTCTTCACAGGAGGGTCCCAAGCACTGAGGATGGCACCTAGACAGGGGACGAAACGTTTGCAACAAAAATTTCCAGCTCGGCGAACAGAACCACAACAACGAGCACCCGAGCTACAAATCTTCACCCAAATTTTGATCTTTCTTTCATGTTAATTTTCAGATGGATTGATGGAAGCATATGGTGGGATCTTGCAGATTCTGGCCAATTAGTCTATCCAGGCTGTTGACCATCTCGAGTAGCTGCTTGATCCAATTTAGAACAATGCGTGACCACTCGGTTAAATTCAGGTAAATATGTTGTTTTGGAATTGTGTTGTTGTGAGTGTGTGAACGTTCTTATAAGATGACATCCAGACTACTTTCTGAAACAGAAGTTAGGCCACATTTTAAATGTTAATTTCCTTAATTCCTCATTTTAATGTTTCCCAGAACATGTTAGGACCTTGTCACAAAGACAAATAAATAGGGAAAAACGACATTTTATGCAGAATTTGGGGCACTGTTTTACAATAAAAATCACAGCTGCCTGTCTCAGGACTCTGAGCATTCTGTTATAATTCACTCTTCGGACAGTGGATTTTATAATTCAGCACAACATATTCAGACACCTCAGTGGTTACAATATGTATAATAGTTAGTTCACAAATGAGAAACATTAAATCCATATATCGACAATGACTTCTACAAAAAAGAACATAGTTATGCTTGGCTTTCCAATTACTGCTGCTGCCTTTGAGCTCCTTCAACCTGAGTGTGAACAGTGAGGTCCACACGTTGTGGTGAAACTCCATTGAGACTAGCTTACTGAGGCAGGAAGTGGTGTGATGTGTGTGAGGTGGTCCTAGCAGCAGAGTAGGAGAGGGAGATTGAATGTAAAGGATTTAGGAGTACATCAACTAAGTGACAGAACTTACAGCAGAGTTGACTGAAAGTGCAATGAAAAAATAGATTTTGAAGGTATTAATGACAGAGAGGAAGACAAGATAAGGGGATAGAACTCCAGTGGGAGCGGTCAAAACGTTGAATGGTTGAACATCAAAGTGAGGAACGCTGAGTGGGGAAGTACCAGAGAATCTGTGCCAGCTATTCCCTGTGTGATAAAGGCAATGGATATGATAATCCCATACCTCAACTATAACCTTTTCAGTGATGTAAGTAGCAAGTGGACAAGGACAACACCAATACTTCCATTGCAATATACAGAGGATCTACACCACACCATACAGGTCCTGTGTGAATAGATCCTAAAGGCGTTTTTAAATCTTCTGGCAGATCCTCACATACAGCTGCTACAGAGGATTGAATGGCCTTTCAAACAGGCTGTTTGGTTAAGTGCCAAGAAAAGAAAAAGGGATAACTTCAAAATATTTTTAAGCAAGTCCTTTGGAAAGCATGTCAAATTGAGAACATTAAATGTTTACCAGGATTTGTATGGGTTATCCTTAAGCTCAATCGCAATTCGTTGAAGACACCAATCTCTCCCATAAAACAGGTAGCAAGTCTATGGGGAGCACATCCTGTCCAGCATTCTGCCCCACTGAATACTAAGAAAACACCGTACCTGTTAAATATACTGAATGTCTTGTTTGCAAGGGCATCACTTATCCTTGCCTGCTCGGGCAGTGGGCGTTTGCCAGAATTGAGATGCTCCTTGTCAGCTCCTGGACTACTCTGAGGAGATGGTGCTCAGTACTTACAAATGGTGGAACATCCTGTAGCTCTTCCCAATTCAGCCCAAATCAAACTGAGGATGTGGGGTGAGGGGGTGGCACATTCTCAAACTATAGCTTTTACACTGGGGATGTCTTTGCCAAACTACTCAGTGAGTAGTATGGACTGCACTCATATACAGTCTTAATATCTATCCTCAGGACACTGTATAATAAACCGTGCTGTTTTTTTTGAACAGTAATGTTGGGACTCATTGTGTCTCTGGTGTTAACCCACCCATAAACAGATTAATAGAATTTAGTTTCACATCGGGTCTTAAACATTGATCCGTAACTCTGAACAAGAGGTATTCACGTGGTATGAAAAGTGTGGAGCTTGGAAGACTTGGCAAGTCATTGTCGCCAGGTGAAAAAGCGGAGCCTTTCGGAGGAAAAAAAATAAGCACTTTGTTTTGTAAAATAGTTAAAGAATACACATCCCTCCATGCAGAAGCTGCTGTTGGCCTTAGTAAGGGTATGGGGACACAGCAATGACAATGACAAATACACTCTGGTACTTCAGTGGCCCCTGCTCGCTGAAGGTGGTAGCACGCACTTTCAGGCGGTACACCCTGGGTTCCATCAGGGGGTGCAGAGTGTGCACGATCCCATGACCCCGGTCAGTGCGAATGGCAAAGGGACTTGCCACATCCTGCTCAATGGCAGTAAAGTTGGTCCTGCTCTGTAGCACACCACGCTCTGAGAACGCTGACAGTCGGATCACATCATGCTTGGCTGGGATTCCTCGAGGGAGGGTCAGCAGCTTGTACTGAAATGCCAGGGGACCAGCTGAACAGTGGAGGATGCAGCGTCGGTAACAGGTCCTAGGAAGAGAAGAATGGGAAGAAAATAGAAAACATTATGTTTCAGGACCAGGAAAGAGAAAAAAACAACTTCCATAATTGAACCCTGCATTCTTCCTCTTACCCTGGGCTGGCTCCCCTCCGGTAGCTGGCTGGACATGGCGTATCTATACATTGGTGGCTGCCTCTCATGTTGAAACACATCTGGTTCGGCCCACATTTGATATTCTGTTCCTGACATTCATCAATATCTGAAATAATGAAGCACAATGTATTGCATGGATGTCCAGCTAATAAGATAGAAATATGTCAACAACATTAACAAAGGGCAATTGCAAATGGCTCGATAAAATGCCTAAGATCATAAGAAATTGAAGCAGAAGTAACTCATTGGGACATTGATGCTGCACTATCAACCAATACGCTGGGCTAATCTGATTACTGCCTCAACCCCACATTCCTAACTAGCCCCATAATCCTTCAGTTGCTTATCAATTAAAGATCTGTCTTATTCAGACTTGATCGTGTTGATTGACACAGCCTCCTTTGCTCTGAGGAAGAATTCCAAAGACTAACAATCCCCTAAGAAAATAATTCCTCTCATCTTGGACTTAAAGGGGAGATGTCTTATGTTTAAACAGCTTAAGCTGAAACGTTTAGGTTCCTTGAGTAGGAGAAACAGCCTCTCAGCATTTACAGGGTTCAAGACCTTACAGAATCTTATGTTACAATAACATCACCTCTTATTCTTCTAACACCCCATCCTGCACAACCATTCCACTGAAGACAACATTTCATTCTATGAATCAATGAAATGAACATTCTCTGAACTCCTTAAGTCATTAAAGCTGTACACATTGCTCTAGGTGCAATCGCACCAATGCTACATACTGTTGTAGCAAACTATCTCTATGTTTATACTCCATTTCTGTTGCAATAAAGACCAACATTTCATTTGCCTTCCTACTTACTTGCTAAACCTTCACAATGATTGTTTGAAATTCATGTGCAAAGACATGCAGAGCCCATTGGATTGAGGCATTCTGTAGTCTCTCTCCAGCTATATAATATTCTGCTTTTCTATTCTTCCTGCAAAAGTGGAAAATTTCACATTTTCTTACATTCTGCTCAATATGCTAAATTTTTCCTGCTCACTTACCTAGATCCTTTTGCAGACTCTTTATAGCTCCATCCCTCAAAAACTCACACTCCTTTTTGTAAACCAGAAGAATTAAACAAGATGGATTCACTCAGTTGTGACTTCAACATCAAACCAGGGAATGGCATTGACTCCCTAAAGTCAGTCTCACTTGGTGCTGAGGTGTGGTGCCCAAATTTGGGACAGCTAGCCCACAGATTAGCTGAGTAACAGCCTGACATAGTCATACACATAGAACCATATTTACCAGCTCAGATTTCTCCATCACTATCCCAATGTCTGTGTTGACCCCCTGGAACTAGCTACAGAATAGAGCTCTGCATTCTCTAGCTTTCTGATGTAGTTGATCTCTTAACGCCCGATATCATTCATGTTTTCTTTGTTTCCACGTTCCCCCCAAAGTATTTTTGTCCCCTTTGAAATATAGGATTCAAAAGTGTCCACATTACCCTGAGTGCTTTCAGAGAGTAGAGGTGTAATGAATTGGGAAATTAATCATTACTCATTATTATATTGGTATTACAGGAACAGCAACGTAGTGGGATTGTGTGGGGTTGGGCATGGAAAAAACTCTGAACTGGATCTGTTGACTCAGTTTATAAATGTTATATCTTAGTCATAAAGATGAACAGGCTTTTAATCTAAACGCTGGTGACTCCTCATCTTAGTCCTAAAAGGTTTACACCTCGTCTGTAACCAATGACCCTGGTTCTGAACTTCCTCCCCATCAGGAACATCCTTCCTGCATCTAATCTGTCCAGCCTGTTAGAATTTTATCGGTTTATTTTGGAGTCCCCTCAATCTTTCAAATTCCAGTGAATACAATCCTAACCTGATCAGCCAGGAATAACCAAGAACTGGCAGCATCAGGAAAAAGAAAATCAGAACATAGGGAAAGAGATTTTGTTTTATCAAGGGATAACACCATAAGGAACAAGCCATTGTCATAGACAGCATGATCCTCTATGTTGTTCATCACTTACCCTGGCAGTTTCTACCATTGGGCAGCAGTCGATAGCCGGATGGGCAAATGCAATGGTAGCTGCCCTGGGTGTTCTTGCAATCATGCTGGCAGACATGCCAAGTCTGGCATTCATTGATATCTGGAACAAAATAAAACAACCCACACACTCAAATCTGGCATGGCACTGAGCATCTAATTCTAGATTCCAATTCAGAACTAAATCAATATTTGTCCTTGTTTCTTGCATTAACTCTTCTCTGTACACATTTTGCAATCACATGATATGGTAAAGGACAAAGGTGGCTACACTTCATAAATACTGAGATCGTGAAAGGTGCTTTAGAAAGGTTTGCTAGCACTCTTCGGGGGGGTTTAAACTAATTTGGCAGGGGGATGGGATCCTATTTGTCCTTGTTTCTTGCATTAACTCTTCTCTGTACACATTTTGCAATCACATGATATGGTAAAGGACAAAGGTGGCTACACTTCATAAATACTGAGATCGTGAAAGGTGCTTTAGAAAGGTTTGCTAGCACTCTTCGGGGGGGTTTAAACTAATTTGGCAGGGGGATGGGATCCGGACTTGTAGTCCAGCAAGTAAGCTAGCTGTGTGTCAGGATGCCCAAGACTGTAGGGAGGCTGTGGAGAAAGTAGCACTGACAGGGACTACTTGCGGACACAGAGATGGGCTCAAGTGCGTATACTTCAACGCAAGGAGTATCAGAAACAAGGTGGGTGAACTTAAGGCGTGGATCGGTACCTGGGACTACGATGTTGTGCCCATCACGGAACGTGGATAGATGTGGGACAGGAATGGCTGTTGGAGGTTCCTGGTTACAGGTGTTTCAGTAAAATTAGGGAGGGTGGGAAAAAAGGAGGGGGGGTGGCATTGCTAATTAGAAATGCAGAAAGGAAGTTTGAGGGGGATCTGCCTCTGGAGGTAGTATGGGCTGAAGTCAGAAATAGGAAAGGTGCAGTCACCTTGTTGGGTGTTTACTATAGGCCCCCCAATAGCAGCAGAGATGTGGAGAAACAGATGGGGAAACAGATTGTGGAAAGGTGC
>NC_057739.1:37578010-37581791 GCF_004010195.1 Chiloscyllium plagiosum | reverse complement strand
AGAGGGTGCAGAGAAGGTTTACCAGGATGTTGCCTGGAATGGAGAGGAAGTCGTACGAGGATAGGTTGAGAGTTCTCGGCCTTTTCTCGTTGGAACGGTGAAGGATGAGGGGTGACTTGATAGAGGTTTATAAGATGATCAGAGGAATAGATAGAGTAGACAGTCAGAAACTTTTTTCCCCGGGTACAACAGAGTGTTACAAGGGGACATAAATTTAAGGTGAAGGGTGGAAGGTATAGGGGAGATGTCAGGGGTGGGTTCTTTACCCAGAGAGTGGTGGGGGCATGGAATGCGCTGCCCGTGGGAGTGGTAGAGTCGGAATCATTGGCGACCTTTAAGCGGCAATTGGATAGGTACATGGATGGGTACTTAATCTAGGTTAGAAGTTCGGCACAACATCGTGGGCCGAAGGGCCTGTTCTGTGCTGTATTGTTCTATGTTCTATGTTCTAAATGCAAGTTATTTATTTGTTACGTGAGGACTGTGTAGGGAGGCAATACAATAGTAATTTCTATAATATCCTGTTCATCTCCTAAACAGGTACATATCAAACAAGACTACACAGGGCGAGACACTGAGATTCAGTGTTGTAATTCAATCCAGAATAACGTTGTCTCAAGCTGTAAAGGATCCGTGCTGTGTGAGAAAAAAGGTTTACAATTGGGGTAGATGGTGGGTGATGGTAATGTCTCTGGACTGGTAGTCCAGAAGGTCAGGGTAATGCTTTGGGAATGGAGGGTTCATGCTAACTGGTGAAATTTCAATTCAATGTCTCTATGGGGAACTGAAGGCTTGTTTCAGTAATGGTAACAATGGAATGATTATCTTTAAAGCCCACATAGTTCACCAATGCCATTATGGCATTATATTGGATAGTGCCACTTCCAGAGCTGACAACAGTCGAATGAGATAATATTTCTTGGGTGTAACAGTTCTGTGGTATTAGAAGGGTTTTAATTCAACATGTTGTGCAGCACACTGGAATTTGGAACGTGCTAATACTTCATTAAGAGCAAATATAATCCTTTAATCATGGAGTTAATCCACTTGCACTGCCAATGCAAATTAGTCTATTAAATATTTGCTGTCTTCACATATTTACAGATGGGATGAGAGGGACAGAGTTTGTTAAACAATGTCGCCATCTTCTGGACAATAAAGGAGCTGGTTGAAGAGAAGTTGCTTCACTTAAACTGCTCAACCCTTTCCTAGCCTTTTCTTACTCTCTCCCATTTTCTTAGCATTTTTCTTTTCTGACCGGATTGTAATGAAGATGCTATTCCTGAAATGGTCCTCCCTTTGTTCCTTCTGCTGAACATGAATTTCTTGAATATTGCTGCTTTTTTCTGTTTTTATTTGATTTGTAATTCTGTTTATCCTAACCTTTTTCTTCTCATTTTTATTACTCTTTTTCTCCTCAGTTCTCTCCTTCCATCCCCTGTATACTTTAATTTTATTACCATCAAATACTCATAACCCTGCATTTTGTCTACACTCAACAAATTGTGAATTCTGCAAAATCCCAGAGGGTATTTTCCATTTTCATTGAGATTTAATGAAAAAAAATGATCATTTATCCATCGTGGGTAAGGCTAGCATTTATTTCCCATGCCTAGTTGTCCCAGAGAATGTGGTGGTGAACCACCTTCTTCACTTGCTGAAGTTCTTGTGGTGTAAGTACATCACAGTTAGGATATTGACCTGTGGCAGTGAAGGAACAGCGATTTGTTCCAAGTCAGCATCATGTGCAGGTAGGAGGGGAACTTGTAAATGGTAATATCCCCATGCATCTGGCTTTCGAGGTGATGGAGGTTGTGGGTTTTGAAAGTCTTGTCAGAGGAGCCTTAGTGTGTTGCTGCAAAGCATTTTGGAGATGATAAACATTTTTGTCATCATGTGGAGTCAGGTGGTGAGGTAGTCACCATAGCATTCTCAGACTCTGACCGACTTTTAAACCACAGTATTTATATGGGTGATCCAGTTCAGTTCCTGGTCAATAGTTACTCCCAAGATATGCTGGTGTTCAGATATGAAATTATACAAAACACAATAGATTGGGAAAAAAAAATTATACAAAGAAACAAAATAGGAGCAGGTGTAGGCCCCTAAAGCCTGCATCACTTAATACAATCATGGCTGATCTGCTTGCGTTTTAACTCCATATTCTGATCAATCACCAATAAACTTTGATTTCTTTACCTAACAGAATCTATTCACTTCTGCCAAATATTCAATGATCCCACTTTCCCTCATCTCAGCCCTAAAATGCCGACAACTAATTTTAAAACAGTGTCCTTTAGTTCTGGACTGATCCACAGGAGAAAACATTCCTTCCATGTCCACCTTGTCAGGACCATACAGGATCTTAGACTTAATTAAAACTCAGAATTTCTTGCTGAAAACATTACTCACCTGTACAGACCCCATTCCTCTTTCTGTATCCAGTGGGACAGGACTTCCTGTTGTCTTGTGTCTCAAATTCCCGGTTCATCTTCCAGCCCAGCCAGGTGTAGAAGGGGTTAATCTGGTTCTGGCTGGTCTGCTGGCTGTGGCTATATTGACTGATGGAGACTAATTGGGGTCTGAAGCTTGTGATTGTGCTGTTGCTCAGTTTAGGCGTTTCCAATCCAGCACAGGACTTGGCATCACCCTGTAGCCGCTTTCCAGGAGGACACAGGCACTTGTAGCTGCCAACCAGGTTTCGACATTGGTAGACACAGGGCTTGGGAATCTGTTGGCATTCATCGACATCTGGTGCAAAAGGGATGGGAATGGAGCGGGGAGCATAAATCAAGATGTATTCATATAAAATATTAATCATCGGGAAGAAATTGAAAGCACTAGGCATCACATTCACACTTTCACCAAGTTCTTAAGGACTCAATCTGTGCTCTCTGCTCATTCTGAATTTTTAACATGGCTAGAAACAAACTGCACAAGATTACCTGATATTCAGGGCAGGACTTCGTGAGTGACAGGCCACTCACTGAAATCCATAGGGAAAGTCTGCGAGAAGCTCAAAGGTACTGTAGATGACTGAATTTAATAATACTGTATTCTCAAGTAGGTATCAGCAGCAGAACCCCATTTAGAGGATGCCTTGCTGTCAATATGACCTTTATTTCATTAATAAGGAACATTTATTTGTCCATTTTCTCCTTTTCAGTTGCCATGGGTTACACCTATTGTTGGAATCCTAGAGTTGTCAACCCATCATGACTGCCCTGGAGTCATAGTGTCATAAAGTCATAGAGATGTACAGCATGGAAACAGACCCTTTGGTCCAACCCGTCCATGCCGACCAGATATCCCAACCCAATCTAGTCCCACCTGCCAGCACCCAGCCCATATCCCTCCAAAACCCTTCCTATTCATATACCCATCCAATGCCTTTTAAATGCTGCAATTGTACCAGCCTCCACCACATCCACTGGCAGCTCATTCCATACACATACCACCCTCTGCATGAAAGTGTTGCTCCTTAGGTCTCATCTATATCTTTCCCCTCTCACCCTGAACCTATGCCCTCTAGTTCTGGACTTCCTGACCCCAGGGAAAAGACTTTGTCGATTTATCCTATCCATGCCCCTCATAATTTTGTAAACCTCGATAAGGTCGCCCCTCAGCCTCCGAAACAGGGAAAACAGCCTCAGCCTGTTCAGCCTCTCCCTGTAGCTCAGATCCTCCAACCCTGGCAACATCCTTGTAAATCTTTTCTGAACCCTTTCAAGTTTCACAACATCTTTCCGATAGGAAGGAGACCAGAATTGCACGCAATATT
>NC_057739.1:37530049-37577883 GCF_004010195.1 Chiloscyllium plagiosum | reverse complement strand
TAAAGGGACGGCTGGAAAATGGGAAGCCTTCAGGAATGCTGTATATTCCTGTCAGGGTGAAAGGGAAGGCTGGATGACTAAAGAGATTGAGGGTTTGGTTAAGAAAAAGAAGGAGTTTTAGATCAGGTGTAGACAGGATAGATCGAGTGAATCCTTAGAAGAGTGTAAAGAAAGTAGGAGTATACTTAAGAGGGAAATCAGGAGGGCAAAACGGGGACATGAGATAGCTTTGGCAAATAGAATTAAGGAGAATCCAAAGGGTTTTTACAAATATATTAAGGGCAAAAGGTTAACTAGGGAGAGAATAGGGCCCTTTCGGGATTGAAGTGTTGGATATTTTGAAAAGCATTAAGGTAGACTGCCCCAGGATCTGATGGGATCTATCCCAGAATTCTGAGAGAGGTGACAGAAGAAATTACTGGAACTTTGTAAGAAATCAATGTATCTTCCTTAGTCACAAATAAGGTCATAGAGGACTGGAGAATAGCCAAAATTGTTCCTTTGTTCAAAATCTATTTTTCAAAGCTGAGTTGGAGGTAATGCAGGATAGGCATGTCCCTTTGAAAACAAGGGATAGGAAAAGCAAGATGCATGAACCGTGGATGACAGGAGACTAGCCAAGAGGAAAAGGTCTAGGCAGCTAAGAACAGAACAGGCCTTGGAGGAATATCGGGTGAGTAGGACCAATCTTAAATGAGGAATCAAGCAGGCTAAAAGGGGTCATGAAATAACTTCAGCAAGCAGAATTAAGGAGAATCCCAAGGCCTTTTATTCATATATGAGAAGCAAGAGGGTAACTAGAAAAAGGGTTGGTCCGCTAAAGGATAAGGAAGGAAGGTTGTGTCGAACCTGAGAAAATGGGTGAGATTCTCAATGATTACTTTGCATCAGTGTTCACTGAGGAGAGGGGCATGATGAATGTTGAGATTAGAGATAAAAGCTTGTTTACTCTGGATCACATTGACGTACGCAAGGAGTATGTGTTAAGTAGGCTAAAGGATATTAAGGTGGACAAATCCCCATGACCGATGGGATCTATCCCAGGTTGCTGAGGGAGGCAAGAGAGGAAATAGCTGGGGTGCTGACAGATATCTTTGTGGCATCCTTAAACACAGGTGAAGTGCTGGAGGACTGCTAATGTCCCCCTGTTCAAGAAGGGTAGTAGGAATATTCCAGGTAGCTACAGGCCAGTGAGCCTGATGTCAGTGGTGGGAAAGTTGCTGCAGAAGGTACTGAGGCATAAAATCTATTATTATTTGAAAGAAAATGGGCTTATCGGTGATAGGCAACATGGTTTTGTCTGGGGGAGATCATGCCATACCAACTTAGAGTCATAGAGTCATAGAGATGTACAGTGTGGAAACAGACCCTTCGGTCCAACCTGTCCATGCCGACCAGATATCCCGACCCAGTCTAGTCCCACCTGGGTTGGGATACCTGGTTGGCATGGACAGGTTGGACCGAAGGGTCTGTATCCATGCTGTACATCTCTATGACTCTAAGTTGGTAAGGCATGATCTCCCCTATACAAAACCAAGTTGCCTTTCACCGATAACTTAATAGAGTTCTTTGAGGAAGCGACCAAGTTGATAGATGAAGGAAAGGCTGTCGATGTCATATACATGGACTTTAGTAAGGCTTTGATAAGGTTCCCTATGGTAAACTAATGGAGAAAGTGAAGTCTCATGGTGTGCAGGGTGTTCTAGATAGATGGATAAAGAACTGGTTGAGCAAAAGGAGACAGAAAGTAGTAGTTATAGGGAGTTCCTTGAAATGGAGAAAGGTGACCAGTGGTGTTCCACAGGGATCAGAGCTAGGGCCTCTGTTGCTTGTGTTGTACATAAATGATCTGGAAGAGGGCGCTGTTGGTCTGATCAGCAAGTTTGCAGACGACACAAAGGTTGGTGGAGTAGCAGAAAGCATAGGGAACTGTCAAAGAATACAGGACAATATAGATAGACTGGTGAGTTGGGTGGAGAAGTGGCAGATGGAGTTCAATCCGGGCAAATGTGAGGTGATGCATTTTGGAAGGTCTAATTCTAGAGCAAACTATACTGTAAATGGAAGAGCCTTGGGAAAAGTTGATGTGCAGAGAGATTATACAAAATTGTACAAACTTTGATTCGGCCGTATTTAGAATACTAAGTACAGTTCTGGTCACCACATTATCAAAAGGATGTGGATGCTTTGGAGAGGGTGCAGAGAAGGTTGACGAAGATGTTGCCTGGTATGGAAGGTGTTAGTTACGAAGAGAGATAGAGTAGGTTAGGATTGTTTTCATTAGAAAAAAGGAGATTGAGGGGGGAATCTGATTGAGGTCTACAAAATCATGAAGGGTATAGACTGGGTAGATAGAGATAAGCTTTTTCCCAGGGTGAGGGATTCAATAATGAGAGGTCATACGTTTAAGGTGAGAGGAGAAAAGTTTAAGGGGGACACATGTGGAAAGTACTTCACACAGAGGGTGGTCGGTGTTGCCAGTAGAGGTAGTAGAGGCAGGCATGGTATTCATTTAAGGTTCGTCTGCACAGATGCATGAGAAGGTGGGGTGCATACAGATTCTTAGGAATTGGACAATAGGTTTAGACAGTGGATTTGGATTGGCACAGGCTTGGAGGGCCGAAGGGCCTGTTCCTGACCCGTAAATTTCCTTTGTTCTTTTTTTAGGAAGGGCAACAGTGTTCATCCGGGAAATTACAGGCTGGTGAGCCTTACGTCAGTGGTAGAGAAATTATTAGAAAAGATTCTTGGAGTCATAGAGTCGTACAGTCTAGAAACAGACTGTGTGGCCCAACTAGTTCACACTGACTATGTTCTCAAACCAAACTAGTCCTACTTGCCTGGATCTGGCCCATATTCCTCCAAACCTTTCCTATTCATGTGCTTATCTAAATGTCTTTTAAACGTAACTGTACATGTATCCAACACTTCCTCTGGCAGCTCATTTCACACACTAACCACTCTCTGTGTAAAAGGATTGTCCCTCATATCCTTTTAAAATCTTTCTCTTCCAACCTTAAAATATGCCCCCTTGTGTTGAATTCCCCCACCTTAGGGAAAAGACCTTTGCTATTCACCTTATCTAGGAACCCCATGATTTTATAAACCTCTATCAGGTCACCTATGCTCCAGTGAAATAAATCCCAGCCTATCCAGTCTATTTTTATAACTCAAATCCTCCATTCCTGGCAACATCCTGGTAAATCTTTTCTCACCCCTCCCCAGTTTAATAATATCCTTCCTACAACAGGGCAAGAGGATTCACCAACATCCTGTTCATCCTTAACATGTGGTCCCAATTCTTATACTCAAAGGTGTGAGCAATGAAGACAAGTATGCAAAACACCTTCCTTAACCATCTTGTTTACCTTCAGGACATGATTTATTCACATTTGGAAAATTATGCACATACTTTTGACAGGCAAGCAAGGCTTTGTGTGGGGAGGTTGTTAAAAACTTAAGACTGAGTTTTTTGAAGAAGTAACAAAGATGACTGATGAGGGCAGAGCAATGGGTGTTGTCTAATGGACTTACAGAACATGAATAGGCAGGGAATAGAGAGATACAGGCCGCCTGTAGGCAAAAGGCTTTTAATTTAGAAAAGGCGTCATGTGTCAGCATAGGATTAGTGGGACAAAGGGCCTGTTCTTGTCCTGTACTGTACTTCATTCTCTTGTTCTTCGCCCTTGAACACTGTTTTCAGCAACTCAGGAGTAAAATTATTAAGTAGCTTGGCTTAAAGTCAAGAATTACTCAGTCAGATAATGAAAAACTTATTGATTTCCTGGTTGTGTAGGAAGTCAGTGATAACCAACATGGCATGAAGAAGGGGTGGGCATGTTTTGAGGTACAACTGTGAAGTGACAATTTCTCCAGTAAATCATCCATCGAGGGTTGGCAACACATTTTAAACAGAGCGGCTGACTCTAGACCTTCACTAATACCACTTTACACCTAATTCACAAACAGAAATGAGAGTGTGCCTTGATAGTAGCTGACGCTTCCTTTAATTTCTCTCTACCGTGCAACCCTTCTTTTGTACGACATGGTTCCTTTAAGATAGTTGCATGACTGGTCAGGAACACATCTTAAAGGGACCTGTTGCCTTTGCGTGACCTGTTTGTTCCCTGCACAGTATGTTCCCTAGCCTAGAGGGAATGCTGGTGACACCTTTCTCTTGGGTCTGGATAGGGAATGGTACAAACTGCATCAAGTCAATGAAGCTTTTTATAGCTTCCATCCTCTACTCTCCTTTTTACCCAGTCCTGTACCCCAACACTCCCTCTGCCACTTACCCAGACATGGTCTTCCCACACCCTGTGAGCGATAACCAGGAGGACAGCTGCAGTGGTAACTTCCTGCTGTGTTCTCACACTTCTGATTGTATCGACACAGGTGGTCCCCTGTTTTACACTCGTCAACATCTACAAAAAGAAAGAGTGGTGAGAGATTTTGAAAAGTAGAATATTCCACTCTGTTCGACTCAACTAGGGAGAGAAGCAACTATCCATATGTTAACAGGTCAAAGGTCAAACTCAGGGCTCTTCAAGCAATGTCCTGGATGTAATCTTGCACAAAACTGTTAAATTGTTCAGATTTATACTGAACCAAATTCTACATATTTAGGATTGCTGACCAAATGTTCGAGTCAAAGAGCTGTGTTTTCAGGAGAGGCTTAAAGGAGGAGAGACAGGTGAGGAGATTTAAGAAGGGAATTTAGAACTTAGTGTGTATGCAGTGACACCATCACCCATGATGGGGAAATGAAGGGATGGGCAAGAGGCCATAATTAGAGGAATGGCAAATTCTCAACTAAGGGATTAGAAGAGATTAATAGAGAGGTGGGAGGCCATGCTGGGATTTGAGCGTGGAGAATGAAACCCACTAAATTGAAGCACTGACAGTACTGAAAAGTACTGTAGGTCAGCGAGCACAGGGGTGATGGGTAATGGGATTTGGTGTGAAATAAAACATGCATGGCAGAGATTTGGATGAATTAAAGTTTACAGAGAATGGGAAATCAGGTGGCAACATGGTAAATGCTAATTTTCTCACATCAGCAAGTTACCATTGGGAAATTTTAATTCCCAAGCAGGTGGAAGAAGGTCAGATCATCATTGGATTTGTATCAGCCAACAAGTAAGCAGCCTGAACTCCTTAACTGGCTCGTGGTCCTTGGCCTCAGAGTTCACAGCACTTCATGTACATTTCCAAGTATTACTTAAATGTGATGAAGTTTCTGCTTCTCCCACTTTTTCAGACAATGAGTTTCAGTTTCCCACTCTCTGGGTGAAATAAATTACACTTACAGGTGATGGTGTTCCCTTGTATCTGCTGCCCTTGCCCTTCCAGGTGGAAATGGTTGTCAATTTGGAAGGTCCTGTGTCAGGCTCTTCAGTGAAGATGGTTGGGCTGAGGACACTACCCTGAGCAACTTCTGCAGAGATGCCCTGGAGCTGAGTTGACTGACCTCCAACTATCAACAATTGTCCTATGTGTCAGGTATGACTCCAGAGGAGGGTTTTTCCCTGGATTCCCACTGACTCCAGTTTTGCTAGGGCTCCTTGATGCCACACTTAGTCAAATGTGGCCTTGATGTTAAGCGCTGTCACTCTCACCTAAGCTCCAAAAATTCTCTAATCTAGACTACAACCTGTCAAACCTCCTGTTTACCCTCTCAACAATGCAATTACGCATTTCTTCTAGGAGAAGAAATTGCAGGGAAGCCCAGAGCAAATGGGAACTAGCCTTTGACTACCAGAGTGTTACAACATGGGGTAAACTCTCCTGCTTAATTTAAAACCAGCAACACAGAAAACATTTATCCCCATGCAGCAATCTATGAAAATTTGATAGGCCAAGAACTAGTTAAAGTAAAAATTAACAACTTTATTTCTTAAAGTGTAACAGAGAATAATTAACGAACAACTACTTACAATTCCTTCCTCTAACCTTCCTTTTACCTACCCTCCCATAATACTCGTCCGATAAAACTCCCAATTACGATTTACAAAACAAAACTTCTTATCTCAAAACCAGGCAGCTTTCTTTTTCTCTGAATTCTGGTCTTCTTTTCTTCTTCTTAGGGATTTTTGCTTCACAGATTACTGATCGATAAAGTTACTTTTAAGAGAGCTTTACTTCAGGCAGTCTTTTCTACATGCTGGTAGCTTGGCAGTTCTCCTTCCAACTGTTCAATTTTTCCCGGTCTTATACCCTCAAAGCATCGGATTGTGTCATTGGCTTTTAAGATTGTCAATATACTCAATTGAAACTGGATTGGAGTTTGGTATTTTTTGGGGTATAATTTAAACTGATTGGCCTAACTCGAATCTGTTTGTCATTTCCAGGCAACCAGCTAATCGAGTTGTTTGACCAAATGTTACATTATATTTCTTTTCAGAACACTTGGTTTTGTCAAGTAGTTCTGTTGCTTTTAACTCTCTTAAAGGTACTGTACACCCACATCTTCATAACAGAGGTTTAAGCAAGGGTACTTACCACCACAGGTTCCACTGGGTAATCGCATGGTGCCATGAGGGCAGCTCTCTGTGCATTGGTATCCTCCCTCGGTGTTCTGGCACTCCTGGTCTGGCCGGCACACGTTCATGTTGCACTCGTTGATATCTGCAATTAAAGGATAAATTTGAATACTCAGTACTTGCCACAGCTTTAAAGCTGCTGGCTAACTTTACACAAGTGGACAGTGAAGAAAGTTACCTCAGATTACAACAGGATCTTGATCAGATGGGCCAATGGGCTGAGAAGTGGCAGGTGGAGTTTAATTCAGATAAATATGAGGTGCTGCATTTTGGGAAAGCAAATCTTAGCAGGACTTAAACACTTAATGGTAAGGTCCTAGGGAGTGTTGCTGAGCAAAGAAACCTTGGAGTGCAGGTTCATAGCTCCTTGAAAGTGGAGTCGCAGGCAGATAGGATAGTGAAGAAGGCGTTTGGTATGCTTTCCTTTATTGCATAGACTATTGAGTATAGGAGTTGTGAGGTCATGTTGTGGCTGTATAGGACATTGGTTAGGCCACTTTTGGAATATTGCGTGCAATTCTGGTCTCCTTCCTATTGGAAGGATGTTGTGAAACTTGAAAGGGTTCAGAAAAGATTTACAAGGATGTTGTCGGGATGGAGGATTTGAGCTACAGGGAGAGGCTGAACAGGCTGGGGCTGTTTTCCCTGGAGGGTCGGAGGCTGAGGGGTGACCTTATGGAGGTTTATAAAACTTCTGGGGGAGTCCAGAACTAGAGGGCATAGGTTTAGGGTGAGAGAGAGAAGCTATAAAAGGGACCCAAGGGGCAACCTTTTCACGCAGAAGGTGGTATGTGTATGGAATGAGCTGCCAGAGAAAGTGGTGGAGGCTCGTACAATTGCAACATTTAAAATGCATCTGGATGGGTATATGAGTAGGAAGGGTTTGGAAGGATATGGGCTGGGTACTGGCAGATAGGACTAGATTAGGTTGGGATATCTGGTTGGACGAGTTGGACTGAAGGGTTTGTTTCCATGCTGTACATCTCTATGACTCTGTAACATTAACCCTGCTCAAGGGGTAGCATTCTCACATCTATCAGAAAGTTGGGAGTTCAAGTTCCAGACAAGAGGTTTGAGCACAAAAATAAAGGCTGACATCGCTGAGGGAGCTCAGTTATATCAGCTCTGAAGAAGGGTCACTGAACCTGAAATGTTAACTCTGCTTTCTCTTCACAGATGTTGTCAGACCTGAGTTCCTTCAGAATTTTGGTCTAGTTTCAGATTTCTGGCATTCGCAGTTCTTTATTTCATACCACTGGGGGAATGTTGCCTGTGGGCTATGCTGTCTTTCAGATGAGGTCCTGTCTTACCTCTTAGGTCTCTCACAGAAACAATTGGAAAAAAGACCATGAGACTGCTGCTCAGTGTCCTGTCCAATAGCAGCATCCAGGGAACAGGAGATTCGACATTTCGGGCACATTCCTGAATCATTCCTGAAGAAGGGCCTGTGCCCGAAACGGCGAATCTCCTGTTCCCTGGATGCTGCCTGACCTGCTGTGCTGTTCCAGCAATAAAGTTTCAACTTTCTCTTCACAGATGTTGTCAGACCTGAGTTCCTTCAGAATTTTGGTCTAGTTTCAGATTTCTGGCATTCACAGTTCTTTATTTCATACCACTGGGGGAATGTTGCCTGTGGGCTATGCTGTCTTTCAGATTAGGTCCTGTCTTACCTCTTAGGTCTCTCACAGAAACAATTGGAAAAAAGACCATGAGACTGCTGCTCAGTGTCCTGTCCAATACTTATCCCTCAAACTACATCACAACAGGCGATCTGATCATTATCACATTGCTGTTTGTGGGAGCTTGCTGTGTGCAAATTAGCTGATACATTTCCTACTTTACAACTACAACCATACTTAAAAGAGTTCTTCAAAGTGAGTTGCGCTTTATTATGAACAAAGGTGGTTTCTAAACATCATGGAATCCAAGGTTCAACTCCGCAGATTTCTGCAGAGTTGGTGTGCCTGAGTCATGACTTTGGGAGGTACAATTGACTTTAGTGAGTCACTGTGGATGAAGAAACCTCAAACGTAGATGTACCCTTCGTGATATCATCAAGTGACTGTGCATGAATCAATCAAACATTTATATCCTTTTCCAATAATTTTTGAATTAATGGTGGAAAATGAAAAATGAACACCATGTTTGTTAATGTCTGTACATAGTATTCTGGGGGTTAATCTTTAATTCTTGGAAACTCCAGGGTAATCCTAGAGGGTTGGTAACCCCCACTTTTTACTTAACTGTAGACCTTTTGATTCCTTTTCTTGATCGGTTGCTTCTTCTAGGGAGCTTTCTTTGAGGAGGAAGAATAAATTGCAATTGAGACGCAGAACAACTTTCTGTCAAGGGGAAATCTAACACAGGTCTTTACAATTAAGAAAGGTTTCGATACAGAGAGAATGTTTCCACTTGTGGGAAAGAGTGTAACTAGAAACTGTCAATATAATATAATAAGCAAGAAATTCAACAGGGAATTCAAAGGAAACAATTTTACCCAAAGAGTGGTGAGAATGTGGAGCTTCTTACAATAAGGAGTAGATGAAGTGAATAGTATATATTCATTTTGGGAGAATAGATAAGCATTTGAAGGAGATGAGAATTAGGGTTACAACAAAAGAGTATATGGGGAAAGATTGGAGGATGTTGGTTGGAGAATAAACACTAGCATGCAGGCTGGTTGGGTTGAGTAGCCTGTTTCTGTGGAGTATATCCTTTCTAATACTGACCGACACAATGCTGTCCCCTGCGCTGATAACCAGGATCACAGCCACATCGGTAGGTACCAACAGCATTGAGGCAGCGCTGTTGACAGGGTGGGTTGGCTGACTCCTCACATTCATTAATATCTAAAAGGAAAAGTCAAATAGAGAAATCATATGAAAAGTAGCTATAGCCCCGAACCGCTGCTAAGTTTCAGTTGTATTACTCGGGCCCTAGCAGAGAGTTCAATTTGCTGATCTCAGCCGAGACAGTGTTGGGGAGACTACAAACAGATTCAGTAACCTGGCAGAGGAGGGAGATGGAAGAGAAAAAAAAAATCAATCATCTACCTTTCTGTTAATCAGCAAGCAATTCAGTAACTCCCACTGCATGGGAGGACGCTAGCATCATGCTAATGTTACAGGATTAATAATCTAGCGACTGAGATCAATAAACTGAAGACAGGAGTTCAGATTTGACTGATGAGGGGGCAGAGATTTTAAATTCAATTTTAAAATTCTGGAATAAAAAGTTAGTCTCATTAACAATGATCATGAAACTATTAGAGTGTTGTAAAAGTTTATCTAGTTCACTAATATCTGTTTAGGAAAGAAATCTGCCTTCTTTAACAGTCTACCAGACAGCATCAGGTGGTGCAGAAGTTGATGTTTCCGGTGTAACCTTCTTCAGGACTGGGGGTGGGTGTGGGGGAAGCTGCAGATAAAGTGGGAGGTGGGGGCAGGGTGGTAAAGTGGGGATAGGTGGAGGCAAGTTGAAAGGGCGACCTGATTGGTCAATGGGAGGAATGAATCCGGTTGGTGGCAGGGAGCAGTGGAAGGGAGGGGGAGGGACTGGGAAGGGAGTTGGGAGTTGGGAGTTGGGAGATGGGGAAGGAGGCTCTTTGAAATTGGAGACTGATCCTCCCAGTCACCACTCATTTCAATTCCCCTAACTACTCCCTTTCCGACATGACCATCCTTGGCCTCCTCCATTACCAAACCTAACCACAGCTCCTATTGGAGGAACAATACCTTATCTTCTGCCTGGGCAACCTACAGCCCAGAGGACGCAACATTAGATAACTCCAATTTCAACTAACCTCCCTCCCTATCCCCAAACTCCCTTCCCAGACCTTCCTCTTTCCTTCCACTGCTCCCTGCCACCAACCGGATTCATTCCTCCCATTGACCAACCACATCGCACCCTCTACCTGTCTTCACCTATCTCCACTTCACCACACTGCCCCCACCTCCCACTTTATCTGCAGCTCTCCCAACACCCACTCCCACTCCTGAAGAAGGGTTACACCTGAAACATCAACTTCTGCACCTCCTGAGGCTGCCTGGCTTGCTGTGTTCTTCCAGCCTCCTGCCTGTCTACTTGGGATTCCAGCATCTGCGGTTTTTTTGTCTCTTCTTTAACAGTCTGGCCTGCAAGTGACTCCAGACTCACTGCAATGTGGTTAACTCTTAAATGTCCTCTGAAATGGCTGAGCAAGACACTCAATAATAGGTGGCTCATCACCACCAATTCAAGACACCTCTATCAGCCTCCTCTGCACATGTTCTTAAGATGGCCGTGCTGACAAAGAAACCATTATCCCCTTCCTTCTGGAATGAGCCTTTGCAAAGGAAGTCTGGAGAGAAATGCAATGGTTTTGTTTGAGTTCATCCTGAGGCGTCCATGATGCAAAAACTACAGTCTGTGCTCGGAGAGCACACTGAGACAAATGTCAACTATGACTGGAGGATCATCAAATCAGGGAAAGATGTTCTTTGGCGTGTCTGAAATGCATTAGTCTTCCACTCAAAGAGCTGTCCACATCCTAGTGTTACAAACTGGCACACTGACTATGTGTTGAGGGGTGGCAGGATGGATGGGAGGGGTGAGGCGGTTTGAAATGAGAGGAGGTTGGTGAAGACAGGAGGAAGAGAATCTGATTGTTTTCCCTCCTGGATGAGATTCCTCAGCCTTTCATTAAGCTTCTGGGTCCTTGCGCAATTCCATTACCTTCACAATGAGCTCTTTCAGCTGACTGCTTAAAACCAATCCCACATCGCACCAGACAGCGATATGAGCCAGCCTCGTTTTGACAATTTTGCCCAAAGTGACACATGTGAATCCCAAGCTGACATTCATCAATATCTGTTAATAAAAGAGAAAAGAGAAAATGATCCAAAAGGTGTAATTAGATAAATGAATTAACCAATGTGCATTGACCATTATGCATTGATGACTCTGAGCACAGAACAAGAGGACACTCTGACAAAAACTCTCCACATAGGGAAAAGGTTATGTCAGTCTTCACAGTCAACGTATGAGACTTACAGAGTGCTCTTTAAACTCAAGAAAGTTCCAGCACTCCTATTCTGTTTAAACTTCTAGAATTGATACAGAAGGCTGAAGAGTTACTGCAGCATTTCTTCTGTCTTGGAGTAAATGGCAATAGCAAATTTTCTCATCTTTATGTTCCATTAACAATAACAATCAGAGTTATAAATAGATCTCTAGATCTTTCCCATCCCCAGGACTATTCCTTATTTTCAGAAGTTTTTCCACTGAATGCTGTTATAAAACCAGTGGGACAAATCCATGGTGTTGTGGCAGGTGTGTGGACAGGGGATCCCTTTACAAGCCATTTACCCTCATCTAAACAAATAGGGCAGAGAATAACTGAAAATTCACAGCATTGGAACAGCTACTTGGCTTAACAAGTCTGCACTGCTGTTAACGCTCCATATGAACCTCCTCCCAATCTATTTCATCCAATCAACTAGCACCCTATCCACCATTTTCCACATTCATTTTATTCACTGCCAATGCTCAGTAGCAGCATTATGTACCATTTACAAACAAGATGCACTTCAACAACTCACAAAGGCTCCTTCAACAACAACTTCCAAACTTTGACCTCTACCACCTCAAAAAACAAAGGCAGAGGATGAAAGGGAATACCATCACCACTGGCAAGAAACCTTCCCTCCCCAGCCACCCAAGCCACACATCATCCTGACTTGAAAGTACATCGATGTTCCTTCAATGTTTCTAAGTCTAGAACTCCTTTGCTAACAGCTTCCAAAGACTGCAGTGGTTCAAGAAAGCAGTTCACCTCCAACTTCTCAAAGGCAAACAAGATGAGGTTTAACCAGTTATGACCACATCTAATTAATGACCAATCTATCCTTTAACTCCTTTCTCCCTCATGTACTTCTCCAGCTTCCTCTAATTGGATCTGTGAAATGGATCACCTCAATTATTACATGAGGAGGAGATTCCACATCGTCATCATTTTCTCAGTAAAGAGGTTTCTTCAGAATTGCCTGTTACTGACTTGCGGGCGTACTATCCGCAAGATTCATTGAAGCAACTCACCAATGCTCCTTCAATAGCAACTTCCAAACTCACATTCTAACACCAAATGTCCTCCTCAAAGCCACACACAATCAACTTGGAATGGTATCATCGCTCTTTCACTGTCACAGGTCAAAGTTGTGGAGCTCCCTTCCTAATAGAACTATGGGTGCATGTTCAAGTGAAAGTGAAAGTAATTCCAGCCTCAGAGGACAACAGACGTTATGGGGATTGGTTAGCTCAGTTAGCTGGATGACTGGTTTGCAATGCAGACTGACACCCCCAGCATGGGTTCAATACATGTACCAGCCAAGGTCTCAAAGTCTTCTCAATTTCACCCATCACCACCAGTCATCCCTAATGAGTGGATCACTACCACAATGGTTTTGCTGGCATACGATATGGAATATAAGGATTATTGGCTCTGGGATATTTAATGTGAGGGAATGTTAGTATTGAGATATGGAATATGTCTGCACTTTATGTTCCCTGTGTCAATATCAAGTCTCTCTCAAATGTTGTTCAATAATGGGCTTCAGGTCCAACAACACGTGTTGGTGCAGGCTTGGTGAGCCAAAGTGTTCCTGTACTGTTCTTTGACACCTGCTCCTACTTCAATGAGGTTAATGTTTCCATTCTACCACTGTTTTAATGCCAATGATTAATTAGGAATTGTCCATTCTCCCAGGCAAACAGCTTGAAATTGCACCAAAACCAATTCCACTTGGAACCATTTACAGGCAGATTGGTTGTGTCGCCATAGTCGTACCAGACCATAGGGGCTGCTCTCTTATTAGGAGAAGCGACTGATGGTGCTTTAACCTGAGGGCCACTAGACATCAGGTGAGGGAAGAGGTTGAGAAGGAGAGCTCTTCATGGTAACTTCAAACCGGTGATGGGAATTGAACCCACACTGTTGGAATCATACTGCGCTGCAAACCAACAATCCAGCCAAATGAGCTAAGCTGATTCCCACAGGCAGATAGAATGTAGAATAATTCCTGGATGACCAGCATTATCTATTTTAAACCAAACACAGTAATATCAAATGATATAGAAACTGGAGCCTACCTGTACAATACGAGGATGAATCAAGGATATATCCTCTTGGACACTGACCTTCAGTGGAACCTGAAACACAGATTAAAGGACGTTAAAATTGCTGAGTAATTATAAAATCCCATAATTTCTAATCTTGAACACTCACCCTTCTGGAAGGAGACAGTGATCCTGAAATTCAGTTCCTCCATCTTCACATTGTAGAAGACAGAGATGTACTCAGCCTTCAAAATCTGAAAGGGTGAAGGCTGGTTGCCCATCCCAGACTCATACTCAGTGGTGTGGTTACAGTGGAAGGAAACAGGGGAGCCATTGTTAAGGAATGTTTGGGTTGATGAAACATAGAGTTGTCCTGGACCCGTTTGGACATACTTTTCACTGAAATCCTAGATTAAAAAAAAAGCAATCACTGTTTGGACCACAATTAATGCAGACAATTTCCAAAAGCGCAGCATTAACGCCCTTAAATTAAAAGTTGTTATTTAAATACTTCTAATTTTCTTCTTCCCTGTAAACAGGTTCTAGTTTGATCTGAAATTTTAAATGATCAGGAGTAGTAACCCTGGCTGAACTCCTCTGAAACCTGCAGTGCAGACTGGGGGCAGCCATCTTGTGCAGGGATTCACCTGCTATGACATCATGGTAGTTGGCAACTGCTCTCATCTTCCATAAGGGAATAATTGAACCAGAAAACACGAGTAAATATTATGAGTTGGAGGGTTAGACTGGGAGCAGGAACATGGGGCTGAGGTTTAAGGTTGGAATTTAAGCTGATAGACTAGTAACAGAGTTAAATGGCATGCTGACTTGCAGTTGCAATCCCCTTTCCCTTGGATCCATGTTAAGGTCCTGAGCTCAAACCCATTGTTAGTAGTTTGGGGGCAGGTGTGGGAATCACCTCAAATACTCAAAAGGGAGTGGGAAGTATCAGAGAGAGATTTGCTTCCTTTTCCCCCAAAACTCTCAGCTCAAGCTTTCTAAATAGTCACATTTGGAGCAGGATTGATGGTGTTACGGGGGATAAGATGTCTGTTAGCTACTCACAGTTGGTTTCAGGGTTAAAGAACATACATGGGAGACAAAGAGAAGACAAACATTTGTAAAATCGAAATCTGGTCCACTCACATTCTATTTATATCTCAGGAAGGATAAGGTGAGTTCACAGTGTTTTTTTTGGAACAGATTCTAAAAGCAGCATATTTAAGAGACAAACAGAAAACAGACTATTTTGGAACTGATAATGTGCACTGAGACAGGATAATTAGTGGGTCATATAGTAAAAGAGTCATTAGATGGCACAGATCATAACATAATTGAATTTTACAGTCAGAATGAGGAAGAAGCAATTGGGTCTAAGATTAGTGTTTTATGAGCACATGAGAACAACTCTGGTTAAAGTGAACTGGGAAATTAAGGTAAGGAACAACACTCGCAAAAATACAGTCGAGTGAGAAAGAAAGTCTCGAGGGGAAAGGTGTACCATTTGTAGCTAACTAAAGAAGTTACAGATGGTACCAAATTGAAAGAAAGAATAAATGATTCTGTGAAGATGAGTGGCAGGTCAGAAGAGTGGATAGAACATAGAAAGCAGCCAATATTTATAAAAAGATAGGAAGTAGAGAATTACAGAAAGCTAGCTAGAAAAATACAAACAGGTAGCAAGAATGCCCTGTTATTTAAAATGGAAGAGAGTATGTATGAAGAGTGGTAGTTCTCTAGAGAATGAGTCTGGGGAATTAATAATGGAAAGTAAGGAAATAGCAAATAAGCTGAATTGATACTTTGCAGCTGCTGTCACTGTAAGGGTTCAGATAAGTAATTTTAAATTGAGAGGTGAAAGGGAGGGCAGAACTTAAAACAGTTACAGATACTAGTAAAAAGACAATGAGAAAACTATTGGAATTAAAAGCCAACATGTCCCCTGGCCCTGATGGATTTCATCTGAGGATTTTTATATTTATATTTGCCTGTGTATACTTATTCAAGAAAGAACGACAGAAAGCAGAAAACTACAGGCCAGTTAGCTCAACATCTGGCATAGGAAAAATGCTGGAACTTTTATTAAGGAGCCATGTTGTGGAGAAGCCAGTGTTGGACTGGCAGGGACAAAGTTAGAAATCACACAACACCAGGTTATAGTCCAACAGGTTTATTTGGAAGCACTAGCATTCGGAGCGCTGCTCCCTCATCCGAAGGTGTGGAATATAAAATCATAAGACACAGAATTTATAGCAAAAGGTTACATTGTCATACAATGATATATTGGGCAAACCTGGATTGTTAAATCTTTCATCTTTTAGAAGGTTGGTTTTCGTTCATTAATATGTAAATCCCACAATTTCTTTTAAGTCATCTTCTCAAGATAATTTAAGGTTTTATAACAAAAGATGACATCTCACTTCAGATAATGCATTAACAGTGTGAGGTCGAGTCTGTCTGTATCCCAATCTTGAGTCAGACTGGTTATAGTTCCAAAGTAGAATTTATGAAATACAGTTGCGCCTCGACATACGAACGACCCCATTCACGAACAAATCGGTTTACGAACAGGATTGTACGTAAAACTTTGCTTCAACATACGTACGAAATTCAAGGTACGGACAAATGGAATGAAGTGCAGGCTTTTGTTGAGAGGCATCACCCTAACAAAACTGTGACCAACAGAGCAGTGAACATTTTAAATGACAATGTGATGTCCCATTTTAGGAAAACTCTGCAACAAAGAAAAAACCAAGATTCTCTGATCGTTTTCTTGTGGCATCACCAACCTCCAAGAGACAAAAAAAGAGAAAAGACTCCGGAAAAATCCGAACAATGGGAAAAATTGATTCAGTTCGCAAACTTTTTGGTTCGTGAACCGGGTCCCGGAACGGATTAAGTTCGTAAGTTGAGGTGCTACTGTATTACCTGTATTGGCTGCCTGCAGATTGTGCATTTTTTGAGCAAAATAGAATGTATCTGCAAATATAATTCTGCAAATACAAATTTACCCCATGGACTTGTATATGTGCATGCGTGCATGAGAAACAGAGTGCGTGTCCGTTAGTCCATGTGAGAGAGTGTGTTTGCATGTATGAAAGCTTGCTAAAGTGTGTGCATGGGTGTGATGGAGTATAACCTTGTAAGAGGCTGTGTGCGTGGGTATGATGTGTGTGTGTATGTGTGTGTGTATAGAACAGTGGGGTCACCTGTAGTGTGACATGAACCCAAGATCTCGGTTGAGGCCATCTTCATGGGTACCAATTTTGGCTACCAGCCTCTGCTTGACCACTTTGCATTGTTGCCTATCCCAAAGTCCGCCTTGGAGGATGGTCACCTGAAGATCCGAGGCCGAATGTCCCTGACCACTGAAGTGTTTCTAGACTGGGAGGGAACAGTCCTGTCTATTGATGTTGTGCGGTGTCAACTCATCCCTTGTTGTAGAGTTTGCTTGGTCTCACAAATGTACCATGCCTCAGAGCTTCCTTACCTGCAGCGTATGAGATAGACAACATTGGCCAAGTCACATAAGTACTTGCCGCATACACGGTAGGTTTGGTGTCCCCACAGGTAATGGTGGTATCCATGTCGACACGTCTTGCAGGGTCTGCCGTGACAAGGCTGTATGGTGTCCTGAAGACCAGGCAGTTTGTGAACAATCGTCTGTTTAAGGATTGGCGGTTGTTTAAAGGCGAGAAGTGGAGGCATAGGGAAGGTCTTGGCGAAATGTTCATTCTCAGCGATAATGTGTTGCAGGCTGCAAAGAACATGCGTGGTTTGTCCAGTACTTTCCGGGAGCCGAAAAGCTAAGGGAGTTTTTCAACCGGGAGGGCACTACACTATACACTCACTCACTCTCTCTCTCTCTCTCTCTCACTCTCGCACACACATATGCGCACATGCATTCTTACATATTCACACTCACACAGACCTTCTCTCATATACATGCTCTCTCTCATACACACACCCACACATATACACTTGCCACACTCAAACCCACGCACACACCCTCTCTTGGGCTTATACTCCATCACAACCACACACACATTTTACTAAGCTTTCACACAGGTAAACATATTCTCTCACATGCAGTCACACACCCATTCTCTCTCTCTCAGTCACACACACACACGCCTATGCGGTGAAATTGTATCTGTAGAATTATATTTGCCGATACATGCTCAAAAGGTGTACAATCTGCAGGCAGTTAATACATGTAATGTTTTGTAAATTCCACTTTGGAAATAGAACTAGTCTGACACAAGATTGGGATACAGACAAACTCTAACCTCATATCTTTAATGCACTGTCTGAGGTAAGATGTCATCTATTGTTATAAAACCTTAATTTATCTCGAGAAGGTGACTTAAAAGTAGCTTTGGAATTTACATATTAATGAAACAAAACCTGCATTCTGAAAGATGAAAGATTTAACAATCCAGATTTGTTCAATATATCACTGTATGATACTGTAATCTTTTGTTATAAATTCTCTGTCTTATGATCTTATATTCCACAACCACCTGATAAACGAGCAGCACTCCGAAAACCAATGATTCCAAATAAACCTGCTGGGGCTATAATCTGGTGTTGTGTGATTTCTAACTTTATTATGGAGATTAAGCCAGGGCATCTAGAACATTCCAATTCAATCAGGCAGACTCAACATGGGAAATCATGTCTAACTAATTTAATAGAGTTCCTTGAGGAAGTACAAACAACATGGATAAGGGGAACCTATGGAGGTGGTGTACTTAGATTTCCAAAAGCAATTTGACAAAATTTCAAATCAAATGGAAAATAGTAGTGCATGGAGTAGGAGGACTATATTAATATAAGTAGAGGATTGGTTCACTCATAAGAAACACAGAATACACATAAATGGTTCATTTGCCAGTTGGAAAGATGTAACAAGCAGAGTTCACAGGTATTAATGTTGGTGCCTCAACTATTCAAATCTGTACCAATACTTGGATAAAAGTATTGAATGTATGGTCGTTAAATTTCTAATGATACAATAATACATTGGAAACTAAGTTGTCAAGAGAACATAAGGTGTCTAAAAATGGTAGACAGATTAAGTGAGCAGGCCAAAAATTGGCAGACAGCATATAATGTGGGAAAATGTGTACTTGTCCACTTTGGCAGGAAGAATAAGCAAGCAGCATTTAATTTAAATGGAAAGCGACTGCAGAATTTTGAGGTCCACAGTGATGTGGTATCCTAATACTTGAACTACTAAAATTTAGGATACAAGAATAGCAAGTCATTAGAAAAGCAAATGGAATTTTAGCACTTATTACAAAAGGAATGAAATACAACATTAGGGATTTTTGCAATGATTGTGCAGGACATTGGTGAGACCAAATTTACATTACTGCACACAAATTTGGTCTCTTTATCTAAGAAAGGACACAATTTAATTTGATGCAGTTCAGAAAAAAATCACAGGCCTGATTGCTGGGTTGAGGATATTATTTTATGGATGATGGATGAGGAAGTAGGATCAATTATTCCTTGCTTTTTAGAATAATGAAAGGTGATTTTATTGATATACATAAGATTCTGAGGAAACCTGACACAGTGGATGCTAAAATGATGTTTCTCCTCATGCAAGAGACTAGAGAGAGAGTTTAAATATAAGATGCTTTCCATTTAAGGTGAAGACTGGGAGAATGTTTTCTGAGGGTTAGAACCTGTACGTAATTTTCTTCCTCAGAAAGTAGTGGAGGCAGGGTCATTGAATATTTTTAAAGCACAGTAAAATACATTCTTGACTAACAAAGGAATCAAAGATTTTGTGGTGGTAGCAGGAAAATGGAATTGAGGCCATGATCTTATCAAATTATGAAGCAGGATTGAGGGGCTGAATAGCCTCCTTTTAATGATAATTCATGTGATTTTATGTATGCTTATAAGTAGGTAAGACACACAAAATCTGCCCTGAAATGTTCCCTCTTACTCTTCCAGTTAGTTGTTTGTTGCTGGTTAACTATGAAGAACTGCACAGCTGAAGAGATCTACCCACCTTCACAGCAATGTCTGCACTCTCTATGTTTCTGGGGATATAACCATTGATCACTATGTCAAACAGTAGGACACCGTCTGTGTCTACTCCCCGGGCAACGTGCGTCATTCGTAGGATCTCACCTGAAAGTCAGAAGCTGCAGTCAGTGTGTACCTCTTCGCATTGCCTTAGTGACACAATCAGACAACCCAGGAAGCTTGGGAATCTGCTTCAGCCACAGAACACCCTCTGATACTGAAATCAAACAGATCGTCATCTCTGCACACACAAGTTTATTCTGGTCTTGCGCAGGGGCACTCTTGCATTTGGGAGTACATTATGATAAATTGAACAGGACATGTATGGCCCCAAAACCCATTCCCAATTTTTTGAAAATTTTATCTTCCCAATGCTGCAGGGGCCAGCACATGGAATGCTCCAGTCAAGGCAGGACAGAACAGCAGGGGATTTCTCCTTATTCAATGTGGGCCTGAAGTCTCAAGAACAAGACAGTATTTGCTTTACATTTGCTGATAGATATTTATTCCTCAATCAATGTCATAAAATGCACTGACAGCTTGCTGCTTTGGGGTTTACTGTGTGTGAATTGGCTGTCAGACTTCTTGCATTACAAGAGTGACTACACTCCATAATTCTTTTTAAAACGCTTTAAGATAGTTGGTGCTTATGAAAATGCCCCATGAAAGCAAGCTGTTCTATCGTCCAAAATACAGCCTCTTCTCTCTCCAGTTTTCTCTATGCAGCTATACACAATTACCTGTTGCAAACTCCATTTGAGATTCTTGCCTGAAAACTCCTTTAGTCAGAGTGAAGCCATTCGCTGTGCCTGGTGCAGGAAAGGCCACCGACCAATAAATGGGGGTAAATACTGAGGCGAGTACTCTTACCAGGGGACCTGAAGGGCAAAAGTGCAGGGTAAAAGAGAGAGACAAAGATATAATATTTTGAAACAACTGAAAAGAGAATAATAAAAATAAAAACGAGTAAAAATTGAAAATGCTGGAAATACTTATCAGATCCGGCTGTAGCTAAAGACAGAGAGAGAGAGAGAAAGAAAGAAACAAATTCAATGTTTCAGATAAGTGTCAATTCATTAGAAGTGTAAAGGGGTGTTACGTAGGCAGGGAAAGGGTACGGTCAGGAGATTTATGCATTCTAAATGGGGGATCCACAGGCCAGGGGATTAAAACAAGGGTGATATCAGACTGAAGGATATATGGACAGTGAATATACAAGGCAGACAATGGACACAGGTTTCATCTGTGCCAGCTTAATACACAGATACATGGCATGTCTAACTGGGACACAACAAATGGCCTCCCCACTAAGCTAGAGAGACAGGGAAGAAAAATCAACAATAGTTTTACATTTCAGATCATTGTCTAATAATTCCCTCTTAGTGATGCCAAGGTTGAGGTCATCTTTGATTCCACTCATGGTTGAATGCCTGCCAAGTAACAAAAAGAAGGCAAATGGGCAGACTACTAGAGTGAGCTAAATTTAATGCCAAATAGAAGCTTTCATGGAGATGAAGAGAGAATTGGTAAGAAAATTGCCTGCTACAGATCATCAAAGCACTACAATCAGAATAAGAGAACAAGTTGAAATATATATAATGTTTGGCAGGCTGGAGGTTGGAAGTATTTGGGGGAGGGATGGGGAGGAGATATCAAAGTCCAATAGAAAGCGACGGCAATGACTTATGACAAAGTGCAGCCAAGTGCCTCCAGTCAGTGAAATACCAACCGATTGTGCTTGGAATGTTCTGAATGTTTGCCTGAAGGGTTGTAGTGCCTGCAGCTGCGTTTGCTGTGATGTTTGCATCAAGGAATGCGATTCCAAATTCTTTGTCATTAATGATTCCAATCAGACTGCCCCTGGCTCTCCCTGGAACACCTGGAACGAAGGGGTAGCATCTGTTACTGCGGAGTCCAAAGCTTTACCGAAGGACAAACAGCTCTTTTTCCCCTCACCAGTCGGTGTGGGTGTTTTCCACTGCAGACATGAAGTGTCGATTTTAAGCATTTCTCATAGTCTAGACACACTGAACAATCTCGAGCAAGGGGCACAGTATCAGGATAAGGCATCAGTCATTTAGAACTGAGATGAGGAGAACTTTCCTCATTCAGCAGGTAGTGAATATTTGAAATTCTCTATCTCAGAAAGTTGTGGATGTTCAGATGTTGAGTATATTTAAGACAGAAATGATTAGATTATTAGGGAATAAGGAGTCAAAGAATATGGAGGGGGTGCAGGAAAATGTTATTGTAGATGATAGGCTATGTGGGCATTGCATGTTTAATCATGCTCTAGGTTCTATATGATATATCCTGGTCCATTTTCTTATGTTACTTACTTGCTAATCTCAGAAGTATACAGTGCTGCCAGTGCAGTATGCCCTCTACCACACTGCAAGTGTCAGTCTGGATTCTGGCCTCAAGGTTCTGATGCTGAACTCTGCAGCCATGACCTTTGGGCTCAGAAGTAAACATCCTGTATCAGCTAAAACACAGCCAGGGTCACTTCCCAGCAGAAAGAGGAAGCACATTAACACACAGGATTTGAATCCAAATCCACTGAAGGCTTGGGGTATTCACTCACTGCGCCAGCCAATCTTTAAATAGTGTTTTATTTTACTACCAAATGGTAGCCTTTTCACCTGGACATGGGTGGTAGCTGCAGCTGGCTGTTTGGAAACTCTCTCCAGGGCAGCCTCTTCCATTGCCTTTCGGGGGAGGACTGTTGCACTGCCGTTTTCTCAACTGTGTCCCTCCTCCACAAGAAGCTGAACATTCACTCCATGGTTGCCATGGGCTCCAACCACCATTCACTGCCATAAAGAACATTCATATAGTATGACAGAACACTTAATCAACAAAGAATTAATACTACAAGTTAAAATAGTTTCAAGGTGCCAGGTATAATTGCAACCCATTTTCCAGAACTTGATTTACATGTTGTGACTTAGAGGTTGAAAAGGATGTTGTAATCTAGTAGTGTTAATGCTGCATTCTGCCATTGCAGTAAACAGTTAGTGCCTCATATGCAGCAGATCAGCTTCATACCAAATTTGCATTCATTTAAGTACAGAGGTCCAAATATGAGAGCATCAGGAGGAAATTGTTACAGCAGAATACGTGTTGGCGGCAATGACACAGCTGTGAGTATGCCAGGAAGCAGCAATGGAAGTTTAAAATCTGTTTTTTGAAGACTTAGTTTAATCACAGTTTGAATAACAATGTGTTCAGCACCACCTGTCTTACTATCTTGAGCAAGAGAAGCCTAATTTTGGACCCAGATTTTGTTCCAGCACAAAAATGGCAGAACAGTCTCAGCAAATGATCAGTAAAACATTGCCAGGGAAAGTGAGGAGGCTGACATAAAGTCTGTCTGCAGGAGTGGACTGAACAAGTCAGAGCCCAGACTGAAGTCTCGCTTGACTGAAGTCTTCCTTTTTTTTTTGTTTTAACAAGGTTCTCGCTCACTGAAAGATAAGCATGCAATGCTGCAGATTTGATTTTAACATCAAAACAAAAGTTTATTACATGAAAAAATGAAGGTAAAATAGAATAAACCAAATCATTTTCATAAAACACAGATTTAAACATGTCAAAAATAGAATCCCATGAATTCCAAAAGCAATTTTTACAGTACTCACACCAGAGAGAATTGCCTCTATATGTCACATAGGGTTTGACTTAGCCATGGCTTCCATTCCCAGTCATGTGAATCTGAAAGCTTATTCTTTGACTTGTTATAGAACTGAGTATATACTGCCTCAGCTTCAAATAACTCCTTTAGACTTTAAATGTCTAGTGTGGAACTGTTACTAAACTCCTGACACTGAAGCAACCTATTCTGAGCTATCTTCTCCCTTTTTCAGGAGCAACTGCTTTCCACATTCACCTTCAGTTGAGAAACCTACAGAACTTCCAAGATTGAAGCAACCCCACTTTTTTCTCCAGCTATGGCTGGTTCCCCAATCAAAAAGAAAAAAAAAATGAACCCTTGACCTTTCAATCTGGAGCATAATACACAATTGTTTACCTTGCTTGCTTGTAAAAGTTTCCAAGCAAAAGCCCATTACTTTCAAGGAAGTTTTTCTCTGTGTTTTTAAAAAAAATCTCCACAGCTACAGGAATACTTACATGTTACTCATTAACTCTGTTGAGAAACACGGAAACTAATATACCACAAGTCAAATCAAATTCAAAAATAAACATGTAAATATACAAAATTCACACAACTGATAACACAGTACAAGAAACATGGAAACTAGGTTTGATCGGGAATATTCTTGCCTGTCTTAACTTGGGTTTGTTTGCTGTTGCAATTGTTGCATTTGAACAGTAGATGGTGGAATTATCTAACTGTTCAGAGTTGGCGTGCACAGCCATGTCTTAGTTCAACATAACCCAGACTCAAATAACATCATCTCACGTGCACAAATTCTAGCAGTCGTCAGTGAGCAGCAATCCCAATCTGTCAGGTTTGATTTTTCCTTTCCCTGTCTCAGAGTGTGGGGGAGGGATCACTGAGGTTGATGACAGAATCATGAGCCAACAGAGGAGGGTTCTGTTCTTTAAGCTTCAGGGCTAGAAGCTGGAACTTTAACTTTGTTGCCTTAGCCCATTGCTCACTGTGCAACATTGGTTCAAATGAAGCAGGAAAGCACACTCCCCCTTCCACACTTTCTCACACTATTGCCCAGCTCTCAGTTTAAACTTACCAGGGCACAGGTCTATACCACAGCGCTGCATCTGCACATTTACCCCTGGACAAATATTGCCACCATTGGCAGGGGCTGGGTTGCTACATGATCGGTAACGCTTGCTTTGTCCGCTGCCACAGGTCTGACTGCATGGATTCCAGGAGCTCCAGGAGCCCCAGTTCCCATTCACTGCAAACAAGAAACAGATTTCACTCAGCAGGGACAGGTCAAATCAAAGCACCGTTTGTTGACTGTCAACTCTCCTGACCAAATTCTATTCTTCTTCTCCCACATGATTTGAAGATGCCAGTGTTGGACTGGGGTGTACAAATTTAAAAATCACACAACACCAGTTTATAGTCCAACAGGTTTATTTGGAAGCACCAGTTTTTGGAGCGCTGCTCCTTCATCAGGTGGTTGTGGAGTACAAGATCGTAGGACACAGAATTTATAGCAAAAGTTAACAGTGTGATGTAACTGCAATTATATATTGAAAAAGACCTGGATTGTTTGATAAGGCTCTCATCTTTTAGAATGGGCTTACTGGTTTCAGTTCTTTCATAGGTAAATTCAAGAACTTCCTTAAAGTTACATGCTCAAGTGAACTTTAATAATTGGTGCCATTTGGCCCAGATAATGCATTGAAGATGTGAGGTGCCCTGTGTGAGGCTGTCTGTGCCCCAATGTTCAGACTGATTCTAAGCTAAAAAAGGGATTTACAGAATCTTACATGGATTCATCCAGTTTTTGAGCAAAATAAAATGTAATTTTGCAAGTACACCACAAACTTATATGTGGGTGTTTGTGTGCAGTGGGGTGTTTATGAGTGTCTGTGAGAGAATGTGTGTGAGTGTAAAGGGGTATACGTCTGTGAGAGGGTGCGTGTGTGAGTGTGGGAGTGTATGTGGAAGCGTATGAGAGAGAGTTGTGTATGAGAGAGGGTCTGCGTGAGTGTATGGGTTTGTAGAAGTGTCTGTGTGTCTGTCTGTGAATGTGTGTGTAGTGCAGTGAGGTCACCTGTAGTGTGACATGAACCCAAGGTCCCGGTTGAGGCCATCCCTATGGGTAACGAACTTGGCTATCAGCCTCTGCTCAGCCACTTTGTGTTGTTGCCTATGATGAAGTCTGCCTTGGAGGATGGTCACCTGAAGGTCCAAGGTTGCATGTTCCGGACCGCTGAAGTGTTCTCCGACTGGGAGGGAACACTCCTGTTTGTTGATTGTTGTGCGGTGTCCATTTGTCCGTTGCTGTCGCCTATGCTTGGTCTCACCAATGTACCATGCCTCAGGCCATCCTTGCCTGCAACGTTGGCTGAGTCATGTACATGGTGGGTAGTGTCGCCACGTGCAATGGTGGTATCCGTGTCGACACTCTGACACGTCTTGCAGCGTCTGCCATGACAAGGTTTTATAGTGTTGTCCTAAAAGCCGGGCAGTTTGCTGCGAACAATTATCTGTTTGAGGTTTGGTGGTTGTTTAAAGGTGAGAAGTGAAGGCATGGGGAAGGTCTTGGCAAGGTGCTCATCCAGACTGATAATGTGTTGCAGGCTGCAAAAAACATGGTGGAGTTTTTCAGCTTCTGGGAAGTACTGGACACCGATGGGTACTCTGTCAGTTGCAACTCTTGTCTGTCTCCTAAGAAGGTCATTACGGATTCTCGCTGTGGCAGGTCAGAACTGGCAGTCGATGTGTTTAGCATCGTACCCTGTTCTTATGAAGGCATCCTTGAATGCCCGTCAAGTTCCTCCTCATCCTGTGTACACGTAGGGCTTGTCCATAGGGAATGGATGTTTTAATACGTTTCAGGTAGAAGCTGGAGAAGTGTAGCATCGTGAGGTTGTCTGTGGGTTTGCGGTAGAGTGAGGTGCTGAGGTGCCCATCCTTGATGGAGATGCATGTGTCCAAGAATGAGACAGATACTAGAGAGTAGTCCATGGTGAGTTTGATGGTGGGATGAAACTCATTTATATCACTGTGTAGTTGTTTAAGTGACTCCTCACCATGGGCCCAGAGGAAGAAAATATCGTCAATATACTTGGTGTATAGTGTTAGTTGGAGGTCCTGCATAGAGAAAAAGTCTTGATCAAACCTGTGCATGAAAATGTTGGCATACTGGAGTGCAAATTTGGTCCCCATGGCTGTTCCGTGTGTCTGGTGAAGAACCGATTGTCAAAGGTGAAAATGTTGTGGTTGAGGATAAAATGGATGAGTTGTAGGACAGTGCTTGGAAATTGACCATTGTTGGTGTTGAGTACTGAGGCTGTTGCTGCGATGCTGTCATTGTGGGGAATGGTGGTGTAGAGTGCTGAAACATCCATTGTGATGAGGAATGTTCCCAGTTTGAGTGGTCCGTGGGTGCTGAACTTTTGTAAGAAATTTGTAGTGTGGTGACAGAAACTGGAGGTCCCCTGAAGCTGAGGGTACACACACACACACACACACACGTATATCCCTTTAACACTCACACACATACACACTCTCTCACAGACACTCATATCCCTTCTTCCCACAACATACACACACTCACATGGATATACACACACATATAAGTTTGTGGTGTACTTGCAGAATTACAATTTATTTTGCTCAAAAACTGGATGAATCCATGTAAGATTTTGTAAATCCCTTTTTTAGATTAGAATCAGTCTGAACATTGGGGCACAGACACCTTCACACAGGGCACCTCACACCTTCAATGCTTTAACTGGACCAACATGGCACCTATTGAGTCCGTAACTTTAAGAAAGTTCTGGAATTTATCTATGAAAGAACTGAAACCAATAAGCCCATTCTAAAAGATGAGAGACTTAACAAACAATCCAGGTCTTTTTCAATATATAGTTTCAGTTACATCACACTGTAAACCTTTGCTATAAATTCTGTGTCCTACGATCTTACACTCCACAACCACCTGATGAAGGAGCAGCACTCCAAAAGCTAGTACTTCCCAATAAACCTGTTGGACTATAACCTAGTGTTGTGTGATTTTTAACCTTCTTCTCCCATAGTCACACTTTCTCTTGAGGGCCATTGGGTCATTATCACACTTCCGTCTGTGAGAGTTTTCTGATGTAAATTTCCTGCATCAAAATAAGTGCTTAGAATATCTCAAGATGGCGAAAGGTGCTAAACAAATGCAAACGATTTTTCTTTAGTACATATAAAGGGGAGATGTTGATGAGGCTTTTCCAAGTTTTCAATAAACCTGCATTGTAGCTGGCCACCCAAACTATTGGAAGAGACTTGATGTTCAATTCACTGCTTCACTGTGGTAAGGGCTGATCTCAACCCAATGCCTTTAGATGGCAACATGGCTAAGATTAGGAATTCACATGGTCAATGACTGCCACTGAGTTTGTGCTGCCCCGTAACACACAAATGTAATGAATTACTGCCCCCATTGCCGATCCTATATTTTCTATTAGCCTGAAACAATTCAAATTTTCAGGCTAATTTATGTAATATATATAGCACAAAAAAAACAACCATCTGACTCAATCAACTTATGATTCACTCAAGCATCTTTGGCTAATTCGATCAGCATAATCCTTTTTTCTCTTTAAGGAAATACATGGATGAGAAGCGGGATTTGGCCAAATAGCCCTTGAACCTGCTCTGTCTTTCAATAAAATCATGACTGATATGTTTGTGGCTTCAGCTCCCACTTTCCTGTCTTCCTTCATAATCCTCAGCTCTCTGGTCAATCAAAAATTTATCTAACTCCACATTAAATAATTCCAATTACTCAGCCATCACTGATTCTTGGGGAAAGTAGTACCAAAGATTAACGACCTGTTGAGAGAATATCATTCTCATTTTCATCTTATTCCTAAATTGTGTCCCCTAGTTATTGTCTCCCCAACAAAAGGAAATATATTTTCATTATCCAAGTTATTTAGTTCCCTCGAAACTAAGTAATTTGGAAGATTATAACCTTAGAATGCAGATCATCTGGACCTGGAAACTTGTCAGCCTTTACGTCAAATAGTTTTCCCTGCACTTTTTTCCTGGTGGTGGTGATTGTTTTAATTTCCACTCTCCAGTAATTGATTTACAAGTCAAAAAAAGCTGAAGAACTGTAGATGCAGTTCTTGATTAAGAAGTGTCTTATGAAGTGTTCTAAGTCTTCTACAATCAAGTCAGACACAATATCTGTTCAACACTCTATCATTTCCTTGCTTTCTGTGAGCAATTCCCCACACTGTCCTTTTGTTAGGATCAACACTAGATTTAGTTATTCTTTTCCTGTTTAAAATATTTGTGGAAACTGATTATTTTTATATTACTAGCTAGCTTCCTCTTATACTCTTTCACCATTTCTTTTAGTAATTCTTTATCTTAAACTCTTACCAACTTTTTGACCTCGACTAATCATGACAGATTTGTAGTGTTTCTTTCAAATGTATAAATATTCAACTTGCTTCTTTAGCTCCAGATGATACATCCTTCTCAAAGAATTGTTCTTTCTCAATGGACCAAATCTTTGCTTAGTGTTAATAAATATCTCCTTAGACGTCTGCCACTGCATTTCCACTGTCCCCCGTTCAACCTAATTTCCCAGTTGTCTTTGTTCTACTCTGCCTTTAGCCTTTTCTTTGTCCATCTCATTTCTCCTTCAATGTATTCATGCTATTTGCCTCACCTACTTTGTATGGTGTTGCCTCACATTCTCACAACCAGCTATACAATGAAAATTCTCCTGAATTCCCTCTTGAATTTATCACCACAGACTAGTGAGGCCCATACACTTTACCTGATTGGCTTGTTCTTACCTGGGCACGGCTCATTGTTGCACAGTACTACATCAACATCACTTCCTTCACATAGATTGCCTCCATACTGAGGCGGTGGATCAAAACATGAACGGGTCCGCTGGTGGACTCCTCCTCCACAGGAAGCTGAGCAACGTGACCAGCTGTTCCAAGCTGTCCACTGTCCATCCACTGTTGGAACGACACAGTTACTAAAGTCGTCTTTGAATTCAAACACTGCTCACAACCTCTCAAGACACCAGACTGTTTTATCAACTAGAATTACAACTGAAGCTGGGTTTTAACCTCACTATTTCTGGAATTGATCTGATATTTTTCCTAATCAATCTGCTCAGAGATGTGATAACAAACCATTGGAACAGGTAGGACCTGAGCCCGGTCCCTTGGCTCAGAGGCAGAGACATTACCACACTGCCACAAGCCCACTGTAATTGATTGGCTTGGCATGAATCTAATTGAGAGAAACTGAGGCTTAATGAACTAGCTTTCATAATAAAAAACAACTTGAATTATTCAATTGGAAACTTTACTGGTGGTAGTTAATGGATGAAAATAAACATGGGTGATTTGGTGATGGGGAAAAAGATGTTCAGTTTTATGTAAGAGTATTTCTGGATTTAAAAGAAAGAAAGAAAGAATTTGAGGGGTCTTGTGGTTTAGTGGTACTGCCCCTACCTCTGGACCAGAAAGACAAAATTCCATCAACTCCAGATGTGTGATAGCAACTCTGAACAAGTTTATCAGGATTTTTAAAAATACTCATGAGTCAAATGGAATGGTATCAGTGCAGGTATTATGGTATGTCAATTCTTTCATTAAGACAAGTGAATGGCATTATTTAGTTAGGTACTTAGAAAACTTGCTCTGCAATCTGGCTGAGTGATTAAGGTGATGGACTAAAAATCTACAGAGGTCGCCCCGGGAGGTTTCAATCTGGCCAACTATACTTCTTACCATCCTCGATGATCACATTGCCTTAAGAAATTGGCCATCAATGAATTCAAAATCCATAGAAAGGGAATATTGTGGCATATAGCAGCATCCCAATCCTGAGACCAGAAAGTCTGGATTCAAATCATACCTTAAAATGTGATGGACACAAGGGTGTGTCACTCTGTATTCAAATCATTTAATAAAAAGAAATAGATAGTTGGGTCTAACCTGCCATTCGGGGGCACCAAGTGGAGGGCTCTCACCATTGGAGTCCACCCTTTTATCATTGGGATTTTGACATGAAGGATATTGCATGTAGCATTCTTGTGCAACAGGAAGTTAAGGTGGGTGAGTTCACAGGTTTCCACACTGTTTTCATTTACTGTAGCCTTGGAGAGTCTCAGTTTCATGTATACACAGGTTACATCAGAATGTAGCCCTTCTTCCATTATTTGAAGGGGCTGCTAATTAATTTCAGTTGCACCTCATCTTCATGCTTCGGATCTTTGGCACCCATTGTAGAGGCAGGGCAGACAAACTGAAAGATATCCATTTGGCTCTGCTTAGGGCTTGGTCAAGGTAGCCATTAACAAATCACACACAGCTGGCCATGGAAAGGATTAACATATCCGACTGGTTGGCTCTCTTTTGCAGTTACTCTCCACCTTGAGAGAGAGCATGCTGCATCTATTGGTATACTTGAAGTGTTCCATGACTTGTGGATACTGCAGGGGCTGGAGTGCATGCGCTCTACCCGTAACAACATTTGTCCCTTTAAGGATCTGTCACCTTGGTTTAATTTAAATTGCATTCTCTCAGAGGAATTATGACCTTCCTGCAAAGTGATGACCAGAACTGTTCAGAAAACCCCAGCTGTGTCTTAACCGGTGTATTATATAACTCCAGCATTACATCCCTGCTCTTGTATTGAATACCTCACCCAACGAAGGAGAAAACCCATACTATTTACAATGTTATCCATCTGTCCTGCCACCTTTAGGGACATTTGGACACGCATTTCAAGGTCTCTAATTTCTCATAGCATCTCATTGTCTTATACAGTCCCTACAATGTAGATAGAGGCCATTAGCCTATTGAGTCTGCACCGACACTCCAAAGAGCATTAACTTCTATCCCTCTCAATACTGTCCTGTTTATTGTATATTCCCCTATTTGGTTTGTCCTGTTCAAATGCAGAACATTATATGCTTCCTGACTGAATTGCATTTGCCACTTTTTGGGCCACTCAACTTTTTGCTTTCTTCTTATCATCAACAACTATTCTCTTTATCATCAACTATCCAGGCAATTTTTGTATCATGTGCAAATTTCCCATTTATGCCTCCATTTAAGTCCAATTCTTTAATACATACCATAAACAGCAAGGGACTCAAAACAGCCCGATGGAACACCACTGGAATCTGCTTTGTATTTGCAAAATCATTTGTTGACATTACCCTTTGCTTCCTGTCACTGAGCCAATTTTTGGATCCAAATGGCCATGCTTGGATCCCATGGGCTTTAATTTTTTCTTAACAGTCTGTCGTGTCTTTCTCTTGACTCAATGGACAGTTTGGAGAGTGAAAAGAAACAGATGGAGAAAGGGAGAGAGAGGATTGTGTGTAGATATACAACATTGTGCAGCCAAGCACAAAAGTATGGTCACAGTTTGTAACCTGTTGAATTTCTTAGCTCAGCTCTGGCTGTGAAAGCTGGCTAACGATAGAAAGGAGGTAACAGCAAAACCAAAGAGATAGGTACACATGAATTCATGCTGTTAGGCATTTGAAATAGAGACTTTAACTCTTCAATAGGGATGCTTGCAGAATCTACTTTTGTGGATAACATTAGACTTCAATAATCTAATATGGAATTTGAATAGTTTGACCAAATAACCATTCTGAACAATTTATTAATAGTTCATAATGAAAATAATGAAAATCTACCATGAGAGTAAGCTGGTTGATGTGGTGTATATGGATTTCAGCAAGGCGTTCGATAAGGTTCTCCATAGGAGGCTATTGTACAAAATGCGGAGGAATGGGATTGTGGGAGATATAGCAGTTTGGATCAGTAATTGGCTTGCTGAAAAAAGACAGAGGATGGTGGTTGATGGGAAATGTTCATCCTGGAGTCCAGTTACCAGTGGTGTACCGCAAGGATTGGTGTTGGGTCCACTGCTGTTCGTCATTTTTATAAACGACCTGGATGAGGGTGTATAAGGGTGGGTTAGTAAATTTGCAGACGACACCAAGGTCGGTAGAGTTGTGGATAGTGACAAAGGATGTTGTAGGTTATAGAGATACATAAATAAGCTGCAGAACTGGGCTGAGAGGTGGCAAATGGAGTTTAATGCCTTTAAGTGTGAGGTAATTCACTTTGGTCAGAATAATGGAGTGCAAAGTACTGGGCTAATTATAAGATTCTTGGTAGTGTAGATATACCCCACACCCCTCACAGTGTAGATGAGCAGAGAGATCTCAGTGTCCAGGTACACAGATCCTTGAAAGTTGCCACCCAGGTTGAAAGGGTTGTTAAGAAGGCATACAGTGTTTTAGCTTTTATTAATAGAGGGATTGAATTCCAGAACCACGAGATTATGCTACAGCTGTACAAAACTCTGGTGCGACCGCACTTGGAGTATTGTGTACAGTTCTGGTCACCGCATAATAAGGAGGATGTGAAAGCTTTGGAAAGGGTGCAGAGGAGATTTACTAGGATGTTGCCTGGAATGGAGGGAAGGTCTTACGAGGAAAGGCTGAGGGACTTGAGGCTGTTTTCGTTGGAGAGAAGAAGGTTGAGAGGTGACTTAATAGAGACATATAAGATAATCAGAGGGTTAGATAGGGTGGACAGGGAGAGCTTTTTTCCAAGAATGGTGACGGCGAGCACGAGGGGGCATAGCTTTAAATTGAGGGGTGATAAATATAGGACAGATGTCAGAGGTAGTTTCTTTACTCAGAGAGTAGTAAGGGTATGGAATGCTTTACCTGCGATGGTAGTAGATTCGCCAAGTTTAAGTACATTTAAGTTGTCATTGGACAAGCATGTGGTTGTACATGGAATAGTGTAGGTTAGATGGGCTTAAGATTGGTATGACAGGTCAGCGCAACATCGAGGGCCGAAGGGCCTGTACTGCGTTGTAATGTTCTATGTTCTAAATGTTCTATACAAACAAGATAATACAGACAATTAGGCCTCTGTGAGTAAGCTTAAAGGCTGAGGAAGGTGTTCAAGGGAGTAGTGGAACTGTTCGTGGGAAACAAAATGGTATGAGATAAGAGATTATAGAACATAGAACATAGAAAAGTACAGCACAGAACAGGCCCTTCGGCCCACAATGTTGTGCTGAGGATTAATCCTAATCTAAAATAAAATAATGTAACCTACGCACCCCTCAAATCACTGTTGTCCATGTGCATGTCCAGCAGCCACTTAGATGTCCCTAATGACTCTGCTTCCACCACCACCGCTGGCAAGGCATTCCATACATTCACAACTCTCTGTATAAAGAACCTACCTATGACATCTCCTCTATACCTTCCCCCTAAAACTTTAAAACTATGACTCCTCATGGCAGTCAATACTGCCCTGGGGAAAAGTTTCGGGCTATCGACTCTATCCATGCCTCTCACTACCTTGCATCAGGTTACCTCTCCTCCTCCTTCTCTCCAGAGAGAAATGTCCAAGCTTAGTCAACCTCTCTTTGTAAAACAAGCTCATCAGTCCAGGCAGCATCCTGGTAAACCTTCTTTGCATCCTCTCTAAAGCCTCTGCATCCTATAATAGGGCGACCAGAACTGGACACAATATTACAAGAGTGGTCTCACCAGGGTTTTGTAGAGCTGCAGCAAAACCTCATGGCTCTTAAACTTGATCCCCCTGTTAATGAAAGCCAAAACACCATATACTTTCTTAACAATCCTATCCACTTGGGTGGCAACTTTGAGGGATGTATGCACTTGAACACCAACATTCCACTGTTCCTCCACACTGCCAAGTGTCATGTCTTTAATCCTATATTCAGCATTCAAGTTCAACCTTCCAAAATGCATCACATCGCATTTATCCAGGTTGAACTCCATCTGTCATTTCTCAGCCCAGCTCTGCATTCTGTTAATGTTGTGCTGCAGTCTGCAACAGCCCTCAATACTATCAACGGCACCTCCAACCTTTGTGCCATCTGCAAATTTACTAACCTACCCCTCAAACTCCTCATCCAAGTCATTTATAAAAACTACAAAGAGCAGAAGCCCAAGGACACCACACACCACTGACCTCCAGGCAGAATATTTTCCATCTACAACCACTCTCTGCCTGCTGTCAGCCAACCAATTCTGAATCCAGACAGCCAAATCTCCCTGTATCCCATACCTCCTGACTTTATGAATAAGCCTGCCCTGGGAACCTTATCAAATGCCTTGCTGAAGTCCATATACACCATATCCATTGCTCGACCTGCGTCAAACTGTCTCATCACCTTCTCAAAGAACTCAATAAGATTTGTGAGGCATGACCTACCTCTCACAAAGCCATGCTGACTGCTTTTGATCACGCTATGCTTTTCCATATAGTCATAAATCCTATCCCTCAGAATTCTTTCCAAACCTTTGCTGACCACAGGCATAAGACTGACTGGTCTGGAATTGCCAGGGATTTCCCCATTACCCATCTGAAAAGAAGAACAACATTCCCCTCTCTCCAATCCTCTGGTATGACTCCCTTGGAGAGTGAGGAAGCAAATATCTTCGCCAGCGGCTTAGCAACCTCCTTTTCGTTTCCCAGAACAACCTAGGATAAATCTGGTCTGGCCCTGGGGACTTATCAATCTTAATGTTTGCTAACATTTCCAGCACATCAACTTCATCAATCTTGATCTGTTCAAGCCTGTATCACAGCTCCTCAAAGTTCTCACTCACAACAAGATCCCTTTCCTTTGTGAAAATTGAAGCATAATCCTCATTTAGGGCTTCCCCTATCTGCTCAGACTCCACACACAAGTTCCCTACGCTATCCCTGACTGGCCCTACCTTTTCCCTGACCATTCTCTTATTCGTCATTTATGAGTAATATGCCTTTGGGTTCTCCCTAAGTTCCTTTCTAGTAAGCCTGTAATCCTCTAAAGCTGTGCTCGATCCTTGCCTCCTCCACCTCACGTAAGCTACCTTATTCCTTTTGACAAGAAGCTCCTCTATTCTTGTCATCCAAGGCTCCTTAATCTTACCCCTTCTTGCCTGTCTCAGAGGAACAAATTTATGCATCAACTCGCAACAACTGCTCCTCAACAGTTTCCACATATATGTTGTGCCGTTTCTGTGGAACAAGGGCTCCCAATCTGTACTTTGCAACTCCTCTCTTAATTTCATAGTGTCATAATTTCCTTTTCCCCGATTAAATATCTTCCCATGGTACCTGCTCCTTTCCCTCTCCAAGGCTATGCTAAATGTGAGGCAGGTGTGATTACTGTCACCAAAGTGTTCTCCCACCATGAGATCTGACACCTGTCCTGGCTCATTGCTGAGCACCAAATCCAAAATGGCCTCTCCCTTCACCAGCCTGTCTACATACTGAGTAAGGAAACCCTCCTGGACCCACCTGACAAAAATGGCTTAATCCAAACCATCTGCACTAAGGAGATTCCAGTCAATATTAGGAAAGTTGAAGTCAGCCATAATAACAATCCTGCAACATTTGCATTTTTCCAAAATCTGCTGGCTGATAAGTTCTTTGAACTCCCTATTGCTATTAGAAAACCCTCAATGAGGTGGCTGTTCCCTTGCTGTTCCTAAACTCCACCCATACTCAAACCTTCCTCGACAACCTTCATTTCTGTAGCTGCGATGCACTCTCTGATTAGCAACGCTACATCTCCACCTCTTTTTTTCCTCCCTCCCTGTTCTTTTTTTTTGTTCTAAACCCTGGAACATCTAGCAACCAATCCTGCCCCTGTGAAACTACGTCTCCGTTATGGCCACAGCATCATAGTCCCAAGTACTGATCTATGCTCTAAGTTCATCACTCTTATTTCTGACAGTTCTTGTGTTAAAGCAGACACACTTTAACCGATCCCTTTGTTTCATCACATGAAAAACCTCCCTGATAGATTCACTACATCCTGTCACTGCCCCATCTACAACTACCTGCACCCCCCCCCCCCCCCACAACATGGCTCCCATCCCCCTGTCAAACTAGTTTAAACCCTCCTAGATTATGTAAAAACTTAGTTCATCAAGTTCAGAAAGTAAATTTTACAGACTCTACAGAGTCATGGTTGGCCTTATATACTCTGTAGCTGAGATAAAGAACATGCTATACCATTGGGCACTTTACATTAAGGGAAAACTTTATGGGACAATAAGATTCTGTTAAGTTAACGCTGAGGTCCAGCCTAAAAAGAGTGATAAAGTATGAAACTTTGGAAGACTTCAGTACAGTCAGGCAGTGTAGGAGAACTCTTAACAGTGGATTTTTTCTGGCTTCAGTTTAATCTCTTTCGTAGTTTATGATGAGAAGATGTGAGACACCAAGAAGGAAAAAGAAGGAAGAATTATTTGCAATGCCAAGTGTCCTGTCTGACCTAGGTCAGTGTTCACTACTTGTTACAGTTGCATACCTTGCTATGTAACTCGTGTGCTAAGATTGGATTATTGTTTTACTGTTGATTTCTTCTATATTTGACCTACTCCACAATTTCATATCTTTATTGTAACAGAATATCCTTATTCTTTTTATTATAAGTTTCAGTGCAAAACTATATAATTTAGTACTTTTTACAATGGGAGAAAATTAATACTGAGCAGAATTATGTTCAACTTATTGTTGGTTTGGCCCTTCAACACAACTCAGGTTTCTCATGTGGCCCCTTGAAAAAATTAATTGCCCACCCCTGGTAAAGTGAGTCACATAACTCAGTAACCATAATATGTGAGAATGAAACATCACAGTGTGAAGCAAGTCTGAGGTGTGCATGTTTTAAATCTGATAAATTGGTGAGCAAAGCTCTCAAACATTGCTTAAACACAACTGTTATTAATTAGAAGGACTGATCTGACTTTTTCTTACCAGGACATGGAACAAAGATGCATTTTTTCACCTCAGTCGCCTTCCCCTCACATGGCCGACCTCCGTGCTGTGTGGGTGGGTCACTGCAGCTTCGCCTACGGGTTTGGTTTCCCTGTCCACAGCTTTGGGAGCATCCTTCCCATGCACCCCAGAGGGACCACTGCCCATGAACTAAGAAAGAACAGACACTTTTGATTAGAAACTATTGGCAGCATAGGAGTTGCACTTTGGTTTGCTGGTTTCTTTTTGAGTTGCATACTGAACCTATCAAACCAGAAACAGTCCCAGTCTCAATGCTGGACTTGGACTAAACTAACAAAATTTCACTCAGGTTGGCTACAATTAGCAATGGCCACAGGGGAGTAAAACTGAGCAAGTGACTCGGAATTAAGTAATGGCTGACAAATCCTGATCAGGTATAAGCATTAAGAAGGGACATTAAGTAGTATAGCGACTAAGCTATGAAATAAATTTATTTGATATTAAGTATCTTGTGCATGTACAATTTGCTAGTTTTGCATGAGTTTTGGTCATGCTTTCATGCTCAGCTTTTAACATTGAAAATGCTTGTGTAAACATTTAGATCGGAAGTCCTGAATGCAACTGTTACCCACAATAATGAAAGTGTAGGCTTTGGCCAGTTGTTGATGCTGTGAAACAGTTTTCTGAAGTTTCTCAACAAACTCTATTGCCATTTTTGAATTCAGATAAAAAATGTTCAGCCTTCAGGTACTTTACAGGACTGTCTTGATATTTGGTGCACTTGTTCCATGTCCTGGTTTGCACGCTGCCAAACTTTGTTTTTAGTGCTTCCTTTACATATTTCAGATTTTGAATTGACACATACGGTATGGCAGTACATACACTGTGGCTCTGCTGTACCCCCAAGCGCCTGTTCCTGCCTTCCACTCTGATTGGCCTATAATCCTTAGACAGAACTCCTACCTTCCACCCTCCATCCACCTCCTACGTGTTCTGGACAGTAACCAGTAATGGTCTCGATATCTTCCCACCTCTTTGGATAATCCCCTGCCTTGTCTCAAAATTTCTCCAGCACTAGGTCCTAACTCTCTCCCTGCTGCTCCCACAATTATGGCACTTATTACTGTAAGGACTGAGATGAGGAGGAATTTCTGCCCAGGGTGTGATGAACCTGTGGAATTCTCTGCAAAGGAGCGCAGGCTGAAACACTGAATGTTTTCAAGAATGAAACGGGTGTAGTTCTAAGGACTGGAGAGATTAAAGGGTATGAAGTGAAAGTGGAAACAGGAGATTGAGTAGGATAATCAGCCATGGTCTTATTGAACAGTGAGGCAGGATCAAAGAATCAAATAGCTCATTCCTTTTCCTATTTCCTATGTTTCTGAAAATACACCATTAGTTATAAAGTATTTTCAAACACAGATGGTTATGACATGCAGTGTACAGATGCAAATCTTTCTTTCTTTAGCCACTTAGCAAATATATTGTGATGAAGTAATTACAATATTTTACATCCTTACCTGGACAAGGCTTTGCATTACATTGCCTTGACTCTACATCCCAGCCATGACATGATCTTCCTCCATTGGCTGGTAAAGGATTGTTGCACAAACGGATTCGCTCTTTGATCCCTTGGCCACAGGTAACACTGCAGGGTCCCCAGTTCAACCATTCTGAAAATCCACCATGCACTGTGAAAAGTGTAACAGGTTGCAATCAAATGGAGCCTCATCAATAGGACCAGATCACACTTGCCTTTAGCAAACTCATGTGATGGATAGCAAAGAAAAACCTGGGCCTTTTCTTTTCATTTTAACTTTTATTTTGTCTACCTGACCCAGACTATCCCATGCTGCGCATGACTCAAAATGCCTGACTCAAAATCCAGCAAAATCCAAGCTCCAACACAACCTGATGCTGAGCTCCTGGTTTTGGGATAGTGAACTGTCACCTTTGAATCCCCCAAAATTGGACCCATCTTTATAAAGCCACGACATAATTTTAAAGACCTCTACAAGGCCACCCTTCTGCACTCATCTTTCTAAAAGATAGAACTCCAGTCTCTCTTGATTGTCATAATCTCTCAGATCTGGTATTATTTTGTGACCCTTTTTTCACCATCTTCAGCACGTCTTTTTGTGAAATAGAGGCCAGAACTGTCCAGGTATAGGCAAAAAACGGTTTGTTGCAAATGTAACATATATTCTCTGCTTTTCAATTATACTCCTCTGGAAGTGAATCCAAGTGCATTGCTTATATTCTTATTGGTTTGTTAAACTGAGTTTCAACTTTTACTAATTTGTGGATTTATTCCTTTGCATTATATAGATAATTTGTGTTTTTATACTGTCTGTTCTCACACTCAATTTGACAACTTCAAATGGCCAGTGTGCCTTGGTGGTGCCTTTTGCCCCCATATAAGTTGGCAAGCTCTAAACCTTAATGCAAGACTTCTGCACATGATTCAGGTTTACAGTTTATTGCAGTGCGAAGTGAATACTGCACTGTCACAGGTGCAATCCTTTGTTGAGTTATGAAATCCAGCCTTTAACGTTTATCTAAACCTATTGCTGTTCCTCTTCCTGAACTGCACAGGGATCATGACATTCCACAGCGCACACAATCCTCTTGATCTGTAGTTATCTTTCTATCTGTACCAAATCTTTACAATTTATAGTACAGAAGGTGGTTCTTTGGCCCAATGATTTAATAATGGACTATTTAAGTTTTTCTTTCTGAAGTCAGTGCAACTCAATGTTATAGGGTGAAAATGGTCAATTTCCAAGTCATTGTACCCTGTACAACAATCCCTCAAGATAAAAATGGTCAAAAAGATATTGACTTTACCTACCTTGCACAGTTACTGTTATTCCTACAAAGGAAGATCCCATGAGATTCCGGGCTACACATTCGTATTCTCCTGTGTCTTCCTTCACAGCAGAGAGGATTTGCAGCGTGGAATTCTGTAACACAACCAGGCGCCCATTCTCTCTGATCGGGTGTCCATTTTTGGTCCACTCCACTGTGGGTGAAGGCTCACCTGCTGCCTGGCAATGCAATAAGACCCTGTCCCCTACACTCACAACTGTATCCAAAGGTTCCACAGTGAACACAGGTGCACCTACACAGAGGAAGACAAATTTGTTATTAAAGTCAGGTTGATAATCGGTGGAACTATTCTACAGAACCTCAATGTAAATGGAATCATACTATGAACCAGGCATGTCAGATGACAAGATACATAAGGGTAGCAAACTTGAAGGAAAAGGGTGGGATTACAAGCCATGCCCTCAAAAGTTGTCTCTCAGTAACAGTGAAACTAGGCCACCATCCCCCCACCAGAGATAAGAACACAGAAGTAATCCAACTGGAAAATGTTCTGACTATTTCTTTATGAGGAATTGAGGTCTCTGCCATATTCCTCTTTCAGGAGAGCTATCCCTGGTATCTTGGTCACCAAAACACTGACTTTTCTGATCATTATCACATTGTTGTTTGAGAGAAATTTTGCGCAGAAATTGCCATGTTACATTGCACATTAAAAATTATTCCATTGGCTGTAAACATTTTAGGATTTCTTGAGGTTGTATAATGCGCTAGAGAAATGTAACTCTTTCTTTCTGTATATTGTTCAATGATGTGATCAATACTGGCAGTTAAAATTACCCAAGAATCACCGATTCACAGAAGGCAATAAGAGATCAGCATTTGAGCCCCTAATGGCGTGTCCAGCAGCATCTCAAGTGTACTTACTCTGCAACATCAGAGTGACTTTCCTTTCCACTACTCCAGCTTCATTTTCAGCAACACACTTGTAATCTCCGGCATCTTCATTCTATCAGAAAGTCAGAATACGCTTCAGCAAAACAAAACGGTAACCAATCTTGACCAAAAAAGAGCTTCAGTTAAAGGCGATAAGACTGAGTCTGATCCTTGTGGAGCTGGAAAGGAAACATTCCATCATATGTGCCCTGAGGGGTCTAGCGGACATTTGCTGCACCTGTGAGGAAACAGCCATCCTGGTCTCTCCACAATCAGAACATTTATGTAGCCCGAACTGAGTCTAGGACCAGCTATGACTGCTGCATAAACCATGCACCTGTAAGACTGCGAGGAGCCAAAGAAAGACAGGGAAAGAGAGAGGCACACAGTAGAGAGACAGAAAGAGAGAAGTGACAGACAAGAGAGAAGATAGACAAGATGAGATGAGGAGGAAAAACAAAAAGAGAGATGAGAAGAGAAGAGAAAAGAGGCAGAGACAGAGACAAGTGAACAACAAAAACAGACATAAGGATTAGGTCAACAGGAGAAAATACAGGATGAAAACAAGAGTTAAAATGAAGAAGAAGGTGGATAGAAATGTTAAAGCTTGCTCTGTTACAAACTATGTCACTGTTAGCTGCTTCATGGTGAAGGGTGACTCACCACTGTCCCATAGATGGCCAATGAACCATTATTCATTTGTCGAATGCGATTACTAACAGTGAGAGGTCTGCCATTTTTATTCCAGTTTATTGATGGTGCTGGATCTCCATGGGCATCACAGTTCAAAACAACATTCCCTCCCAGGGGCTCCGTCTGGTAAGCAGTGACCTCACCTTGGAGTACTGGTGCCTCTGAAAATGGAACAGTCATCAGCAATTACACAGAAGCCATTTAAAAAATCTTTTTCTGTTCTAGTTCCTTGCAAAATTTGGCAAATTCTACAAGGTTTTTCTCAAGTGAGACATGTGCATAGTCACTCCATTCCTACTCCTGCAGCACATTAAAATCACCAGGCTTGTAATGTTCCTAGATAATCTTATTTAACACAGACACTTTTCCCCATGTATAAACAGATGATTGCTCTGTATAATTTATCAAGAAAAGTTATCTTTATTCTTACAATTAGAAAACCAACATTGCCCTAAAGCAGCTTAAGAACATAAAGCAGTTCAGCACAGGCCCTCCGGCCCACTATGTTGTGCTGACCTTTTATCGTACTCTAAGATCAAACTAATCTACATACCCTTCATTTTGCCATCATCCATGTGCCTATCCAAAAGTTGCTTAAATGTCCCTAATGTATCTGACTCTACTAAGACTGCTGGCAGTGCATTCCATGAACCCACCATTCTCTGTGTAAAAAACCTACCTCCAACATCTCCCTTAAACCTTCCTCCAATCAGCTTAAAATTATGCCCCTCGTGATAACCATTTCCACCCTGGGAAAAAGTCTCTGGCTATCTATTCTATCTATGCCTCATCATCTTTATCAAGTTGCCTCTCATCCTTCTTCGCTCTAATGAGAAAAGCCTAAGCTCCCTCAACCTTTCTCCATAAGACATGCCCTCCAGTCCAGGCAAAATCCTGGTAAATCTTCTCTGCACCCTCTCTAAAGCTTCCACATCCTTCTTATAATGAGACTACCAGAACTGACACAATATACCAAAATGAATCACTTCGCAGTTATCCAGGTTGAACTCCATCTGCCACTTCTCAGCCCAGCTCTGTATCCTGCCAATATCCTGCTGCAACCTATAACAGCTCTCAATACTATCCGCAACTCCACCAACCGCCATGTCATCAGCAAACTTACTAACTCACCCTTCCACTTCCTCATCCAAGTCATTTATAAAAATCACAATGAGCAGAGGTCCCAGAATAGATCCCTGTGGAACACCACTGGTCACTGAGCTCCAAGCTGAATACTTTCCATCCACTACCACTGTCTGTCTTCTAAGGGCCAGCCAATTCTGTATCCAGACAACCAAATCTCCCAGTCTCCCATGCCCCCTTACTTTCTGAATGATCCTACCATGTGAAACCTTATCAAACGCCTTGCTAAAATCCATATACACCACATCCACTGCTTCACCTTCATCAATGTGTTTTGTCACATCCTCAAAGAATTCAATAAGGTTTGTGAGGCACGACCTGTCCCTCACAAAGCCATGTTGGCTATCTCTAGTCAAACTATGCTTTTTCAAATAATCATAAATCCTGTCTCTCAGAATCCTCTCCAGTAATTTGCCCACCACTAACATAATACTGACTGGTCTGTAATTCCCAGGATTATCCCTATTCCCCTTCTTGAACAAGGGAATAATATTTGCCACCCTCCAATCATCTGGTACTACTTCAGTGGACAGTGAGGACGTAAAGATCATCGCCAAAGGTGCAATAATCTTTTGCCTTGCTTCCCTTGGCAACCTTGGGTATATCCTGTCTGGCCCAGGGGATTCTGTAACCTCATGTTTTTCAAAATTTCCAGCACAGCTCCTTCTTACCAGCAACCTGTTTGACAGCCTGTTACACCCTGTTCTCACAAACAACAAGGTCCCTCTCACTAGTGAATACTGAAGCAAAGCATTCATTAAGGACCACCACTACCTCCTCCGACTCCAGGCACAAGTACTCTCCACTATCCCTGATTCCTCCTACCCTCACTCTGACTACTCTCTTGTTCCTCACATAAGTGTAGAATGCCCTGGGGTTTTACTTAATCCTACCCAGTAAAGCTTTTTCATGCCCCCTTGTAGCTCTTCTAAGTCTGTTTGTTAGTTCCTTCCTCGTTATCTTGTAACCCTCTAGAGCCCTGCCTGATCCTTGCTTCCTCAATCTTAAGTAAGTTTCCTTCTTCTTGATTAGATATTCCACAAACCTATCCAGCACTCGTAGCAAGTGCTCCCAACACAACCTCCATATTTCAGTCATACATTTCCCTGAGAATATTTGTTTCCAATTTATAGTCCACAGTTCCTGCATAATAGCATTGTAATTCCACCTCCCCCAATTAAATACTTTCCAATACCGTCTGCTCCTATCCCTCTCAGGGAGTTGTGATCACTATCACTGAAATGCTCTCCCACCGAAAGATCTGACACCTGACCTGGTTCAATGTTAAGCACCAAATCCTATATGGCCTCCCCTCCAGTCGGCCTATCTACATATTGAGTCAGGAATCTTTCCTGGACATACCTGACAAAATCGGCCCACAACATCCAATGTTCCTGCCCCTATGATATCCAAGTCTCCGTAATGGCCACAACATCACAGCTCTAAGTACTGATGCATGCTCTAAGTTCATCATCCTTATTCCTGACACTTCTTGTGTTAAAATAGACTCACTTCAACCCATCACATTGACACAACTTTGCCCTATCAATTGTCTATCCTTCCTCACAGACTCTCTGCATGTTGTATCTGCCTGTTCACTAGCTACCCCATCCTGTGATCTGTAGCTCCAGTTCCCATCCCTGCCAAACTAGCTTAAACTCTCCCAAACAGCTCAAGAAAACCTCCCATCCAGGATATTGATACACCTCCAGTTCAGGTGCAACCTGTTCTCTTTCCCACCTTCTGGGGAAGGTCCCACCTTCCCCAGAAGGTATCCCAATGATCCACATATCTCAAGCCTTCCCTCCTACACCCAGCTCTGTACCCATGTGTTCAGGTGCACTTGCTCTCTGTTCCTAGCCTCACTAGCCCATGGCACCAGTAGCAATCTTGAGATTACTAATCTGGCTCATCCTGCCTATTTGCTTCAACCTAACTCGCTACATTCACTTTTGAGAACCTCATCCCTTTTCCTAGATATGTCATTGGTACCGATGTGTACCACAACTTTTGGCTGCTAATCCTCCCCCTTTAAGAATCCTGTAGACTGAATCTGAGGCATCCCTGACCCTGGCACCCGGGAGGCAACATACCATCTTGGAGATTTGTTTGCGGCATGTCAGTTCCTCTAATCATTGAATCCCCTATCACTATCGCTCTGCTATTCTTCCCCACTTCTGTTCTGAGCCACAGAGACAGAAACCAGGTTGCTGTGGCTTTTTCCTAGTAACTCATCCCTCCAACAGTATCCAAAGTGGTATCTTTCTTAATGAAGGGAACAGCCACAAGGGATCCCTGCACTAGCTGCCTTTCCCACTCCTTATGGTCACCAGATACCTTTATCCTGTAACTTAGGTGTGACTCCCTCCCTATAGCTCCGCTCTATCACCCTCTCAGCTTCCAAAATGATCCGAAGTTCATCTAGCTCCAGTTCCCTAATGTGGTGTGTGAAGAGCTGCAGTTGGCTGCAGTAGTCACAGGTGAAGTCACTAGTGGTGACTCTTACTTCCTACATCCTGCAAGAGAAGCATGCACCTGCCATAGCTTCCATCCCCTCTGCTCTAAATTGCCAAAAGAGACAAAAATAACCTTACCTTAGCAACCCTCCACACAGAGTCCTTTTCTTTGGTTCGAGGAGGGGGACGGGTGAGAGACCCAACAAGTGTAATGTTCCGGGTTTAGCCACTGTCTGAATGTATTAGTTCACTTACCCAGCAGTCCCCATATCCACTTCCGTTTCTGTTCAGCCTTTGCTCCGCCGATACATGAGGTAAGTATTCTATAGATTAGATTAGATTTCCTACAGTGTGGAAACAGGCCCTTCGGCCCAACAAGTCCACACTGACCCTCCGAAGAGCAACACTCCCAGACCCACTCCCCTACATTTACCCCTGACTAATGCACCTAACAGTACGGGCAATTTAGAATGGCCCATTCACCTGACCTGCACATCTTTGGACTGTGGGAGGAAACCAGAGCACCCAGAGGAAACCCAGGCAGACACGGGGAGAATGTGCAAACTCCACACAGACAGTTGCCCGAGGCAGGAATTGAACCCAGGTCCCTGGCGTTGTGAGGCAACAGTACTAACCACTGAGCCACCGTGCCGCCCTAATCAAACTTTCTTCCTGGCTGCCCCCTCTCTTGACACCTGCTGCTGAAATAGAGGCTGCTGATTCACAAGATAAGTACTTTATATTCAAACTTACCTTCCCCCTGGCTGGCACTCGCTTGACACCCGCTGCTGAAATGCTTTTGCTCCATGATTGGTAGAAAGTTATTACTGTTCCCAAAATGTTAATGGAAAGTGTTCACTAGTCAGCCAGTAGAAGTCTTACCTTTCACATAGACAAATCCAACTGCCTTGATCATTCCTACATCACTTTCTGCTGTGCACACGTAAGTACCAGAATGTTCTTTGGATACCTTTTCTATTATCAGCTCACTCCGACCTTCTTTCCCAGAATCTTTCACTGAATAACAAAACAGAGTAAACTACGGTAAGAACCCTGATTGATACAGCAGCTGGGTAAATGGCACTACTTAGCCCAGCGTAGAAAGAAAAAGGTCATTTACCTAATTTCACTATGCAACATTTAACATAAGAATCCACTCTTACTTACAATGAGAGGTGATCTCATTATAACAAATAAAATTCTAAAGAGGAGTTGGCAGAATAGGGATGCTAGAAAGATTTTTCCCTTACTTGGGGAGCCTCCAACATGGGCACACAATCTCAAAATGAGAATCAGCTATGTAGAACTGAGATGATAAGAAATTGCTGCACTCAATGGGTGTGAATCTTTAGAATTCTATTCAGTAAGCTGTGCATGATCAGTCATTGAAGAATTTCAAAATAAGAGATAAATAAATTTTTGGATACTAAAGGAATAGAGTTATGGGGCTAGGGTGTTGAAATGGAGTGGAGGTAGAAGATCAGCCTTGCTCTGATTGAATGATGGAGTGGGTGCGAGAAGCCAAAGAGTCTACTTCTTCCCCTTATGCAACAATGCACCATGCTTCTGCTATATGAGCTACCATTGCCTAGCTAACAAGTAGTACATGTCAAAATGCCATTCTTGAATTGTTTATTTGAGCTGCATGAAAGGAGGCCCAGTCTGACTCCCCTTCCCTCTGTTCCTCTATAAGTTGCTTCGTTCATTCTGAACTCCCTTCTCTGTTCCCACACCAACACAAAGACACAATGACATTCAGAATCTCAGCCTGTCAGAAGCAAAAATCAGTCTCTATAAAACCTTTGCATGAACCAGCAAGAAGTTGAAGGTAAATGGAATATCTTGGTTAGACCTATTCAGTTCTGGGGACTACACCTCAGGAAGGACATATTGGTAATTGAGTGAATATAGTGCAGAATCATAATGATCCTAGGGCTTAGGATGTTAAAACAGGTTGTATAAACTTGCCTTTGTTCCCATGGTTAATAAAGGATTAAGGGGTGAATGTGAGTAGATACAGAGAAACCATCTGTGCAAATCAAGCATGAGTGAACATACACTTAAAACTAGTCATTCTATTTGGGAGCTTTTATTTTACTGAATTTAAAGAAAGTGGGGATGGGTATGGTGATATAGTGCCAAAACACAACTGAAATAGATGATCAGTTATGATCTTATTGAATGATAGAGTAGGTTCGAGTATGGTCCACTCATAGAGTCATAGAGATGTACAGCATGGAAACAGACCCTCTGAAATAGATGATCAGTTATGATCTTATTGAATGATACAGTAGGTTCGAGTATGGTCCACTCATAGAGTCATAGAGATGTACAGCATGGAAACAGACCCTTCGCCCAACCCATCCATGCCGACCAGATATCACAACCCAATCCAGTCCCACCTGCCAGCACCCGGCCCATATCCCTCCAAACCCTTCCTATTCATATACCCATCCAAATGCCTCTTAAATGTTGCAATTGTATCAGCCTCCACCACATCCTCTGGCAGCACATTCCATACACGTACGACCCCCCTGCATGAAAAAGTTACCTCGTAGGTCTCTCATATCTTTCCCCTCTCACCGTATACCTATGCCCTCTAGTTCTGGACTCCCCAACCCCAGGGAAAAGGCTTTGCCTATTTATCCTATCCATGCCC
>NC_057739.1:37519766-37525124 GCF_004010195.1 Chiloscyllium plagiosum | reverse complement strand
ATTTCACCCTGCCACCCAGCTTAGTATCATCAGCAAATTTGCTAGTGTTATTACTAATACCATCTTCTATATCATTAATATATATTGTAAAAAGCTGCGGTCCCAGCACTGATCCCTGCGGTACCCCACTGGTCACTGCCTGCCATTCCGAAATGGAGCCGTTTATCACTACTCTTTGTTTCCTGTCAGCCAACCAACTTTCAATCCAAGTTAGTACTTTGTCCCCAATACCATGCGCTCTAAGTTTGCTCACTAACCTCCTATGTGGGCCTTTATCAAAAGCTTTCTGAAAGTCCAGGTACACTACATCTACTGGATCTCCCACCTCCATCCTCAGAGTTACATACTCAAAGTTATAATGATACAGGAGGTAATTCAGCTCATTGAATTCATGCCAGATCTCTATACTGCAATCCAATCAGTCCCATTTCCTCACTCTAATAGCCCTGAAAGTTTACTTCCATCAAGCAACCTTCCAATTTTCTTCTGAAATCATTCACTGTCTCCACTTCCATATACAAGGGGAATAAAAAGTAATGGATGGTGGGACAATTGAAGCTTTCACTAAGATCGATGAATTTTATTAAGTAAGTCTATCAAGGTATATGGAGCAAAATTAAGGAAATGGAGTCGAGACACAGGTCAGCAACGATCTGATTGAATGGTGAAGCTGGATCAAGAGGCTGAACTTCCTCCTTTTGACCCGAAGCTGCACTTCAATGGTCTATGACAGCAAACTACCATAGAAACTGTTACGAAAACCTGACTAATTGTGTTGGTAGATCTGTCATGTATTCCTCGTCACCTTTAACAGTTCTCACAGTGGTGGGGGATCCAAGATGGCGGTGACCCAGCAAGTCTGAGTCTATAGTGCTCCTCCCAAGACTTGGGCAAAGTGGGTCACCCGCCTCCACCACACTTACCAAATCACTTCAAATAGTTTTTACTTAATGTAATTAGTTGCTTCGTACTGAATTTAAACAATTTAATCTCCAGTAAAAATGACTAAAGGGAAGGGAGCCCGCAGTTCTCAGCAAGCAGAAACCCCTCCCCCACCCTCTCCAGCTGCAGCCACCCTGGCGGACTTACCTACGGTGGCGAGCCTCGTGGAAATAATCTCTAAACTTGATGCGAAGATTGACGCCTTCATCGAAGAGTCCCGGAGCCAATGGGACTCAATCTCGGCTGCGCTACAAAAGCATGACCGAGACATCAAAGAAATCAAGCGGCGAGTCGGAGGGGCGGAGCTAAAGGCTGCGACCTCCGAGACTACAGCAGAATCGGCCGTGGATTGGGTCCAGACTCTTGAACAGCGACTCCGGATCTTAGAGAATCACACTGATTCGTTTGCTGGGCCTTCCCGAACAGGAAGAGGAAGGCCAGCTTACAGCGTTTCTCAAGCAGTGGCTTCCACAGTTTTTAGATCTGGAGGCTGGATCAGGCTAGGTAAGGGTGGAATGGGCCTACCGGGTTGCAATATGCAGTCCCGGCTCGAACGAGCGGTCCCGCCCGGTCCTGTTCCGACTGCAGAGCTATAAGGAGAGGCAGATGCTCTTAGAAGCTTCCAGAAATCTTGGGAAAGATCCCCAAACCATGATTTATAAAGGATCCAAGATTATGTTATTCCAGGACTTTTCCCCAGCTCTGGTCCAAAAGAGGAAGGCGTTTGATGAAGCGAAGAAGTGTTTAAGGGACTTAAATATTCAGTACTCCTTGCGCTACCCAACGACGCTACGCTTAAACCATGAAGGGTCTGTGTATAACTTCGGATCGCCGGAAAAGGCCAAGGAATTTTCGGACTCTCTTAGATAAATTGTAAGAGTTAATTGATGTTGTTTTGCTCTCCCCCCACCCCGGTTTACATCCCCCCTTTTTTTATATCAATCCCTTTTTTGACTTGACTGTTTAATATTATTTTCGGGGGTGGGGAGAGGGATTTATTTATTTGTTCTCTACTTAGCGATTTTCTCCCCTTTTTTTTATATATGTATATAGGCCGGGGGGGTCTAGTTAATGTTGGTGGGGGGAGGTGGTTACCTTATCCTATTTTATTTCTGTCTTGAAGAGCGGGGTTGTTTTCCCCTGTTATTTTGTATTATTATATTTAATTATTGCTTGTTGAGGCTGTAATTTTATAGTTATATATGTTTATACATGGTATTAACATTACCAAATATATCCAGGTGTTGGTGTGGGTGGGGGGGGGGGGGGGGGAGCAGGTAGGGTGCTCACTGTTAACTCTAGCTCTGTAGTATATTTGAATTTTCTTCATTCTATCAAGGAGCGCCTGGGTCAAGGGTGGGGCACTGGTTGGGAGAGGATACGATGGACTTTTGGAAAGGAAGTGATACCCCCTGGGAACAAAGGGGAAAATCTCCATTTAAATACGTTTTATATTTTTTTTATTTAGAAATAGTTTTTTATTATATTGATGTGAGTGTATTAAAGAGCCTTTATTTTTGTGAATTTTATATGCTCTATGCTCGGGATGTTCTGGATAGGGTTTCCCCTTCCGAGGGGTCTCGGACTTACCCGGATGATTATGGTTGATCAGTCAGTTGAGTGGTGCACCTGGAATGTCAAGGGGAGTAATTCACCAATCAAAAGGAAGAAAATATTATCAAACCTCAAGAAAAAAAGGGTTGATGCAGCTCTCTTACAGGAGACACACTTATTGAATAAAGAACATTTGAAATTATGACAGGGTGGATTTGATCTGGCCTTTTTTTCTTCTTTCAGCTCAAAAAGCAGGGGAGTTGTTATTCTTATTCAGAAGAATTTCCCTTTCAAAATCCTAAATCAGATAAAAGATGAATCTGGACGATATATTCTGATTAAAGCCCTTACAAATGGAGAGGAATATAGGATCTTAAATTTGTATTGCCCCCCGGCACATCCTTTTAAATTTATAACGGAAGCCTTCTCAAAATTGATGGCTCTCGGTGCTCGTCATACAATTATAGGGGGAGATTTTAATTGTACTATGGATCCGGAAATAGATAGGATTCCCAAGAGTACTACAGGATTATCTCCCAGATCTAGACAATTAGTGGATTTGAACAAAGAATTAGGACTAGTAGTATATGTATGGAGATGCCTTCACCCACAGGGCAGAGATTTTTCTTTTTACTCCAATCCACATAAATGCCATACCAGAATCGATATGTTTTTTGCCCCCTCGATTTTTAAAAAATCCATATCATCCTGTAAAGTAGGCAGTATAGCAATTTCCGATCATGCTGCTGTATATATATGGAAACCAAGGCAAGGAACAATGAGACATCCCCCCGGCATTGGCGTTTGGACTCCTTCCTGATGAAAGATAGTAAATTTGTAAAGTACTTCTCTCAAGAATTTAAAACTTTTTTAGAAATTAATTCAGATATGGCTGGCAACCCATCAATGATGTGGGCGGCATAGTGGTACAGTGGTTAGCACTGCTGCCTCACAGTGCCAGAGACCTGGGTTCAATTCCCGCGTCAGGCGATTGACTGTGTGGAGTTTGCACGTTCTCCCCGTGTCTGCGTGGGTTTCCTTCGGGTGCTCCGGTTTCCTCCCACAGTCCAAAGATGTGCAGGTCAGGTGAATTGGCCATGCTAACTTGCCCGTAGTGTTAGGTAAGGGGTAAATGTAGGGGTATGGGTGGGTTGCGATTCGGCGGGTTGGTGTGGACTTGTTGGGCCGTAGGGTCTGTTTCCACACTGTAAGTAATCTAATCATAATCTAATCAGACCATCAAAGTTTATGCGTGAGGTTTGATCATCTCATACTCAGCGACCCAGAAAAAAATTAAAGGAAGAACAACAGCGTCTGCTCGAAGCTCGTTTAAAAGTGGCTGAAACAGCATACACTGACAAACCTTCTATTATCAAATTACAAAGGATTACGACCCTTAGGACAGCTCTAAACACCATGCTTACCCAAACGGCTAAGAGGGAAATATTATTTGCAAAAAGGTTATATGAATTTGGCGATAAACCTGGTAGATACTAAGCATTTCTCGCAAAGAGAAAGAAGGCCCCTCAAACTATTACCTCTATCAAGGAAAGTACGGGTATTCTGACTCATGGTCATAAAAGGATTAACGCAATCTTTAGAAAATTTTATTCTGATTTATATAAATCGCAGGATTATGAAGACAGGACTAGGAGGATGCAGTCATTTTTTAAAAACCTGACCTTTCTGGACTTAACTCAGAAATACTTGATGCAATCAGGCAATTTCAGAGTGGTAAGGCACCTGGCCCAGATGGTTTTCAAGCTGAATTCTATAAAGAATTTACAAGAATATTGGCTGGTCCACTTATGGACATGTATAACTATCCATACAGTCAGGGCTGTCTCCCGCCTTCGCTGAAAGAGGCGAATATCTCTCTTATCCTTAAAAAAGGAAAGGACCCAGAAGATTGCGCGTCATACAGACTAATATCCTTGCTAAATGTAGATTTTTAAATCCTCTCTAAAACGTTAGCATTGAAGCTAAAAAGGGTACTGCCACATATCATAAAGGAGGATCAGACGGGGTTTATTAAGGGACGTAGATCATCCAATAATGTTAGAAAGGTTTTGAATGCGATTCAAGCTTGTCATCAGGGAAAGATACCAGGAATCTCATTAGACGTGGAAAAGGCATTCGACCTTTGGGTTGAATGGTCATATTTGTTTTACACATTGGAAAGGTTTGGCGTTGGAAAGGTGTTTACCAAATGGGTCTCAGCAGTGTATAGTGATCCCAAAGCAGTTGTGATTACCAATGAATTAGGCTCGGATAGTTTCAGTGTGGATAGGTGCTGCCGTCAGGGATGTCCTCTCTCGCCATTGTTATTTACGCTAAGAATTGAACCACTAGCAGAAGCTATACGGGCTGACCCTAATATAACGGCCCCGAGGATTGGTACAGGTAAACATAAAATTACCCTTTATGCAGATGATGTTCTTCTATTCCTCAGTAATCCTCTGATGTCCATGCCTCGCTTAATCCCAGTTATTAATACATTTAGTGTATTTTCAGGTTATGAAATTAATTTCTCAAAATCGAAGGCTATGCCAATGGGTGGCCTTGCTAGTATATCCCACTTTTTGTACGGATCCCACTTTCCCTTTTGGTGGTCCCTGGAGGGTTTCTTTTATTTAGGCATTTTTATTACCCCAGTATTTGGTCAGTTATACAAGGCTAACTTTGTGCATTTACTGGAAGGGATAAGGCAGGACCTCCAGCGATGGGGAGACCTTTCAATTTCCTGGCTGGGTAGAATAGCACTAATTAAAATGAATGTCCTGCCCCGTCTCCTATACCCTATGAGAATGCTTCCGGTGATGCTGCCGAGGCTGGCACTACGTAAATTATATGGCTGGTTGG
>NC_057739.1:37487215-37517703 GCF_004010195.1 Chiloscyllium plagiosum | reverse complement strand
GTGGTGAAGGAGGCCCAGGACCTCCATGTCCTCGGCAGAGTGGGAGGGGGAGTTGAAATGTTGAGCCACGGGGCGGTTTGGTTGATTGGTGCGGGTGTCCCGGAGATGTTCCCTAAAGCGCTCTGCTAGGAGGCGTCCAGTCTCCCCAATGTAGAGGAGACCGCATCGGGAGCAACGGATACAATAAATGGTATTGGTGGATGTGCAGGTAAAGCTTTGATGGATGTGGAAGGCTCCTTTAGGACCTTGGATGGAGGTGAAGGAGGAGGTGTGGGTGCAGGTTTTGCAAACAGACTGCATTATTCCATAAAATATGGCAGCCCTTCTTGAATTACATAAATACAGATATTTCGGCCATCCTAACAAGGACTTTTATTAATTGAGATGGCGAACCTGGCTGATCCGGGGCCCCTTGGGAGAGGAATCCCACATGAATACGGGTTTTGTTACGATTTGATGTTAAAACATTCCGATCATATATCTCACTACCCAATTTGTGTGTTATCTGTTGGGTTTTTTTTCTCTTCTTTGAATAATGTAAGAGACTTAATTATACACTCTGGTTAGTTGTAGGTTAGATTAGTAGTTAGTTGAGTTTTGTTTTTTTTCTCTAGGTATCTTTTTTTTGTTTGACAAATTTTGGTTATTATTTATTTAAGATTTAATTGTATATCAATGTTTATACTTGGGTTTTTTTTTATTTGTAAACTTGTAAAAATATGTTAAATTTTCAATAAAAAGACAGTTGTCACAGCAAGATGAATGTCTGGGTCTGTATGAAATAGTAACCCTCCTGTATACCACAATACATAGAATACAATAGCCTTGTTATTAATTAACCTGGTTAATACAATCTGAACAGAGAAGTGCCATTGACCTAACCCAGATCTTTAACCCAACATTTCTAAAACCTATGTCTCAAATGAATACCAGAGTTTTAACAGAAGGGAGACAAGTTCCATTTTCCAACAATAAGACCTCTTTGGAATCTTAGAATGTATTTACTTTGGATTTATGTTGTTCCATTTAAACTTTAATCTAAAGCAAATAGTGATACTAGTGTATGATTCAGCTTTGCAATAAAGATAAAAGAAATCAGAAAAGTACAAAGAAAACCACTGTGTTCAATATGTCATAACCTTACTACTGACAAGGAGACAGGACCCAAAAAAATTACCTCAGCCAGTACTGGGATTAAACCAAACTCTGGCATCTAGTAACTGGCCCCAGAAATACCTCTCTGTAAATGTGTGTTTATGGGTGGGCACTTTATTTTCCTCCACTCACCCTAATTTCCCTCACCTAAAGGTATTTATAACGGAATACAGTTTCGCAGGCACAGCCCACTGCTTGGTGAGTCATCAATAATGTATTTATGTAGCAAGTTTAATATGTCAAATATCCTGAATCAATTCACAGGTGCAATATAAAACAAAAGTTGATGCTGACACCACATATAGAGATATATTGACCAAATAACAAAACCTGTTCAAAGAGGTAGGTTTTAAAGAGCAATTTAAAGAGGATGTAGGAAGGGAATACCAGAACTGAGGGTCATGATAACTGAATGCATGCCCACCAACAGCAGAATAGTTAAGATCAGGCTGCACCACAGGCTGGAATCAGATCAGCACAGACATCTTGAAAGGTTGGAGGGTTGTTGGAGATTTAAAAAATAGGGAGGAACAAGGTCTTGGACAGAATTGAAAACAGGATGAGAATTTTAAAATCAAGACTTCTTCTTGATCTTTATTTATGTATTTTAGGGAAATTCAGACAAGTTCTCCACTGTTTCCATGATGACACATTCAAGTCATGCAATGATGAAATCAGTTTTGCAAATGGTTCAAATAAATTATTAAAATGTCTACACACTGGATTCCCAGTTTACATGGGGTTATTGATTCTCAGCAGCTTGTTAACAGTTAGGAGAAGTTGAGAAGCAGCTTGTATGCTTTGAGTCTTGACAGTACTTGGGTAAGGGAGTACAGATATTGGGCAGGGTTATGCTTACTGCAAGTTTTCCAGAGATCTCTTCTAAGAAAATTTACCTAGAGCTGAGGAGAGGACTTAAACAGTCTGTGATTCTTCTGTTGTCAAATGGCTTATTGCACTTTGTATTGACTTTTATGAGGAATAGCTATTTGAATGAGGACATACAGTAACCAAACTGTCAGCACCTCGTGTAAAGTGTCAGACTAAACTGGTAAAATGAAAGATTGCAAATAATTTGTAAATTTCTATGATGTTGCTTCTTTACAAAGTATAAATTCCAGGAAATAACACAGTCTTCTTTGTTTATTTACATACCTGTTATAGGTTTGTTATTGAAATTCCAGCTGATGAGTGGAATTGGAAGGCCCTTTGCAGCACATGTCAATAAAAGCCTTTCCCCTTTGTGCAGAGACACATCTGCAGGGAGTTCCGTGAATGCTGGTTGAACACTTACAAACAGGCGGATATCATGGCTGGCCTTCCCGGCTGCACTCACTGCTGTGCAGGTGTAGACACCGGCATCCTCTGGCTGTGGGAATAAAGAGAGGAAGTTAACCATTCTCAGCTGTCTTGGTGTGGGCACAGCATTGTCCAATGCTGAACTGACAAGCTCTAAATGGGCTAATGTAAGAAACAAGAAATTCTTTTTCTCTTCTTCAGCAATCCCTGGAGATCGTGATTAACTTACTTCCACCCCATTCCATGCATTCTGAAATAGCTGTTAAGGCCAATGCATAATGTGCAGACTCTGCTACAGGTGAGGCAAGTGGTGCATGAAGAGTTGAATGGATGGGTTGTCTGGAGACTTGTGCATTCTCTGTTATCCTGATTTTGTCTCTGTGTGCTCCCAATGAAGTCTCTTGATGAGTTTGTTGGTTTCCTGCATAAACTTTCTCCATTTTGCTTGGTACAAATCAAGGTTTCTTATTAATCAGCAATGATATTTCACTGCTTCAAGGCTTTGAGGACATTCCTAAAGCATTCCTGCTGGCCTCCTGTGAGTTTTCTGCCAGACTGGACTCAGAGTAGAGTATTTGCTTTAGAAATTAATGGTAATAATTTAATAATATCCTTCCTAAAGCAAGGAGACCACAGTACACAGTGGCCTCACCAATGTCCTTTACAACCTGAACATTACGTACCAATTCCTACACTCAATGGACTGAGCAATAAGGCAAGTGTGGTAAACATCATCTTAACCATTTGGATAGGTACACAAATAAGAAAGGTTTGGAGAGATATTTAGTGAACGTAGGCAGGTGGGATGAGTTTAGCTTGGGAAACTTTGTCATCATGGACTAGTTGGAGCAATGGGTCTTCCGTGCTCTAGGACTTTATGATTTTCTAAGTCTGGTGTTAGGCATATGAACAACATGGCCTGGCCAAGAGAACTGGTTTTGAGAGATTAGCACCTCAAAACTGAGTAAGTTACCCGATTGATACCAGAAATAGAAATATCCCTCTATTCGAGTAAATGCATCTGCACTGGGATTAAGGCAAATTGTTGGGTGTGGAAAGTTTTACTCCTCTACTATCTCTGAGCTGGTGAGGCTTGGTACTGAAACTAATTTATGTTACAAATGTATACAACAGAAGGAAATGGTTTTTGAGTTGAAAATAGTAGACAATGCACTATCACTGTAATCTGTACCCTAGCCTGCTTCAATGCTGAAGAGCATTTCAGAAACAAGTGCCTCCAGATCACAAATGAACCTAGAGGTATTCCACTTCCCAGTATTAATCTGCCACTCTTTGGCACTCACCCAATCAACATAAACCTAGAGTATAAAATGTTTGAAATATGACCATTCAGATATCACACATGTATATTTCTGTATCATATTTAAGTAACATTATCTCCTGCCAACTTATTGGAATAGAAAATTGGCATTGTTGATATGATTATTGCCTATTCATTGTTTCTGCCTGTCAACTTATGCTGTTCTCTGCTTCTCTAAGTTGTCTGTAACATTGCCTGGCTTGCTGGTTTGTTCAGGGAATGGGGCAGCAGGTGAGACTGTAGTGAGGCAGCAAAGTTTCAAGAGTTGGGAGCAGGGCAATGAGAAGTGCAGCAGAGAGACAGGAAGTGGGATATAAGCAGAATAGCAAGCTGCATAACAAATGAGGTAGGGGTTGGGAGTCTGGCAGCAAACGACAGGCATCCAAAACATTGCTCTTTGATGCAGGCAACTACCTGCATCATCACTGGCAGTGATGTCACAGGGTCTGTGATTGTGTGGACTGGTGAATGTGCCTCTGTTGCATTGGCAGCAAACAGCCTTAAAACAAAAACAACAGATTTCCAATCTGCAGAGAAGCTTCTTGAACCAAAAACACTTTCTTGTTTGCCACTGCTCCTTAAGTATAAGCGAGTGATGTAACACTCCTGTCCATGCTAAACTCCAAGACATCTGACCTGCAGTAACAGAATATGAGGTCCTCTGATACTAACAACTAGTGTGAAATATGATTTTTAAAAAAATAGTACATTGGTCTCTGTATGATCAATGGCTGAACTGGAAGAAGCAGATCCAACAATCTGATATTTCAACTCTAAATGATAGCATTGGCACAGGGTTGGCAAAACACTAACAGGATGTCACCTGTTACTGTCCATGACAAATAGGTGGTGCCTTATTTTCAAGGAAGGGATGAACTTCAGGGCAGCAGGCATGTTGGCTGCTTTCTCCCACCTTTAAGATTTTGGTACAAGGAGACCGATTAAATAGGACAGAAAAGAAAAATAACTGTTAAAGGGGAAGTAAGCAAGGGTTTCCTAGTAGAATAGCTAATAGTTTTGACAGTTGGCATGGTGCTCATTCAATCAATGAACTCAATTGTTCCAAAGGTCTTAAGTGAAGTGTGGTCACTGTTGTAATGTACGCTTATACACATAGCACACTTCCACAAACAGTGATGTGAAACTGAGAAGATCATTTGTTCTTAATGACGTTACTTTAGTGATAAATACTCGCCAAGTCACTGGGAATAATAGCCCTGATTCTTCACTTGCATCTAAGAGGGCAGGGATGGATTCAACTCAACATCTCAACAAACATAGCATCTCTATAAGCTCCTTCAGTGGTCCTGGATCATCAACCTGCTTTTTGTGCAAAGTGTCTGGAGTGAGACTGCAACACACAATACAACTCTGAGGCAACAGTGTCATCACTGAGCTATAGTTAATAGAAGGCCCTGAAAGAGACAAAGTTTTACTCTTAGTTTATTAATTGATCTCATATGAGTGACTGTGGAATAAAGGTGGTCTAGGAAGTCTCTCAGGAAAGGCAAGTAAATTCACTGCTGTTGCCTAAATCCATGGAACTGTATTCCCAAATTCGCCAGAAACCTCAAAAAAAAGCACACAAGAAAAGAAACATCCAAAGTGACTATGAGAGTAGGCTTGACACCTTTTTTGAAAGTTACAAGTAAGAAATGAACAGTTCCTTACCGTTGTATTTTCCACAATCAGTTCTCCAGACTGCAATGCAGTGAATTTTCCTGAAACATCTGGCACTGCAACACCATCCTTCTCCCAGTATACCACAGGTGCCGGTGATCCCTGAGTTACACAGGGCAAAAGAGCCTGCGAATCCTCCAACACTGACAATTCCGACTGACCAATTACAATTGATGGTGGAACTGCAAGGAAAGGGAACATTGTGAAACAGAATCCGTTTTGTTCTCCCATATTTGGGAGATCCATAAGAATGTTAGAAATAGAAACTAGAGTCGCCTGTTGAAGTCGCTCCACAGTCAATAAGTCATGGTTGAACTGTGTGTTTAATAGCACTTCCTTGCCTTTCTCTTAACTCTCTTATCAATCAAAAACTTATCTAAAGCCCTGAATATATTCAATCTCCATTGGTCTCTGTGGAAAATAATTCAAAGGACTTGCATGGTAATGCATGCACTAGGAACTAGACCCCCTCAGTATTGTGGTATTCTGTAGTCTCTCTCCACTTAAGTAATGTTCTACTTTTCCATCTTCTATTGCACAACCTCACATTTATTGGACAATCTCACATTATACACCAACTGGCAAATTTCAGTCCACTCACTGAATCTTTGCCATCATACATGTGGTCACTCTTTGAAAGTGTCAAGCAGTGCAGAGAAATAATCTGTGTATTTATATTGTAATTTCATATTCTCAGGACATCTCAAAGTGCATATTCCATTTTGAAGCATGGGCACTGATGTTATGATGAATATGCCATTTATTTTGCGCAAAGCAAAATTCCACAAGATGATGTCCAGGTTTTTGTCCTGGTCGCATTAGTTGAAGGAGGCATGTTGTCAAGACCATGAGCAGAAATCACTAATAGTTATTTTTAGCAGAATTCTCTGCTCTTATTAATATCAAAGGATGACCTTCATCCAGTGTTGAAGGGGATAACAATTTATGGAATCCCTGTAGCATGGAAGCAGTCCATTCAGCCCATCAAGTCCATATTAACCCTTTGAAAAGCATCCCTCCCGGACCCATCCCTTATCTTATCCATGTAACCCTACTATAACCATGGCTATTCACCTAACCTGCACATCTTTGGACTGTGGGAGGAAACCCACTGAGACACAGGGAGAATTATGCAAACTACACACAGACAGTTGCTCAAGGCTGGAATCGTACCCAGATCCTTGGTGCTGTAAGATGGCAGTGCTAACCACTGCGCCACTGTGCCACCGGTGCATTCCATCAGTATGGAACTGAAATACCAACAGGGCCATAGGACAGAAATAGAACTTGTTACCCAACCACTATTTCACATGGGCCAATTGAAGACCTAGTTTCCCACGAGGAGGAGAAAGGAGATCTGAAGAATTGACCCTAAGTACAATATCTCAGATCGACCCAGAGAGAGGTCAGTGCATCATAGGAAGAAGTAAAGGAAGAAACTGGCAAATAAAATACTATAATAACACAGTAGGTCCGTAAGTCTCTGTGACTGGTGAACACCTGGAATCCTGCATGCAGTTTTGGTCTCCAAATTTAAAGAAGGATATACTGGCATTTGAAGCAATACAGAAAAGGTTCACTAGCTTAGTCCTTGAGATGCAGGGGTTGATATATAATGAAAGGCTATGTAAATTGGGACAGGATTCTCAGGGACTTTAAAAGACTGAGAGGTGATCTAATTGAACCGTATAGAATTATGAAAGGGTAGACACTGAGAGATTGCTTCTGCTGGTCAGGAGTCTAAAATATGTTCTCAGGATAAGGGGCCAATCATTTAGAACTGCAAAAGGGCAAAAGTCTTCACTAAAAAAGTTGGACGTTTTTAGAAGTTTCTAAGATAGAAGGTTATGGATGCTCCATCACTAACTACATGTAAGTCTGGGAGACAGCTTTTTGGTCTCTTAGGGTAGTGGGGATATGGTAGTAGGTGGGAAAGTGAAATTGAAATTCAAGATCAGCCATTTTGCACTGAATGGCAGAGCAGGCTCAATGACCCACATGATCTCTAGATGCTTGTATCTCTTGTACTCAACTGGGCACTGTCTGACACAGAATTTAATTAGTAATGAAGGTGTGCCAGATGGTGGTCTATAGCCTTGAAAATAATGAACAACATTTCAGGCAGTGTCATTCATGACTCAGTTGCTAGCCTTGCATTATGTTTTCTCATAAATAATCACTGCTGTGGAGAAAAAAAATAACATTCTGGGTTCTTGTTGTGCAGTAGTAGTGTCTCCACTTCCAAGCCAGAAATTCCAGGTTCAAGTCCCACCTGAGACTGAAGAGCAATCACTGCTTAAGAAGGATAACAGGGATAACCCAGTATATTATAGGCCGGTGAGCCTTACATCAGTGGTAGGGAAATTATTGGAAAAGATTCTTATGGACAGGATTTGCATGCATTTGGAAAATAATGGAGTTATTAGGGAAGTCAGCTTGTTTTGTGCAGAGGAGGTCTTGTCTCAAAAAGTGACAGCTTTTTCAGGAAGTGGCAAAAATGACTGATGAGGATAGGGCAGTGGATGTTGTCTACATGGACTTTACTAACATATTTGACAAGGTCCCTCACGATAGGATGGTTCAGAAGATTAAGTCACATGGGATCCACAGTAAGTTGATAAGTTGGATACAAAATTTGGTTGGCCTTAGAGACAGAGAGTAGTTGTGGAGTGATGTTTTCTAATCGGAGGTCTGTGACCTATGGTGTTCTGTAACGATCAGTGTGGGGACCTAATATATATATATGAGAATGTATGATTAGTAAGTTTGCTGGACACAAAAATGGTAGAGTTGTGGATAGTAAGGAAAGTTGTCAAAGGATACAGCAGAATATATATTGGTTGGACAGTTGGGTGGAAATATGGCAGATGGAGTTTAAACTGGATAAATTTCATCTTGGGACGTCAGTTGTGGGGTGCAAGTCCATAGCTCCCCGAAAGGGGCAATGCAAATGGATAAGGTGGCAAAGAAGATATCTGGCATGCTTGCCTTCATTGGCTGGGGCACTGAGTATTGACGTTCCTGTGCAGTACTGAAGGACTGAAACATTCTGGATGAGACATTAAACTGAGGGGCCATTGCTTTTTGAGGTGCAAACGATCCCATAGACACAATGTGAAGAACGTCTGGGAAATTCTCCCTGATGGCCTGGTTATTATTCAGTCTGCAACCCATGTTTCCTCTAATTTTTCCTGCTGCTATGTGGACTTCTGAAGCCTTTGTGCAACAGCGACTGCTGGAACCAGAAGTGAATTCATCTGCACACCAAACAGTGTGCATGGACCGTCTAAGTAGCTGTGCAACCATGCAGTTTATAGTGAACATTGTTATGGTGTTGGCTGCGAACAAACAGAAGATTGGGGCATTGGCAAATTGTATTTTGCAGAATCTTATTGTGTGCAAATTGGGGGCGGCATTTCCTTACACTGTTGATTGGCTGTGATACACTTGAGGAATTGCTGACATTATGAAAGGAGCTCCATAAATGCAAGCTATTTCTTTTGTTTTATTTTGAAATGTTCACCAAAGAGATTTTTGTTTAATTCATTCATTGGACGCTGGCTTTGCTGGTGGGCCAGCATTTATTGCCTGCCCCTAGTTGCCCTGGAGATGGTGGTGGTGGGCTACCTTCTTGAACTGCTGTAGTGACCCACAACACCAGGAGGATTGGGAAGGATAGGGAGGGAATATGACCATGATGAAGTGGCAATATATTTTCAAGTCAGGATAGTGAGTCGCTAGGAGAAGAACTTGAAGGTGGTGGTGTTCCTATGTATCTGCTGCCCTTGTCCTTCTAGATGGAAGTGGTTGTGAGTTTGAAAGGTGCTGTCCAGGGATCTTTGATGAATTCCTGCAATGCATCTTGGAGATAGGACACACTGCTGCAACTGAGTGTTGATGGTGGAGCCAATGGATGCTTGTGGATGTGGTGCCAATTAAGCGGTTGCTTTGTCTTAGATAGTCTAGATTAGAGTGGTGCTGGAAAAGCACAGCAGGTCAGGCAGCATCCAAAGATCAGGAAAATCGACATTTCGGGCAAAAGTCCTTCATCAAGAATGATGAAGGGCTTTTGCCCGAAACGTCGATTTTCCTGCTCCTCGGATGCTGCCTGACCTGCTGTGCTTTTCCAGCACCACTCTAACCTTGACTCTAGTTTCCAGCATCTGCAGTCCTTACTTTTGCCTTGTCTTAGATAGTGTCCAGCCTCTTGAGTGCTGTTTGAGCTGCACCCATCCAGGCAAGTGGGGAGTATTCTGGATGTAGGTTTGCTCGCTGAGCTAGAAGTTTCATTTCCAGATGCTTCATCTGAAGCCCACTGAAGATGTTACCTAGTAGGGTGACGAAACGTCTGGAAATGAACCTTGCAGCTCAGCGAGCAAACCTACATCCAGAACCTCAACCTGAGCTACAAATCTTCTCAAAACTTGCTAAGGGGAGTACTCTATCATGCTCCTGACTTTTGATTTGATTTATTATTGTTACATGTACCTAGGTATGTGACAAGTTTTGTTTTACATGCAGTACAGGCAGATCATATAACACAATGTGCACAACGATTGTAGAATATGTAAGAATAAGATCTACTGTAGAGAGTTTGCAAAGAGTCGCCATGCTTCTGCGCCATTTGGAACTACCGACTTCTGCCTTGTAGATGATGGACAGGTTTTGGGGAGTCAAGAGGTGAGTTATGTGCAGCAGTATTCTGAGCATCTGACTTGCTCTTTTATACACTGAGTTTATGTGGTGAGTCCAGTTCAGTTTCTGATCAATACTACCCCTAAGGATATTGATACTGGGGGATTCAGTGATGGTAACACAACTGAATGTCAAAGGATGTGGTTAGATTTTAGATGGTCCTTGCCTGGTATTTATGTGGCATGAATGTTACTCAGTTGTCAGCTCAAGCCTGGATATTGTCCAGATCTTCTTCCATTTGAACATGGACTGCTTCAGTATCTGAGAAGTCATAACTGGTGCTGAACATCGTGCAATCATCAATGTATATTCTCACTTCTGACCTTATGATGGAGAGAAGGTCACTGATGAAGCAGCTAAAGATGGTTGGGTCTAGGCCACTTCCCTGAGGAACTCCAGCGAAGCTATCATTGATGACTGACCTCCAATAACAACAAACATCTTCCTATGTGCCAGGTATGAGTCCAACCACAGACTGCTTGCCCCTGATACCCATTAATTCCAGTTTTGCTAGGGCTCCTTGATGCTACATTCAGTCAAATGCAACCTAGATATCAAGAGTTGTCACTCTCACCTCACCTCTGGAATTCAGCTATTTTGTCCATGTTTGTATCAAGGCTGTAGTGAGGTCAGGAGCTGAGAATCCCTAGTGGAACCTAAACCGAATGTCTGTGAGTAGATTATTGCTAACTAGGTGCTGCTTGATAGCACGGCTGATGATACCTTCCATCACTTTATTGATGATTTAGATTAGTTGATGGTGTGGTAATTGGCCGGGTTGGATATCCTGCTTTTTGTGCACAGGACATACCTAGGCAATTTTCCACATTGTCACGTAGATGTCAGTGTTGCACCTGTACTGGAAGAATTGGCTAGGGGAACGGCAAATTTTGGAGCACAAGTCTTCAGTACTGTTGCCAGAATGTTGTCAGGGCCAACAATCTTTGCAGTATCCAGTGTCCCCAACTGTTTCTTAATATCACGTGGAGCCAATCAAATTGGCTGAAGACTGGTATCTGCGATGCTGGGGACCATTGGAGGAAGTCGTAATGGATTATCCACTCAGGACTCCTGGCTGAAGATTACTTGAATGTTTCAGCCTCATATTTTGCACTGATTAGATTAGAGATTAGATTACTTGCAGTGTGGAAACAGCCCCTTCGGCCCAACAAGTCCACACCAACCCGCCGAAGCGCAACCCACCCAGGCCCATTCCCCTACATTTACCCCTTCACCTAACACTACAGGCAATTTAGCATGGCCAATTCACCTAACCTGCACATTTTTGGACTGTGGGAGGAAACCGGAGCACCCGGAGGAAACCCACCCAGACACGGGGAGAATGTGCAAACTCCACACAGACAGTCGCCTGAGGCAGGAATTGAACCTGGGTCTCTGGCACTGTGAGGCAGCAGTGTTGGACTCTTCCATTATTGAATGTGGGTATATTTGTGGAGCCTCCTCCTCCTCCAGTGAACTGATTAGATTAGATTACATTACAGTGTGGAAACAGGCCCTTCGGCCCAACAAGTCCACACCGACCCGCCAAAACGCAACCCACCCATACCCCTACGTTTACCCCTTACCTAACACTATGGGCAATTTAGCATGGCCAATTCACCTGACCTGCACATCTTTGGACTGTGGGAGGAAACCGGAGCACCCGGACGAAACTCACACAGACACGGGGAGAACGTGCAAACTCCACACAGTCAGTTGCCTGAGGCGGGGATTGAACCCGGGTCTCTTGCGCTGTGTTACCGTGCCACCCACTAATTGTTTATGATTGGATGTGGTAGGGCTGCAGAGCTTAGATCTCATCGTTTGGTTGTGGGATTGATTAGCAGTGTTTATCACTTGCTGTTTATACTTTTGACATGCAAGTACAATAATGCTGTTTGGTAGCTTCACACCTCATTTTTAGGTATACCTGGTGCTGCTTCTGGCATGCTCCCCTGTACTTTACATTGATCCTTTTGCTTGATGGCAATAGGTGAGTGGGGATTTGATGGACAATGAGGTTTCAGATTGTGCTGCTGCTGATGGCCCACAGCACCTCATGGATAACCAGTTTTGAGTTGCTAGATGTGTTCGAAGTCTGTCCCGTTTAGCATGGTGGTAGTGCCACACACTAGGATGGAGATTATTCTCAATGTGAAGGTGGGACTTTATCTCCACAAGGACTGTGCTGTGGTGCAGCTGCAGCTGGAAGATTTGTAAGGATGAGGTCAAGTATGCTTTTCCCTCTTGTTGGTTCCCTCGCCACCTGCTGCAGACCTTGCCCGGCAGCTCCATCCTTTAGGACCCAATCAGCTCAATATGTAGAGATGCTGCTGAGGCACTCTTAATGGTGGACATGGAAATTCCCCACCCAGAGTTGATTTTGCATCCTTGCCACCCTCAGTTTTCCTTTCAATGTTTCAACATGGAGGAATACTGAACATAAAAAACAAAGAACCTTGAATGCTGGAAATCAGAAACATAGAAATTACTGTTCAGGAATTCAGAATACTGGACCCGAAACATAAACACTGTTTTTGGTCCGCTGATGCTATCAGTCCTGCTGAATTATCCCATTTGTTGTGGAGGAGTATTGATTTATCAGCTGAGGGAGAACGGTCCATGATAATCATCAGGGGATTTCCTTGCCCATGTTTAACCTGAAGCCATAAGACTCCATGGGGTTCACAGTGAACGTTGAGGAATCCCAGGTCAACTTCCTCCTGATTGTACACCACTATACCACTACTGCTGGGTCTGGCCTGCCAGTGGGACACTACAAATCCAAAGATGGTGATGGTGGTGTCTGGGACATTGATTTGAAGGTATGATTCTGTGAGTATGACTGTGTCTGTGAGACAGCTCTTCCAATTTTGGCACTAGCTCCCAAATGTTAGTGAGGAGGATTTTGCAGAGTTGAAAGGACTATTTCTGCCATTGTTTGTTCTGGTGTGTAGATCAATGCCAGATGGTCCATCTGGTTTCATTTCCTCTTTGAGACTTTGTAGTGATTGATACAACTGACTGGCTTACTAGATCATTTCAGAGGGCAATTGACAGTCAACCACATAGCCGTGAGTCTGGAGTCACATGTAGACCAGATTAAGTCAGGATGACAGATTTCCTTCCCTGAAGGACATAAGCATTAGTGCTGTTGGGAGGTTTTGAGAACAACACAAAAATTGCCACTAGGTGACTCAAATCACTCCACAGCATTAACTGGGTATTGAAAATTGTTTTAACAGCACATTTTACTACATTAACAGTGTTATATAAATGCACAAGTGATGGTACCAATCTCACCCTGCACCAGAAGAATCATGTCCAGGCTGACCACCCCTGCCTTGTTCCTGGCAACACATGTGTACCATCCTGCATCCGCAAGCTTGATCGGTAGAATCTGTAGGGATCCATTTGCAAATGTTTGCAGGCGCATCTGGTTAGCAATGGTGCGGCCATCTTTTACCCATGTTACCTCTGGTTGTGGGTGCCCCTCTGCCTCGCATGGTAAAGTTGCAGGATGATCAATGGTGGCTTTATATTCCCTGCTGTGAGCTTTGATAATTGGGGGAACTGAGTAAAAAGTGAAAAAAAAATGTTTCACCATTCATGATATAACAAGTGGATTATATTTTACATCAGTCAGTCTGTGTCTGATCCCTGGTTGTCTCGAAGATCAAACAGTCCCTAAACATGTGTTAAACCAAAGATTTTAACACTGTTAATTGCAAAGCATTAACTCTCATCAGAACCTTACCTTGGACCACCAGTTTTGTCTTGCCCAGAGCAGTGCCAGCTGGATTTTGGGCAATACACATGTAATTCCCTGAATACTCCTCTGTGGCTCTGGTGATCTCCAGTGCTCCATTAGCCAGTAAGAGATAACCTAAGACAGAAACTAATGATCAGTCAAAACCTTGGGTCATGCACAGTGGTAGATGATCAGCATAGTCAAATGTGGATATAATAAAGAGAATTCATCTCTCTTCTTCAGAAAATAATCATTCAACATAAGACTATGAGACTTACAGCAGAAGATCATTCGGCACATTAAGTCTGCTCTGCCATTCAATGACACCTCAACTGATTGAATAATCCGGAACTTTTTTGTCTTATATCCATAACTCACGATTCCCTTACTGATTAAAAATCTATTTCAGCCTTGAATATTCTTCACAGCCCAGCTTTAATAATCCTCCACAGTAAAGAACTCTACAGACTGACTACCCTCAGAGAGGGAAAATGCTCCTCACCTCTGTCTTAAATGAATGATCCTTTCCTTTGAAGTTATGCCCACTGGACCTAGACTCTCCTACAAGGGAACCAACTTCTCCGCAACTATCCTGTCAAGGCCCATAAGAATCTTATATGTCTCTTTTTCTAAACTTGATGAATATGAGCTCAATCTACTCAATTTCTCCTCAAGCAAATCATTCCATATTTGAGATCAATCAAATGAACCTTCTTTAGGCTGCCTCTAACTGTCAGTGTATGTTTCCCTGGATAAAGGGACTAAAATTGTTCATAGTATGCCAGGTGTGGTCTGAGTAGTGTCTTGGATAGTTTTAGGAAGACCTTCCCATTTTTATTTCAAAGTGAACCAGGATAAAGACCAACATTTCATTCGTCTTCCCTTCCTTTCTTGGTAATGCAATGTGAAATCTTGATATTAGAATGCCATTTCAAGGATACACAGTTCTTTTTTCCTTGTCATCATTCATAATGCTAGTGGTGGTGTGTTATAGCACCTGGTAACTTGCACATTGTAAACTAAAGATACAAATATTGAAGGTCAAGGTTCCGAATATCTGTCCATCACATGACTGGCCAAGAATCTCTCCTACTTTTACCACCTGCTATTATATTTGTTAGATGATATTCAACATGGTTGCCTGTGTTATAAATGCACCTTCCTTGGTCCTGCACTGAGACTCAAATCTACAGCTTTTGGCTCAGAGGCAAATTGCTGCTCACTACATCACAAGACCTACACCCCATAACGCTGTGGCTAGGCATACTCTGAAGGTAAAACATGCACACAATGGCTAATTTCAAGTTATTCATAATAAAGGTAAAAACTTTATTCCTGTCCCTCAGCTTGACATTCCCCACCACTGCTATCTGTTCCCAACCACAGGTTACTGTAGGAATTGGAATTGAAAATTGATTGTGTCAATGATGAGGGGAATTTCACATTAAAAGGCTGTCTTTTTGACAGGGTCTTGGAAGCCAGAGAGTCATTAACGAGTTTATAGGTATCTCTTTCTGTCTTTACATTTTTATTGAATTGAGAGCCTTTTGGCAAACAGCTCCCTGCCGGTACACCACAGCTAAAATGTAGGATAAGAGTCCCTCTATCTCTATCCAGAAATGCTTCCAAATTCATGTAAGCATTCCTTGCTATACAACTTGGGGATTTCCATCTTTGTAGATCATCTCGTGGCACTGTGAATACTATTCCTGTCTCTGAATCAGAATTTTTGGGTTTGAGTTCCAATCCAGAACTTGGCCGCCAAGGAAAGTGGATCCTATCAACCTGCAAATACTTCAAACACATGCCAAGGGCAGATGATAAGAGTAGAAGAGATTCCTGGTCAACCATATCATGAAAAGAATGACAGAGCCTCTCTTGCTATCTATTGCTCCAGAGTACCACATGTATGCAACAGTGCATGCTGCCACTAAACTTGGATTCTGAGGGAACCATGAAACATCTGCACAACCACCAGTCCTTTTATACATGTTCCCTTGAGTAAACCAATTTAATATTAGTTTTGTACAAATAGCCATGTTCCAGGAAGTAGATTGTGATGCACACAGGGAGGATTCTTAAGCTTACAGGCATACAGTAGACTCGTCAGTATGGAGTGGACTTAGTCAGCTCTTAGTGTTGGAAGGACAGTTTGCTACCTATTAGACATCCGGTCTCTGTTTGTAACAGCTGGGTAAGTCTCAACTCAAATGGGCACCTAGTCTCTTTAAACATTACAATACAAATCTGGTTTACCTGACTTGAATGAAAACAGACATAGGAGCAGGAGTAGGCCATTTGGCCCTTCAAGCCTAATTCACCATTCAATAAGATAATGGCTGATCTGGTTGTAGTCTTAACACACTTTCCTGTCTGCAACCCCATAACTCTCAACCCCCTTGTCTATGAAAATTTCAGCCACAATGGGGGCAACCCATAGCCAAACTTCTGCTCTCCAACTCCATTAGCAAATGACACATACCTTGCACCTCAAGAAAATTGAGTGATTTCTCTATCATACCTGTGTTTGTGATGGTGGCACCCTCTTTCTGCCAGGTAATACTGGGTCTTGGCGTGCCTGTTGACTCACAGGGCAGGATAATACTTCTATTCACTACAGTTTCCACTGTGGAAGGTAGGGGCTTGATAACAGGAGGCTCTAGGCAGGCAAAAGATAACAGAAATTCTGCAGTTAAACAGGATGAGCAAACAAGAAAAAAAGTTTTTAATTTGCATAATACTTTTCATAATTTCAGGTAGCCACTGATGTGATATAGGAATTGGGTACAACAAACTCCCATGCATGGTAAGATGACAGTGACAACATTAAAATAGAATGATTAACACTTTAGAAACTGATTAAGTGTCCACTCTAAACTTGATTATTTTAACACTCTCCTGTCTGTCCTCCTGTCCTTCACTCTTTACAAGCTTAAAAATCATCCAAAACTCAGCTACCCATAACCTAACTCACATCAAGTTCCATTCATTCAGTATCCTATCCTTGCTGGATTACAGAAGCCTCTAGTTCAGCAATTCATCAATTTCAAGCTCATTGTCAAATCCCTCCATGGCCTCCATCCTTTCCTTTCTCTGTGACTTCCAGCCCTGCAGCCCTGAAATCACTACATTCCTTTCATTCTGGCCTCTTGCTCATCAGGACCAAAAATCATTGGATGGGATCCAAGAGTCTTTGTTAACTCTCCACCTTCAAATCATGTAGCATATACTGTGTCTGGTTATCTGCAAAAAAGGAACCATTTTAGAATGCTCAATATTGAGAAAATCTGAATGTAGAAACCTAACAAGTGGAAACTGTGTAAGTACAAGTTGGTAATTCAGGAGACTGTTCTTTTCTTTTAAACATAGAAATATTATCTTTGAATATGTCATCTGATATTAACTTCATTTAGGGTTGAATGTTTTCCAGGAAGGTGCAAAGGGCAGATACAAATGGAAATCTGAATTCCTTTACCTTGCACAATTAGTGTTACATGTCTGTGTGCTGTCCCCACCACATTACGAGCTGTACACATGTAGTTGCCAGCATGGCTCAGGGTTGCTGTGGTAACTTCCAGACTTCCTGCAGAAGCACAACGATTAGAAACAGTTCCTGATAACTGCGATACTTGCGGCAAAATCCTTTGAGAGAAATGATGAGCACTCTCAGGGCTGTGTAATTCTTGCCTGAAATATGTGCAACTGGCAGTTGAAGACCAGACAACCCCTATTCAAACTGGGAATGTCTAATGCAGTTTTCAGCTGAATAAGTGACGAGTTCTCCTCAACCCTATCTCAGACTTCAAGCTTTATGACACCTTTTTTCCCCATGTGCACATCAGACTCCTATGCAAATTGCAGGACCCCCTGTTGAATTTTGAATGCAAGTGGACACTGAGTGCCTTTGAACTGCCCTCCATGGGACATTCCAGGAAATGCTCAAAATTACTGTGGAAGGCTTTTCTTTGAGGGTGGGAGGAACAGAAGTAGTTTACTGTGACCCACAACCAAATCAGTATTCCACATAGCAGCTCCTGTCACCTCTCCCAGCTCCAACTTGCTCAGTTTGTTCACTGGCCAATTTCCCATCATCTCACAACCAGTGACCTGTCACAAAGGGCTCATCTGACAGCTTGCTGTGATATAATCAAATGAGCATCAAACTGGAAGATGGTTTCAGCCTCCCAATGCTGCTATCAGGCAGGAGTCAAAAATTACCCCGTTGCTAAAATGAAAATACTCTTGTATTCCTCTGCGTCTACAACTGCTCATGCTCACTGGTAAATGTTTCATCCTGACTGTGGACACTGTCTCACAGGTGTGCTCACTCTCTGGAATCTTGCCAAAGGGGCTGCTTTTCTTTTTAGAAACATATGACAGTGAAGAGGTTGGGGAAGGTGTAGTCACCATGTCTGACCCTAGTGTTCATCTAAAGCTTATACATATTTGTCTCAGGCATACCAGAATGCCAATCTTCAGCAATTGATTTGGAATGTCCGGAAATTAAGATTGATTCTTGGATGTAAGCAATTCAGGGGGAAAATTGCAGAGGTGTGAAAAAATTCATAGAAATGCTATCATGCAAAAGGAGGCCATTGAGCCCATTGTGAATGCATTCTCTCCAAATGAGCAAATGTATGGCATTAAGTGCTTTTTTCCTATCTTCATCACTGCACAACATTCCTTTTCAAATTACCTAATTTCCTTTTGAATGCTTTGATTGAACCTGTGTCACCACATTCCAGATTCTAACTACTGATTAGGAGTTACACCCAGGTTGAGAAAGGAGAAGGAAAGGCAACATCTATCTACCATGACCGGTTCTAAGGTGATTGATAAGTGTCCACTGTTTGTGAGCAAGATTTCATCCTTTGGATTAAGCAGTGGGACTCTCTATGGCGGGTCGGTGTGGACTTGTTGGGCCGAAGGGCCTGTTTCCACACTGTAATGTAATCTAAACCATGACCGGTTCTAAGATGATTGATAAGTGTCCACTGTTTGTGAGCAAGATTTCATCCTTTGGATTAAGCAGTGGGACTCTCTATGAGTCATCCATTTGTCATGTAGTAGTTCTTCCAAGCAGTATGCCATCAGCCATGAAGGCTGAAGGGAGATCACTGAACAACTTCATCAGTGTTCCAAAAAAGGCTTTCGAGATGGCCAAACTGGTCATTGAGATCTACGTCATATTTGCTACCATTTTTTGCTGTGATTGATGCTAGCTAATTCATCACAAGATTCAAACATAATTTGCATATTTTTTCAGTTCACAGCATCTTGCACCACAAATTAGTTTGAGACAGATCTCACAAGATGAACAGATTAAATCACTCATCAAAAGACAAAGATAACCAGAGTCACCTGATCAAAAACTTATGCTAAAATGAACACAAATCAATTTGAATTTAACATTCAATCTCGCACAAACCTGTGGGCAGGATTTTGTACCCTGGTCCTCGGTTCCCCATTTGAGCTCCATCCTTCATCCAGCTCACTGCAGGCTCTGGAATTCCAGTTGTGTGACATGTCAACACCACCGAGGACATTTTAGTGATTGTAACACTTGGAGAGTCATCAGCGATCGATGGGGGAACTGAAATGTAAATAAATAACAATGCTTAAAACACAGCATTCAGCTTCAGAAGACTTGAACTTATATACTGCTTTCGATGACTCTAGATCCCATGATAGCAAAGCGAGTACTTCTGATGTGTAGTGTAGTCATTGTTGTAAAATAACAAATACAGCAGCTAGTTTATCACAAACAACAATGTGATAAAAGATGAATAGTCTGAGAGATTTATGTTGATCAAGGGACACCGGGGATATCTTGTCTGCTCAACTTCAAATCCCACCACAGGATCTTACACATCTGGGTGAGACAGAAGATATTTGAATACCAGTACTTAGAAGGCAAGTATCATTGGCTTAGCAGACAAGTCTAAACTGCAAACTACTTTAGTGCATTCGAGTCAGTCGACTCAACATCCACCATGTCTTCCTCCTTTGTGAATACTGATGTAAAGTATTCATTAAGGATGTCACCCATTTCTTCCGGCCTCACACATAAATTCTCTCCTTTGTCCTCGAGTGGATGTACCCTTTCCCTAGCTATCTTCTTGCTCCTTATGTATGTATGAACTGCATTGGGATTCTCCTCAATACTCTTTGCCAAAGAAATTCTATGGCCCCTTTTAGTCCTCTGTCTATCTTCAGTTTCCTGAACCTTACATATGCCTCCTCTTTCTTTTTGACTAATCTCTCAATTTCTTTTGTCATCCCAGGTTCCCTAATCTTACTGTCATAGAATCATAGAATCCCTACAGTGTAGAAACAGACCCTTTAGCCCAACCCTCCAAAGAGTACGTCACCCAGACCCATTTCTTTACCCTATTATCCTATATTTACCTCTGACTCATGCACCCAACCTACACTTCCCTGTACACTATGGGCAATTTAGCACGGCCAATTCACCTAACCTGCACATCTTTGGACTGTGGGAGGAAACCGGAGCACACAGAGGAAACCAATGCAAACATGGCGAGAATGTGCAAACTCCACGCAGACAGTCACATAAGACTGGAATCGAACGCGGGTCCTTGGAGTTGTGCTAACCACTGAACCACTATGCCACCCCTAACTGAGTCACTGTGCCACCCTATCCTTAACCTTCATTTTTACTTGAACATGTTGGTCCTGAACTTTAATCAACTGACTTTTAGAAGAATCCCACATGCTAAATGTTGATTTATCCTCACACAGCCACTCCTAATTTACATTCCCCAGTTCCTACCTAATTTTGTGATAGTTAGCCTTCCCTAAATTAATACTTTCACCCAGGACAACTCTTGCCTTATTCATAAGTAACTTAGAACTTATAGAATTATGGTCACTCTTCCCAAAGTGCTCCACCACTAAAACTTTGATCACGTGACTGGGCTCATTCCCCAGTACCAAATCTAGTGTGGCTCCTGCCCTAGTTGGACTATTTCTATTTCGTTTCAAAAAAAAAATCCTTGACACACCTGACAAACTCTCCTCTTCATCCAAGCCCCTGCCACTAAGCAGGCCCCAGTCAAGATAGGGGAAGTTAAAAGCAACTACCATAACAATCCTGTTATTTTTACATTTTTCCGTAATTTGTCCACAGATCTGTTCCCTCTATTATCCGCTGGCTGTTGGGAAGCCTCAAAATGTTTGCACCCTCCCTATTCCTGAGCTCTACCTATTTGACTTCACTGGATGAGCCCTCCAAGGTACTCTCCCCCAGTACACCTGTGATATCCTCCCATATCAGTAATGTAACTCCCCAACCTCTTTCACATTCCTCTCCATCTCATCTGAAATACCTAAGTCCCAGAATGTTCCTCTCTCAACCAATCCTCTCTGTAATAGCGACATCATAATTATATGTATTTGTCCAAGCTCTAAGTTCATCTGCCTTACCCTGTCATGCTCCTCCCTTTAAAACAAATACACCTCTGACCACCTGTCTTGCTGTGTCCAGTGATCTCTCCCTGTCTGTTCTTCCTCTTAGTCTTACTGGCCTTTGTTTCTGATTCCTCCTCAGTCATTTTACTTGTTGACCTACTGCTCTGGTTCCCGCTGCCCTACCACACTAGATTAAACACTCCCGAGTGGCACTACCAAACCTCCCTGCCAAGAAGCCAATGCCCCTCTAGTTTAGGCACAACCAGTCCTTCCTTATCCTGGTCCCAATGATCCACATGCCTGAACCCCTCCCTCCAACACCAGCTCTTTGGACAAGTATTCGACTGTACAATTTTCCTAATCCTAGTCTCACTGGCACATGGTACAGGAAGTAATCCGAAGATTACATCCCTAGAGTTCCTGCTTTTCAATTTGCTACTTCACTCTCTGAATTCCTCTCAGGTCTCCTTCTGCCAAGTAATTCATATCAATATGGACCACAACCTTTGGCTGCTCATCCTCCCCTTCAGAATATTCTATGCTTGCTCAGAGACATACTTGACCCTTGCACCAGGGAGGCAACACACCATCTTGGAGTCTCAACTGCGGCCACAGGCTGTGTCTCAGTCTATAGAGTCTCTTGTCACTACTGTTTGCCCAGACTTCGAACAACTGTGTTGATCTGGCTGCTGCTTTCCCCCCAGCAGTAGCGAAAGTTGTATACCTATGTGAGAGTGGAATGGCCACAAGGGCCTCCTACACTGTCTGCCTATGCTTACTCTTCTTCCTGGTAGTTACCCAACTCGACTGTGTCTGTGTAGCTCTTCCCGTTGGTGTGGTCAAATCGCTAAACATGGAATCAATGACATTCTCAGCCTCATGGATGCTCCATAGTGAGTGCATCCGTGGCTCCAGGTGCTCCTTGTGGCATTTCAGGAAATGCAGGTGAACACAACCTGATAGAAGTTTACAAAATTATAAAAAGCATGAATAGAATGGATAGTCAGTGTCTTTTTGCCAGGGTAGAAATATCAATTAGTAGTTGTTATGGGTTTCAAGTAAAAGGGTTAAGTTTAAAAGGAGATGTGAGAGGCAGGTTTTTTTATACAGAGGATGTTAAGTTCCTGCCTATGTAGTCAGCATGGACACTGAAGTGTTCCTGATTTCTTACATACTGCCAAAGCTACATTCTATGGGGCCAAGTTCTCTTGCCATTTCGAACCTTATCAACTACAGCCAACAATCCAGGAACTGATTATACAACGTAACATATTAGTCACCAAACTTGGGTCTCTCAATCCCGCCTAGCAGACGACAACTACAAAAAGTAAGGACGTTATCTCTCTCTAGGCACTACTCACTTAATTGATTCAGAGGACTGGAGAATAGCCAATGTTATTCCTTTGTTTAAGAATGGCTAGAGAGACAATCCAGGAAATTACAGACAGGTCAGTGGTAGGGATATAACTGGAGAAAGTTCTTAGGGATAGGACTTACTCACATTTGGAAAAATCTGGATTTATTAGCATTAGGCAGCATGACTTTGCGTAGGAAAGCTCATGTCTCACAAACTTGATTGAATTTTTGAGGAAGTGATGAAGATGATTGATGAGGACAAGGCAGTAGATGGTGTCTATACAGACCTTATCATGGCTTTTGACAAGGACCTTCATGGCAGACTGATACAAAAGATGAAGTCACATTGGATCTGTGGTTAGCTGGTAAGATGGATGCAGAACTGGCTTAGACATAGAAGACAGAGAGTAGCAGCATAAGGGTGTTTGAGATTGGTGACCAGTGGTGTTCCACAGGGATCAGTAGTGGAACCTCTGTTGTTTGTAATTTTATATAAATGATTTGGAGCAGAATGTGGCTTGATTATTAAGTTTGTGGATGACACAAAAGTTGGGGAGCTATGTATAGTCGGAGAATTGCCAGAGGATACAGCTGAATATAGATAGACTGGAGACTTGGACAGAGAAATGGCAGATGGGGTTTATTCTGGATAACTGTGAGGTGATACATTTTGGGAGATCTAATGCAGGAAGGCAGAACACTTAAAAACATTAACATACAGAGGAATCTAGATGTACAGGTCCATAGTTACCTGAAAGTGAGATCACAAGTGGTGAAGAAGGCATAGGGCATATCTGCGTTCATTGGTTGGGGCATAGAGTATAAAAATTGGCAAGTTATGTTGCAGATGCATAGAACCTTAGTCAGGCCACATTTGGAACAGTTTGTACACTTCTGGTCACCATAATATCAGAAGGGTGTAGAGGCTTTGGAGAGGATACAGAAATGGTTTTAAGATCGTTGCCTGATTGGGAGAGTATTAGCTATGAGGAGACATTGGTCACACTTGGTTTGTTTTCACTCGAATGCCAAAGGATGAGGGACAACCTGATAGAAGTTAACAAATTATAAAAAGCATGAATAGAATGGATAGTCAGAGTCTTTTTGCCAGGGTAGAAATGTCAATTAGTAGGTGTTATGGGTTTCCGGTAAAAGGAGTTCAGTTTAAAGGAGATGTGAGAGGCAGGTTTTTTTATACAGAGGGTGTTAAGTGCCTGGAATGCGTTGCCAATGGAGGTAGTGGAGGTAGCTACAACAGCAATGTTTAAGAGGCATCTTGACAGATGCATGAATAGGCAGGGAATAGAGGGATATGGACTGCATAGAGGCAGAAGGTTTTTAGTTTAGAAAGGCATCATGAGTCTTGGTGGACCAATGCGCAGATGTCAAAGGGGCAAAATACAAAAAGGGACATACATATATACATGAGATGCCAGGGAAAAGCAGACAATGCTGGTCATTAACAGACCTTGTTAAGACGTCAAAGGAAAGACAAATTACTGCAAAAAGTCAGGTTGGAAGAAATATCAGTGTGCAGACAGAGGGAAGAGAAAGATGATCTCAATGAAAGATTTGTGCCAAGGAAAGAGACACGGGAATAAAACAAAAAGAGAGACAGAGCGAGAGAGAGAAAGAAAGAGACATAACAGAGAAAATAGACAGGAACCCATTGAAAAATTAGGGACATATGACAAAGATTGCATACAAGAGTCCTTCTGAATTTGCATGGGCAATGCCGCTGTTTCATTCACAGAAAAAGAAGCATCTTATGGAATTATGGAAAAAAATGGCAACATGGAAACTGTACTACTCTTTGTCTTTAGTAAGAGACCAAAACCCACACGCCCACCCTACCTCCCAGATGTCTTTGACAACTTTTCCTTCAACTACACTCTGACTTATTCTTAAGAATGCATCATATCAGCTACCATGTCACTTGTCAAATGACTCGTACTTGGATTAAGAAAGCCTCACCGTGGACCGTGAATTGGATGAGCCTGTGGGAATCACCTGCCTCATTAGACACCACACACTCATACAGTGCTGTATCCTGAGTGGTGGCCGAAATGATCACCAGCGATCCCGAAGGCAACAACCTGAGGGAAGATAATGATCACATGAAGACTTGCGTCAACAATTAGCTGATATTGGTCAAATAGAAGTAAACAGGGTAAGGGCTGTCCTAGTTTTCTCTAGATTCTGAAGTATGAGCAGGAGGGGGAGTTTAATTGTTCAAAAGCTTGAATAAATAATGAAATTATCTACCTAAGGTTCTCAAACATTATATGCAAATCTACATATTATGTGTAGCTGCATTCAGTAACTCCACTTTTCCAGGATTGATCCTACAGTGTGGGGGCAAATTGGAAAGCATCAGTAGAGAGATAATGGACCAAATTGGTTTACTGTGCTGTAGTTTCTATAGGGTGCTGCTTCCTTTCAGTTTCAATGTAGAATGTCCCAAATTTAGCTCCAATAAAAGGATGGAATTATTACCCCTTATGGAATCTCAAGCATCAGCCAACACATATTGTATTGTAAATATTGTACTTTGTTCAGGTCTTTCATCAGGCAACTTTTGAGTGAGCTTACTTTATTACAGCAGTACACCTCAGCCTTTCATAATCACCTCTTACTGCACCAATGTCAAGGAACTGCATAGAACTTACAGCACAAAATAAGCCAATTACCCTCTCAGCATGTGTTAGTGTTGATATGCTACAAGAGTTTCTCTACTATTCCATCTCCCTCAGATCAACCTTTCAGCTTATCTTTCTATTTCCTTTTCTCTCATGCGCTTATCATTAGTTTCTTTTCAAAAGCATCAAGGCTTTCTGCCTCAATCTCTTCCTAAGGTGGAGACTTCCACATCCTAACCACACATAGAACAAACTAAAACATTCCTTCAAAGGTCCAGCACAGGAACAATGGGCTGAATGGCCACCTTTTGTCCTGACAGATTCTATATCATTCCCATATTCTTGTCCAAAAGTATTAAATTTCCTTATTGAGATTACTAATCTCACTATGTATTTTGTGAAATGTACATTGCTTCTTGTGCGTTTCACTATTGACTTGGACTCTCACAAACTATTTCTTGTAGAGGTCAGCAAGTAGACTTTATTGCATCAATCTAGGCAAGATTCAATTGAAGCCCCTGGAGAAAATTGGCACAACTGACTCACCGGTTCCCAGTTTTTAAAACAAAGTTCTAACTGCCTATTAACACAGTCTCTCAAGCAAACACATTTTTCCACTCAATCCCTCAGTGTTACCTGTACATGTTCTGTTGCAGCTTAAAGTTCAGAGGTTTACCATTTTTCTTCCAGATCACCTCAGGTTTAGGGGTTCCTGAAACCTCACAGCTCAACTCTGCTTGAACATTTGCCAAAGCAGTGATGTTAGTTGAAGCAGGACTGATGATGGGAGCACCTAATTGGAAGAAAGAAAATTTCTTAAAAGTGAGACAACGGTTTTATTCGAGGGTTTCTTTCATTGGAAAATCTGGAAAGAATACAGGATCACTTCTCTTTCCTGAAATAAGTTCACTCCCCACTCAAGTATTAACATCCCAGAAAGTCGGTTTTTATTATTTTAATTCATTCATGGGATGTGGGCATTGCTGGCTCGGCCAGCAGTTATGTCTGTCCTGCAAAAGGTGGTGGTGGAGCTGCCTTCTTGAAACACTTTAGTCCTTGTGGTGTAAGAACACTCATTGTGCTGTTAGGAAGGCAGTTTTTGGATTTTGACCCAGTGAAGAAAAGTGATATAATCCTAGTCAGGATGGCGTGTGATTTGGAGAGAAACCAGGTATCTGCTGCCTTTCTTCTTCTCGGTCAGTGCTTCCCAAGCCTTTTCCCACTGTGACCCCATTTCAAGGTTTGAATATTGTTGACTAGGTACTTCATTCAATCTAGTCTACTGTATTTTTTGTTTCCTCAGCATTAGGGAGAACAACGCAGACTGGGTGATCGCTTTGTAGAATACCTATGTGTGCCTGTATAAATGACCCAGAGCTTCCAGTTACGCCACACTTGGTACAGTTCTGGTCACCACACTACCAGAAGATATGTGGATTCTTTGGAGAGAGTACAGAAAAGGTTTAACAGGATGTTGCCTGGTATGTGGGATTTTATCTATGAAGAAAGGTTGGATAGACAGGTTTGCTTTTACTGGAATGCAGGAGGTTGAGGATTTGATAGAGGTTTATAAGATTGTGAATGACATGGATGGAGTGGCAAGTATGAGGCTTTTCCCAGGGTGGAGGGGTTAATTACTAGGGGGACACAGGTTCAAGGTACAGGGGGAAGTTTAAAAAAGATGTGCAAGGCAGGTTTTTCACACAGAGGGTGAGGAGTGCCTGGATCATGCTGCCAGAGGAGGTGTGGAAGCAGACACAATCGTAGTATTCAAAAATTATTTGGACGAAAACATGAATAGGAAGGGAATAGAAGGATATGGATCCTGAAAGTGAAAACATTTTTAGTGTGGAAAGGCAAAATGTGTTGGTGCAGGATTCGAGGACCGAAGGGCCTGTTCCTGTACTGTTCTTTGTTCTTTGTATAGCACATGTTGCTTTCAGCACAGACTACTCATTCTCTGCTACCCTCAGCCCTCAATATCACTTGTTCTGTCTCTCTTCTGCCCTGGCCTGCCATGTGCGATCCCCTTACTTCTTTCTCTCTCCATCTCCACCTATCTGCTCATCTGTGCCTACTCCCCTCCCCCAACCTCCTCTTTAGCACGAACATTAGTTTTTCCCAGTTGCTATCAGTTCTAATAACTTGAAACATTAACTGTTTCTTCCCTCAGATGCTGCCAGATGTGTTGAATTTCGCCAGCAATTTCTGGTTCTATTTCAATCTCCAGCATCCACAATTCTTTATTTATTTAAGCTTGTAATTCCACATCCATCTGCACTTCTTGTTGATACGGAAAGGCTGCCAAAATTGTCAAAGACCCCTCCCACCTCGGTAATGCTCTCTTCCAACCTCTTCCAGCAGGAAGAAGATATAGAAGCTTGAACACATGCATCAACAGGTTCAAGAACTGCTTCTTCCCTACCGGTATTAGATTGCTGAATGGACCTCTCTAACTTCAAATATTGTTGATTTTACCAATGGCGATCTTGCTCTGTGCACCTTCTGTGCAACTATAACCTTGTGCTCCTCTCTCTGTCTAGGCACCCTATGATCTGTATGTCGTTGTTTGCTATGATCTGCCTGTATTGCTCACAAAAGAAAGCTTTTCACTGTACTTAGGTACATGTGACCACAATAAATCAAATCAAATCAACATACCCAAAACTTGTAGTTCGATCCTATGATGATCTGTTCCAACTGCATTTGAAGCTGTGCAAAGATAATGGCCAGCATCCGAAACCTGGACAGAGTGGATCTGTAGAGATCCCTCAGAAAGAAAGTCATACCTGCAAACAAAAGTCAATAATGCCCAATCAGAAGGGAAGGGAGAAACATAACCATGTCAAAGGCACCTTGATGAAAAGGACTATTCAACCCATCATCTTTTTAAAATATTTTCTAACCAACCAGTTCAGGCATATTATTACATACCTCTAGAGCAGCTTGAACTTAGGTGTCTTAGCCGAGAGGGAAGGACACTACCACTATGCCACAAGAATCCTTCCAAAATGACTTTATGATAATTAGCAATTGAAAACCCTTCCAAATAGAACATTTAGTACATGCAGTATGGGTGCCCACAATTCTCCCTTCATGTATTCAGGAATCACTGCTTAATTGCATGGGTCCTTCCAAGAAAGAGCACTTTGAATGCAAACTATTTGGAACATTTGTGATCACCAAATCATAGAGGTTAAAGAACTAGACTAATTCTGAATATTGTTAGCCAGTAAAGAGATGAGAAGTCTGCAGGTTCCCCCTGCATTCCTGGGCTAGAGAGCAGGAAGTCTTTAGCAAAGGATCCCATTTAAGTGGTCCCCAATTAAAAGTGTGTGTTTACGGCAATGAAAAAAGTGTCTTTAGCATCACAGGTCACAGAATTGTTAAGGTGTAAAAAGAGGCAATTGGGCTAATTATGTCTGCTACAAGCTCATTAAATGAGCATCGTTACCTAATGCTGATCTCTTGCTTTTTGCCCATATTTTTGCACCAGTTTAATTCAAATTTTCATCCAATATCCTCTTGAATAGCTCAATTGAACCGGTCTCCTTCGCAGTTTCATGCAGTACATTCCAGACTACTTGCTAAGTTGAAAAGTTTTTTTCACTTCACCATTGCTTTTTTTTTTGCAAGTGACACTTTAGACTCCATGCCCTCTTGTTCTTGTTGCTTTTATGAGCAGGAAACATATTAGTGAAGAAGGGCTGAAGTTGGATCTGTAACACACTCTTCCTAAAGCTGAACAAATTGCGATATTCAGCGTCTAACCACACATATAAAGACTGTCAACTTGGGTGAGATATTAGAGAGGCACTTGGCACTCACACTCAGCACTGTACAGTAGCAAGATCTATCAAATTGACATTGAAAAATTTGATTGGAGGTTAGTGGTAGATCAGAAGATTGGCGAGAGCTAAAATTCAACAAAGAATAATGAAGAAAGTAACCATGAGGGAGAAATTAGAGTATGAGAAAAAGCTAGTTTGAAACATAAGAACAGATTGCAAGAGGATCTACAAATGCTTCAAACGTGTAACTAATGTGAGTATGGGTCCTCCCGGAAGAATCGAGAAATTAATAATGACAAATAATTGTGGATGAATTGAACAGATATTGTGTGTCTATCTTTACTGTAGAAGATCAAACAACCTCTCAGAGATAATTATGGATCAACAGGTGAAAAAGTAAGGGAGGAACTAAAATAATTACAATCACAGTGGAAAGAGTATTGAGGAAATGATTAGAACAACTCAGTACCTGACAGACTTCATTCTCGGGCTCTAAAAGAACTGGCTGTGGTTTTAATTTTCCAAAATTCACTCGATTCAGCAAAGGTCCCACCAGATTGTTAAATAAATAATGCAACTCCTCTATTAGAAAGGAAGGAGACAGAAAGCAGGTAACTATACATTAGTTAGCCTAACATCTGTCAGGGAAAATACACGGTATACTGGAGTTTATAGCAGTACACTGAGAAAATCAGAATGCAATTTGACAGAATCAACTTGGTTTTATGAAAGGGAAATTGTGTTTGACTAACTAATGAGAGTTCTTTGATTAAACAACAAGTAACATGGTCAAAGAGGTACCTGTGGATGTGATGTACCTGGACTTCCTAAAAGGCGTTCAGTCAGACGCCTGATCAAAGCTGACCACTATAGGAGCTTGTGGTGGATAGGTTAATACATTATTATGGATAAATAATTAGCTGCCTAACAGGAAGCAGAGAGAAGGGATAAAAGATTCATTTTCACATTGGCAGGCTGTAACCACTGCAGTGTCAAGCGATCAGTATTGCAATCTCAACTAATTACGATTCAGAGATGCCGGTGTTGGATTGGGGTGTACAAAGTTAAAAATCACACAACACCAGGTTATAGTCCAACAGGTTTAATTCGAATCACTTTTTTTTAATAGTCCAACAGGTTTAATTGGAAGCACACTAGCTTTCGGAGTGACGCTCCTTCATCAGGTGATTGTGGAGGGCTCGATCGTAACACAGAATTTATAGCAAAAATTTGCAGTGTGATGTAACTGAAATTATACATTGAAGAATTGATTGTCTGTTAAGCCTTTCATCTGTTAGAATACAGTGATAGTTTCACTTCTTTCATGTGTAAATCACAAAACCCTTTTTTTAAAGTTGCATTCTCGGGTT
>NC_057739.1:37482314-37487147 GCF_004010195.1 Chiloscyllium plagiosum | reverse complement strand
AAGTGTGTGTGTGTGTGTGTGTGTAGTGAGTGCAGAGTGTCTTAAGTCTGTGAGGGGGTGCATGTGTGGGAGTCTGCGTGTCTATAAGGGTGTGTGTGGGTGTCTGTGTGCGCGTCTGTGTGTATCTGTGTCTGTGTGTATGTGAGAGTGTGTGTGTGTGTGTAGGAATATCTGTGTGTGTGTAGTGCAATGGTGATCACCTGTAATGTGACATTGGAAGTGTGCTTCCAATCAAACCTGTTGGACTATAACCTGGTGTTGTGTGATTTTTAACTCAACTAATTACAATCTACATCAATGATTCAGACAAAGGAGCGTAATGTATAATTGCTATATTTGTGCCATCGGCAAATATAAATAGGGAAGTAAAGTATGAGAAGGATACAAAAAATGGACAGACGGCATAAAAATGGCAGATGGAGTATTGTGGATATAGACTTGTTCACTTCAGCAGGAAGATTAGAAAAGCAAAATTTTACTAAATTAAAGAAAGATTGCAAAACATTGAGCTACAACAGAAACCATCATGGCTATTATAATACATGAGTCACAAAATGTTAGTGTGCAAGTGCAACAAATCATCAGGTAAGTGAATAGAGTGTTGTTGTTAATTACTAAGGGAATGGAATATAAAAGTCTTGGTCCAATTCAATACAGCATTGTTGAGGCCACACCTGGAATATTGTGTACAGTTTTGGTCGCCTTACTTGATAAAGGAATTGATTGCCTTAGAAGCAATTCAGAGATGGTTCACTTGAATGATTCCTTACAAATGGAGGAGTCATCTTGTGTGAAAAGATTTGTCAGGATGGGCCTGTCCTCATTGGAGTTTAGAAGAATGAGGAGCAATCTTAGTGAAACATAAAAGATCTCAGGAGGAGACAGGATAGATACTGAGAGTTTTTCTTTTACCTTGTGGAAGAGATTAAATTACAGGACACATTTTAAAAACAAAGCATCTCCACTTTTAATAGGTTAGATTACCTACAGTGTGGAAACAGGCCCTTCGGCCCAACAAGTCCACACCGACCCTCTGAAGAGCAACACACCCAGACCCATTCTCCTACACCTAACACTACAGGCAATTTAGTATGGCCAATTCACCTAACCTGCACATTTTTGGACTGCGGGAGGAAACCAGAGCACCCGGAGGAAACCCACACAGATACGGGGAGAATGTGCAAACTCCACACAGACAGTTGCCTGAGGCAGGAATTGAACCCAGATCTCTGGTGCTGTGAGGCAGCAGTGCTAACCACTGAGCCACCGCGCCGCCCATAAAGAGCTAAGATTATTTTTTTTCTCTGCCAAGTGTCTGTAGAATTTTAATCCCAAACAACAGAGGAAGGAAGGTCACTGAATATTTTGAAGGCTAAATTGACAAGACAATGAACGTTTTGGGGGATAAAGAGGAATGTGGAATTCAGCCGCAATTAGATTAGTCATGACCTTATCAAATGGTGAAGCAGGCAGAAGGGGGTCCAATGAACTATTCCAGATCCTAATTTGTACATTTGTTTGCACTAGTAAATAGATTAACATGAATAGAAATGGAGCCAAGGGCTTGAGAATTAAGAGAATGAATAATCACACATATTGATAGCTGGTGTGGACGGCTACACGTATGGGGGGAATGGAGGGGGAGGGGGAATGGTGTGGACGCAGCCTTGTTTGCGTCTCTTCGCTGACAATTACTTTGGAATCTTTCATTATCTGCCTGTACCTGGGACTGCCTGTAGGCAGCAAATTGCCATCTTTTCTCCAAGTGACTGTTGGTTTTGGAATGCCTTCGGCCTCACATTCCAATAAAGCAACCTGGTTGATAATGACTGACAGTGACGGGGAGTTGGCTTTAATTGTCGGTGTAACTGAAACACAGAAAAACACTACATCAATCAATCTGAGAATAACCACCTGGAACTAACAAGTTTAATAATAAATGAGACTTAAATTTATGCCCACTCGTTACCAATTCACTCATAAGTGCAGAATTTTTTTCTGATTTATCGAAATCCTTCATAATTTTGAATAGCTTTGTTAGATCTTTGCAAACTTTTTTCTCTGTTCTAAAGAAGAGACAAAACAACGGAACTTGCAAGTTTGCACTCACCGTGAATAACGACATTGAAGGAATGAGTCATTTGACCTGCAATGTTGCTAAGAAGGCAACTGTACATGCCAGCATCTGATGGTCCAACATTATCGATCAACAAGTATTGTCTATCTGGCACATTCTGGATATGAGCATTTGCCTAAAAGTAAACAAAAGTAAAGTGAAGTTTTGGGTTGTAAAGAGCTAAAGTAACAACAGCAGCCGCAAGGTCATACCCCGATTTCTGAGTGGCATGTGATAAACACATTGCACAGCCTGAACTGCTCTCATACTATCCATGGATACGTTGCAACACATTGAAACTTGGAATTATTGTGCTTCCATCCCATCCAGTGGCTTTGATAATGTCTATAGATAAAAACTCACAGCTAAACAATGTCAAAATGATTCTTAAATCGTTCAGCTCGGAGACACCATGAGAATGATTACAAGCATCTAATGCAGTCACAAGTGCTCCTGTGAGCGTTTGGATCAGGCAGCAAATTGCTGAACAATGTGAACAATGGAATAAATAAATATGAAGTTATAAGTAGGATTGAATGGTTAGTAGGTGGTTGTAGGATGACAAGGGTCCTGAATATTGTGGGGTGTATGAAATTCAAGAATAGGAAACCAGGTAAAGGTGGAAGGATAGCACTGTTAATCATGGATGGGATTTGTGCAATAGTTAGGGAGGATCTTGATTCAGAAGATCAGGATGTAGAATCGGTTTGGGTGGAGATGAATAATAGTAGGAGAATGAAATCACTATTGGGAATGGTCTACATGCCCTCTCACCCCAAACACAATGTGGGAAAGAGTATGCAAGAAGAAATCACAGATGCTTGCAATAAAGGGACAGTTATGATCATAGATGACTTTCATCTACATCTCAACATGAACAACCAAATTGGCAGTAATATCCTGGATGAAACGTTTGTACAATGCTTTCAAGATAGTTTCTTAGAGCTGCACATTTTGGAACTGACCAGAGAGCAGACTATATCAGATTGGAATTGTATAATGTGACAAGATTAATTAACAACCTCAGAATAAAGGCACAGCTAGGTAACAATGACCAAAATATGATTGGATATCCAGTTTAAAAGAGAGAAGAACTGGACTTAAGATTAGTATTTTAAACCTAAATAGGAACAACTGTGAGGGCATGAAAGCTGAGCTGGCTGAAGGGAACTAGCATACTAGGCTATGGAACAGAATAACAATGATGCAGTGGCAGACATCTAAGGAGATATGTCAGTATGCTCTTTACGTATATTCCTAACAAAAATCTAAAGGGAGGACCCATCATGCATGGTTAACTAAAGTTAGAGAAGCAACAAACTTAAGCAAAAGGCATATAATTGTATAATAGTTATTGGTCAGAACATAAGAAACACCAGAGAATGACAAAAAGGTTAATCAGGAGGGAGGAGTTAGACTATTAGAAGAAGCTAGCTAGAAATGTAAAAACAGATTACAAGAGTTTCTACAGGTATATAAAAGAAGTAGGGTAAGTAAAGAGAGTGTTGGTCCTCTAGACAGTGAGACTGGGGTGTTAGTAATAGATAATAAGGAAATGGCTGATGAAATGAAGAAATATTTAGCTTCCATCTTCACGATAGAAGACACAAAAATATTCCAGTAATAGCTGTAAATCAGGTGGTGGAGAAGGTTGGAGAGGCTGAATGGTCTACTTCACCTATTTCAAATTGTTTGTATGTCGTATGATTCCATTAAATATCAACACTTCCAAAACATTGGCAATACATATAAATATTTTGTAATGGTATTTGGACTACTTGGTTGGAAAACTATGTCATATTCACCTATTAAGTTTACAATCTAAAAATACTCACCTGTAATAGTACATCATCCTTGAACCATTGAACAACGGGAGGCGGATCAGCTTCAGACTTGCATTCCAGTGTTAGCTGTTCTTCAGCCAACAAAGTGACCATCTGAGCATCACTGGAGCCAATGATATTTGGAGGAACTATATTTAATTAGATAAATACGCAACTGAGGTACTGAGCATGTGATTAAGTAGTAAACTGGAAGGAGATCAAATTGAAATTGAAAATGCAAGTATCAAATTGGGGATTTGGATGGATTGAGATAGTCATTTATAATGGGATACAAAGGATGTGGAGACATGAAGATGACCTCGGAAACCATGATAGGGCAGACTGAATCAGGCATTAAATGATAAATGGCCTTTATTTGTTCCACATTTACTGGCACTGATTTACGAACCACTCTTCTGATACAGAGTAATAGGACTCTCATTTTCATTATTGTGAAAAATTCTAGATATTATCGATTTAGTGATAGGATCATTATTTGATTACATTTTTGCCATTCATAGTGTGAAGAACAAAGGTATTTCAAAGTACTAAGAATTTAAAATCATAAGGAAAGCAGACTCCATCATACAGGAGCAGACCGAATGTCTGTCTGAAGTACAAGAGGGAAATCAGGAGGGCAAAAGGGGGACATGAGATAGCTTTGGCAAATAGAATTAAGGAGAATCCAAAGGGGATTTACAAATATATCAAGGACAAAAGGGTAACTAGGGAGAGAATAGGGACCCTCAAAGATCAGCAAGGTGGCCTTTGTGTGGAGCCACAGAAAATGGGGAAGATACCAAATGAGTATTTTGCATCAGTATTTACTGTGGAAAAGGATATGGAAGATATAGACTGTAGGGAAATAGATGGTGACATCTTGCAAAATGTCCA
>NC_057739.1:37479274-37481634 GCF_004010195.1 Chiloscyllium plagiosum | reverse complement strand
GATAGTGAAGAACGCGTTTGGTATGCTTTCCTTTATTATTCAGAGTATTGAGTACAGGAGTTGGGAGGTCCTGTTGCGGCTGTACAGTACATTGGTTAGGCCACTGTTGGAATATTGCGTGCAATTCTAGTCTCCTTCCTATCGGAAAGATGTTGTGAAACTTGAAAGGGTTCAGAAAAGATTTACAAGGATGTTGCCAGCGTTTGAGAATTTGAGCTATAGGGAGAGGCTGAACAGGCTGGGACTGTTTTCCCTGGAGCTTCGGAGGCTGAGGGGTGACCTTATAGTGGTTTACGAAATTATGAGGGGCATGGATAGGATAAATATACAAAGTCCCTGGGGTCAGGAAGTCTAGAAATAGAGGGCATAGGTTTAGGGTGAGAGGGGAAAGATATAAAAGAGACCTAAGGGGCAACATTTTCACGCAGAGGATGGTACATGTATGGAATGAGCTGCCAGAGGATGTGGTGGAAGCTGGCACAATTGCAACATTTAAGAGGCATTTGGTTGGGCATATGAATAGGAAGGGTTTGGAGGGATATGGGCTGGGTGCTGGCAGGTGGGACTAGATTGGGTTGGGATGTCTGGTCGGCATGGATGGGTTGGACCGAAGGGTCTGTTTTCATGCTGTACATCTCTATGGCTCTATGACTGTACAGACATGAATAAAGGCTAAAGTGAATGTAAAGATACAGGAAAGGTCATTTACACAGAGAAAGGCAAAGAAGACGAATATTTAAAATATATAGCCATACCATTTATCCTGACTAAATATTGCAGCTGATCCTCACCAGCCAGATTTGCTGCTAGACAGGTATACAATCCAGCATCTTCTACCTACAATAAAACACAATGCAGGTATTATGTCCAATAAAATAGCAGTAATATATCCCAAATTAAAGGGGAATTGATGTAATTGTTCGGTTTAGATGCTTGTAAATCTAGTTTTTTTGGCTTCTCCTCAATAAGTAGTTATTTTCTGTTTTCAGACTGCGTGATACCATAGAGATTCCACATCAGTGATCCAGTGCCTGGTTTTAAATTCTTTCCATGTGGGACACACAAATTTGTGTGAGGCAACAGGGCCTGCCTGCCTGCCTATTGCAACGTGTGCTGCAGTATCAAGTTCACTGATATGTGTCCAAGACGATGGCTTATCTTAAGACACCTCAATGGATGACAGGATCGGCTTTTTGTAGGGTGTGTTAGGTTCTGCAGCATCTGTTTCCTTCTTTCCATGTTGTCTCCTTGGAACACAGCACCTGTTATTGACAGATCTGGTGGCATGATCCCTTTATCCTCCAACTGTCATTCAGTGAATGCTGTAAAGAGGCTTGCAGGACGAGTGCTCCTTTTGGTCAATCAGTCCATTTCTGCTCGGTAACGATTGCCACAGAGACCATAACTTTTAAAAATAGATTTGAATTCTGAGTGACCAGTCTACTGGAATCACATAATAAGATTTAAAGCTTTAAGATTTATTGTAACTAATAAAACTAAAATCAACATTGATGAAACTTACTTAAAGGCATCTAAAACCAAAAATACATCCTTATTTGCATGTTAACACAATTGAAAAACCCAATATACTTGACAACATGATACCCACAGAATTTCCATACTTTACAGGAAATAAACCAGTTACTATCACTTTCCAATGGGCTTACTTCTCCTCATTACTCCACCATTATGTCCAGTACCGTTGAAAACCCTCATTTTCCCTGGCCTTCTGAGAATTCCTTAAGTGACTTCTAGTAGCAAGACTCAACTGGAGATTCCTTCCCCCGGTCTTACCAGGCCAAATCTATTATTGCTCTTAAATTTTCACAGGTTCTATCTCTTTGACCTGAGAATGTCTTCCAACCCACAGTTTATCCAGTAACTAGAAGAGAAACAGTCTTCTTCCCTCTGCTTTCTCTCAGAAAGACTTTCTCTCTGTCCAAGGTATTTTAAAAATCAGACTGCTTGAATTAATTGACTCTCTCTTTGTGGTCAGATGTGAAACATGGCTCTTGAGTCTTACTGAATCTTGACCTGGGTCCCATGTAATCACCAAGGTAAAAACAATGACTGCAGATGCTGGAAACCAGATTCTGGATTAGTGATGCTGGAAGAGCACAGCAATTCAGGCAGCATCCGAGGACAGGCAAAATCGACGTTTCGGGCAAAAGCCCTTCATCAGGAATAAAGGCAGAGAGCCTGAAGCATGGAGAGATAAGCTAGAGGAGGGTGGGAGTGGGGATAGAGTAGCATAGAGCACAATAAGTCAGTGGGGGAGGAGATGAAGGTGATAGGTCAGGGAGGAGAGGGTGGAGTGGATAGGTGGAAAAGAAGCTGGGCAGGTCGGACAAGTCCGGACA
>NC_057739.1:37466960-37478399 GCF_004010195.1 Chiloscyllium plagiosum | reverse complement strand
ACTCTCTCCCCACCCCCCCCCTCCTCTAGCTTATCTCTCCACGCTTCAGGCTCTCTGCCTTTATTCCTGATGAAGGGCTTTTGCCCGAAACGTCGATTTTGCCTGTCCTCGGATGCTGCCTGAATTGCTGTGCTCTTCCAGCACCACTGATCCAGAATCCCATGTAATCACCACCTGGCCAATTTGTAGACAGATTCCAACCCAACTTCACACCATGACACTTTTTTAGGGCATTCTGTTTATGTTAAGGTAAAGAGACAGAATAAAACATAACCATCTTATAAAACCCTGCATTTACTAATAGGTGGTGCCTCCCTATAGAACACAACTCAGTTTCCCAATATTTCACTTGAGCATTCTGTGCTCTGATTTGTCTCCAGCATCACATTCACTTGCATATTTTCTAAGGTGACTTTGTCATCCAAGTAACAAAGCAAGCTTGTTGACAGTGGCACTGTTGAATTTGCGAGCATGCGCTGCTGCTAAACACAAGGGCATGGCCACAGCTTAAGATCTTTAGCTGTCTGGAGCTGGTGGAGATCTCTGCCTGCCTTTTAGAAATGTCAGTCCACATGTTGGATGAGTATAAACTTAGTTACTGCTCAGAGTTCTTTGTACCTCTTGCTGGTATGACTTTGTAGTCTCTGATAGGAGGCTTTATTTGGCCAGTGTGGGCATTTCTGATACATGATTTTGCTATAATTCATTCTTCACATTCCCCCTTACTACGATTAATGTGTTACGATGATGTAGAGACCAATAACTTTTCAGAAGCTATTTGAATGCTCAGTGACCAACTTAAATAAACTGCACAACAAGATGGGAATTGGAATTACTTCCGACTTGGCTCCAGAAAGGGTTGCAAGCCATTTGCCCTCCATGAGCAGGAGGTGACTACAGGATATGCAGGGAAAGCTCACCAGTGTTGTTCCAGATCTGTAGTTCTAGTTAAATTCTGGTATGATGTTATTCTCTGCCTCTTAGCGGTCTGCAGTTGATTTGTTTGGCCTTCAGAATGTGTAATATGTAAAGTTGGGGATAGAATGTGAGATTGACATCATGCAAGCATAAAGTCTACTTATGTGACTTCTTAGTAGTTTGATTAGAAGTCTCATGTATAAGTAGTCCGAATGTGTCATAACACTCAGTTGACTAAAGAAAAGTAACTATTTAATCCTATTGCACAAATCACATTTTTCATATTACCTTGTGCTTTATTTGAAATCGGGGCGGGGGATTAAACATTAATAAGAATGTTTAACTCTATAAATACCCACTTAAGAGAGAAACTAACCATTGCCCATAATGTTTAACAGCATTATCATTGTTGACTCCATACAATTAACATACTGGGGTTATCATTGACCAGAGACTTAATGGGACCAGCTACTGTGACTTCAAGAACAGTCCAGAGAAACATAGTAACAGGAGTAGGCCATTCAGTCCCTCGAGCCTATTTCATCATTCAATGAGGTTATTGCTTATCTGTGGCCTACCTCCATTTACCTGCACTTGGCTCATATCCCTTTATACCTTTGCTTCATAAAATTGTTATCTATGGCATGTTTAAGATTAACAACTGATCCAGCAGCCACTGCCAGAAGCTGGTAATTCTACAGCAAGTAACTAGTCTCCTGACTCTGCAAAGCCTAAACATCATTTACAAGATACAAATCAAGAGCATGATAGAATACTATCCACTTACCTGCATGAGTTCAGCTCCAACAACACAGCTTGGCACCATAGAGAGAAATCAGCCCACTTGTTTGGTACTTAAATGCATAGTGAACAATCACTCCGTCCGAAACTGACACACAGTGGCAGCAGTGTGTATCATTTATAATAGGCACTCAGCAACTCACCAAGGCTCTGTTGACAGCACCTTTCAGCCTTGCAAACAGAGAAATACCACCACCAGGCAAGTTTTTCTCTCAGACACACTTGATTCCTGACTTGGAACTATATGCTATTCCTTAACTGTTGCTGGATTAAAATCCTGGAACTCTCTCCTGAACAACAGTATGGGTTTACCTACATCATGTGAACTCCAGTGGTTCACAGAATCACTTCAACAGATGTCAGAGGTCTTTTAAACATCACCGCCTGAATGTTTGAAACGAGCTACTGCAGGGAATAAGATTAAATAAACTGAGAAATCATCTACCTGCACCCTTTCTATCCGGAGCACCTTTCCATCATTCAGCACCGAGCCTGTTCCATCAAGAGGCACTCCGTCCTTCATCCAGCTTATTTCAGGAGCAGGGACTCCTATTGCTGTGCACACCAACTCCAGTAGGCTACTTAGCACAACAGACACTTGCTGTGGCATCTCAGAGTCCGAAATCTGTGGCGGCTCTACAAGGACAAATGGTTTCTGTGAGGGAAAATACTGCGAGTTTCCAGTTTCACAATAATTCTTAAGCTATTCTCAAAGGTAACAACTTCCATACTTATAGACCTTGATTGTAATAAAACACCAAAGTCATGTAAGAAGCTAAGTGAGGTGAATTTTAGGGAGTGTCTTAAAAGAGGACAGGGAGGCAAAATGGTTTAGTGAAGGAATTTCAGAGATTAGGGTCCAGGCAGCTGAAAATGGTCATTCACTGCTGGAGTAATTACACTTGGGGTCGTGCAAGAGTCCAGAATATAATTCAACATAACGCAATGGCAAGTAACCATGGTGATGAGTTCTACCAGCAGAGTAAACGTACATACATGTGTTTAAATTGCTCAAAGGTCTGTGTTCAAAATTCAAAACAGATGCAGTCACTAAAAATGAGAACGGGGTTGACATTGCAACTGAATTGTGCTAATATGGTTGACTGCTCAAATTTATTTCTTAAAGAAACTAACAGCCAGAGGAGAGAAGGTTTTTTTTTCCCATCAATGTGAGCTGGGCAGATATGAAGGACAAGGTATTACCTAGATGATGTCTAGCTTTAAAGGGTGCGTGGAGTTCCAGGAGGTCACGACCATGACAACAGTTGTTAAAATTAAACAAGTATGTTCAATAGTTTGAAATGCAATCTAACTAAAGGTTACAAGTGGAGATAGTCTCTTAGTAATCGTGAGTTTAGATATTTGGGTTTAAAATTACAGAAAGACTAGCTTTCCAAAGCAGCTTTCGCAACCACAGGACATCCCAAAGTACTTAACTGGTTGTAATACTCTTTGTAATATAAGAAACATGGTAGGCAATTTGAACACAGTGAACAGTAACAGAAGATGAAGGAGAATCTCATTGAAACATTCTATGTAAATTCTAACACATAAGAACGGTAGATTAGATTAGATTAGATTACTTACAGTGTGGAAACAGGCCCTTCGGCCCAACAAATCCACACCGACCTGCCATAGCACAACCCACCCAGACCCATTCCCCCACATTTACCCCATGCCCCTAACACTACGGGCAATTTAGCATGGCCAAATCACCTAACCTGCACATTTTTGGACTGTGGGAGGAAACTGGAGCACCCGGAGGAAACCCACGCAGACACGGGGAGAATGTGCAAACTCCACACAGACAGTCGCCTGAGGCAGGAATTGAACCCGGGTCTCTGGCGCTCTGAGGTTAGCACGTAAGGACGTTCCCGATTAAAGAACAATGAACAAAGAAAATTTACTGCCCAGGAACAGGCCCTTCGGCCCTTCAAGCCTGAGCCGATCCAAATGTATTGTCAGTCAATTCCTAAGCATTTGTATCCCTCTGCTCCCCACCTACTCATGCATCTGTCCAGAAGCATCTTAAATGAATCTACTGTGCCTGCCTCTACCACCTCTGCTGGTAATGCGTTCCAAACACCCACCACCCTCTGCGTGAAGTACTTGCCGCGTGTATCCCCCTTAAACTTTCCACCTCTCACTTTGAAAGCATGACCTCTCATTATTGAATCCTTCACCCTGGGAAAAAGCTTGTCTCTATCCACCCAGTCTATACACTTCATGATTTTGTAAACCTCAATCAGGTTCCCCCTCAATCTCCTTTTTTCGAGTGAAAATAAACCTAACCTACTCAACATCTCTTCATAGCTAACACATTCCATACCAGGCAACATCCTCGTAAACCTTCTCTGCACCATCTCCAAAGTGTCCACATCCTTTTGGTAATGTGGCGCCCAGAACTGTACACAGTATTCTAAATGTGGCCGAACCAATGTCTTGTACAAATTTTAACATGACTTGCCAGCTCTTCTACTCAATACCCCGTCCAATGAAGGCAGGCATACTATATGCCATCTTGACCACTCTATCGACCTGTGCAGCAACATTCAGGGTACAATGGACCTGCACTCCCAGATCTCTCTGCCCATCAACTTTTCCCAAGGCTCTTCCATTTATTCTATAATTCACTCTAGAATTAGACTTGCCTAAATGCATCACCTCACATTTGTCTGGATTGAAAGTCATCTGCCAATTTTCCACCCAACTCTTCAGTCTATCTATATCCTCCTGTATTCTCTGACAGTCCCTTATGCTTTCTGCCACTCCACCAATCTTTGTGTCATCTGCAAACTTGCTGATCATACCAACAGTGCCCTCTTCTAGATTAGTCTAAAGATACGGGTTAGGCCATTTAGGACTGAGATGAGGAAAGTCTCTTTACCTAAAGAGTGGTGGGCCTATGGAATTCTCTGGCACAGAAAGTTGTTGAGGCCAAAAATTGACTGTTTCCAATGTATTTCTTAGTGCGAAAGGATCAAAGGAAATGGGTGACAGTGGGAATAGGGTACTGAGATGGATCATGTTGAATGGCCTACTTATGTTTCTTTTTTCTATGTTTCTTTGTCCAAATCATTTGCTTTTGTCATTTGATTGAGAGATAAAGATCAGGACCACGCAGATAAACTCTATTTTTCTTTGAAATGCTGGTGCGAAATCTTTCATGTCCATGTAAAAGGGTAGCTGAGGCCTCAGTTTAACATCGTGCCTGAAAGACAGTTCCTCCAACAGTCCAGCCCTTTCCTGATACTTCAATAGAGTGTCAACCTCGATTTATGTATTTAAGTCTGGAATGGAACTTGAACCTGGAACTTTCTGATTTGGGGGACAGTATTACCCACTCCACTATGCAGCTGCTCTACAGTATGAAATTGCATAATGAGGAGATTCCCTCTGCTGTGTCTCATTACGTTCTGATTATTTAAAACAAGAGAGGAAATAAGGTGACATGGCAGTACTGTATGTTGATGTGTTCAACAATAAAGGAAAAAAGTGTCAGTTCTGCTCCTCTTTTCTGATTGAGTTTTTTGAAGAAGTAACAAAGAGGATTGATGAGGGCAGAGCAGTAGATGTGATCTATATGGACTTCAGTAAGGTGTTTGAGAAGGTTCCCCATGGGAGACAGATTAGCAAGGTTAGAGCTCACAGAATACAGGGAGAACTAGCCATTTGGATACAGAACTGGCTCAAAGGAGAAGACAGAGGGTGGTGATGGAGGGTTGTTTTTCAGACCGGAGGCCTGTGACCAGTGGAGTGCCACAAGGATCGGTGATGTGTTCTCTACTTCTTGCCATTTACATAAATGATTTGGATGCAAGCATAAGAGGTTAGTAAGTTTGCAGATGACAGCAAAATTGAAGATGTAGTGGACAGTGAAGAGAGTTACCTCAGATTACAACAGGATCTGGACCAGATGGGCCAATGGACTGAGAAGTGGCAGGTGGAATTTAATTTAGATAAATGCGAGGTGCTGTATTTTGGGAAAGCAAATCTTAGCAGGACTTATACGCTTAATGGTAAGGTCCTAGAGAGTGTTGCTGAACAAAGAGACCTTGGAGTGTAGGTTCATAGCTCCTTGAAAGTGGAGTCGCAGGTAGATAGGATAGTGAAGAAGGCGTTTGGTATGCTTTCCTTTATTGGTCAGAGTATTGAGTACAGGGGTTGGAAGGTCCTGTTGCAGCTATACAGGATATTGGTTAGGCCACTGTTGGAATATTATGTGCAATTCTGGTCTCCTTCCTATCGGAAAGATGTTGCGAAACTTATATGGGTTCAGAAAAGATTTACAAGGATGTTGCCAGGGTTGGAGGATTTGAGCTACAGGGAGAGGTTGAACAGGCTGGGGCTGTTTTCATGGAGCGTCGGAGACTGAGGGGTGACCTTATAGAGGTTTACAGAATTATGAGGGGCATGGATAGAGTAAATAGGCAAAGTCTTTTCCCTGGGGTAGGGGAGTCCAGAACTAGAGGGCATAGGTTTAGAATGAGGAGGGAAAGATATAAAAGAGACCTAAGGAGCAACTTTTTCATGCAGAGGGTGGTACATGTATGGAATGTGCTGCCAGAGGAAGTGGTGGAGGCTGGTACACTTACAACATTTAAGAGGCATTTGGATGGGTATATGAATAGGAAGGGTTTGGAGGGATATGGGCCGTGTGCTGGCAGGTGGGACTAGATTGGGTTGGGATATCTAGTCGACATGGACAGGTTGGACCGAAGGGTCTGTTTCCATGCTGTACATCTCTATGATCCTAGATGTTATTGAGTTATTGTACAAGATGTAAAGTTTCATTCCATATTGCCATGGAAAAGTTGGCATGAGGTTTAATTGTCTTTTCTGATCGCTGTATGATTTGAAATGACACAGGTAAAGCCATGGAAGAAAGCTGTTCACTACCACTCACTGGCCTGGTTATTGATTAATCAGAAGAGATCAAACCAAAGGTGAGAGAGAAATATGCTTTAAGAGGAAAGGATGCGCAGTGATCTAATGAGAACAAGAGACATGTAGAGCTACATGTAGAGCTACAAGATTGTCAATTGGCTCAGATGATGTTTCCCTTTGAGATTGTGTGCATTCTCAAATTCATGAGCACATTTCACTCACCCATGACAACCAAGTTGAAGTGTCTTGTAGCCTTGCCTGCATCATTCACAGCAATGCAGGAATACCATCCAGAGTCACTTATGTCCACAGAGGGTAGCTGCAGCTTCATCTCATGACTCTTGAGACTCAGGTCATTGAGCACCAGCAGTTCACCATCTTTTAACCAGGAGAACACAGGGGGTGGAATTCCACCAGTATCACATGTGAAAGACACAGAAGCTCCTCTGACGACCATCATTTCTTCAGAGTCTCCAGAATTCTCAAACCTGGGTGGAACTGGGGAGGGGATTTGTGAACATAGAATCACAGTGCAATTATCCCTTAGCTAACGTCATAAAAATTTGTAATCAGATCATTTTTTCATTGCTATCTCTGAGGGTTAATTTTAACTGGTCTCTAGTCCCGCTTATTCTTCACTACACCCCATAAATAAATATTCTCCAAACTCAATAATGAGAAACACTATCTTTACAGCTTACATTTCTAGAAACTGCAGGCTTTTAAAACTCTTCTCAGTGTTACTTAATTACAACTACTTGTCATCCTTGCGTCTTCTGGTTGAATCTTAATGGAGACCCGAACAATGAGCCATACCCCTTACCCCAGCTTTCCCAATAAAGGGAATGTGTAGACGTTTAAAAGACCATCCAAAATTAAGGTGGAGTCAAGAATTCTGTGGGTAGGGGTAGGCAGGAAAGTTGATTTGAGGACACAATTAGATCAGTGATAATCTTACTGAATGGTGGAGTGGGCTCAAAAGGTTGTAATCTTATCCATATTCTTATGTCTATCATCACTAGAATGAGACAGCAGATTCTCTTGTTTTGTCTCTTCTCTAGTAATCCACTCAAGTAGATGGTCAGTCATAATTTGAGATGTGGTTTACCAAATGAATAATATTCTTCTGAGATCTCTTGCATTACAGATGCTAGTCTTTGACCAATTTGACTCATTCATTGTGATATTAGGAAATGGCTGAAGATGTTGGATACTGCAAAGACTACGGGTTCTCACAACATTCTAGCAACAGAACTGAAGACTCGTGCTCCAGAATTAGCCGTATGCCTAACCAAGTTGCTCCAATACAATTATAACATTGGCATCTATCCAAAAACTGGAGAAAAGTACCAGGTACATTCTTTGCACAAAATTGATCGGACAAATCAAAAGGCAGATGACTATTTAAATGGAAAGAGACTCCATAATTTTCAGAAGATCTAGTTATTCTTGGACATGAAACATAAAATGTTAGCACACAGATGCAGCAAAATAATTCACAAGGCAAATTGCCTACTAGAGGATTGGAGGTTGAATATACAAAAGTCTTGTTCCAACTGTCCAGGGTGTTGATAAACCCGCACCTAGAGTACTGTGGAGAAAGTGAGGACTGCAGATGCTGGAGATCAGAGTCAAGAGTGTGGTGCTGGAAAAGCACAGCTAGTCAGTCAGCATCTGAGTAGCAGGAGAATGAGAATTCCTGATGAAGAGTTTATGCCCGAAACGTCGATTTTCCTGCTCCTCGGATACTGCCTAACCTGCTGTGCTTTTCCAGCATCACACTCTCTACCTGGAGTACTGTGTGCAGTTTTGGCTTATGAGTTTAAGAAAGGAATTATTGTTATCGGAAGCAGTTCAAAGAGATTCACTACATTGATTCCTGTGACAAAGTGGGTGACTTATTGAGAACAGCTAAACATTAGAGGTTAGAAGAATGGCAGATGATTTTATGAAACAAAGATTTTGAGGTGGTTTGACAGACTAGTTGTTGAGAAATTTTCATTAATGGGGGACACTCAAACTGGGAGACATACAGAACAAGGGACACTCATTTAAAATTGAGATATAAATGAATTTCCTCTCAGAAGGGAATGAATGATGGATTGCTCCATGCATTTAATGAGGAGTTAGATAGATTTTTGAAGTATCAAGGAGTTAAGGACTATGAGGAACTGGCATGAAAGAGGAGTTGAGGCCTGGGGCAGGTCAGCCACGATCTCACATAATGGCAGGATAGGACTGAAAGGCTGAATGACCTACTCCTGCTCCTATTGCTTATGTTCTTAAATCCAACCCAGCCTAATTTTACTTGATTGGTCTACATTTGATCATCAGCAAACTGATGGAAGAGATCATCAACAGTACCTAAAAGGCATTTGGATGGGCATATGAATAGGAAGGGTTTGGAGGGATATGGGCCGGGTGCTGGCAGGTGGGACTAGGTTGGATTGGGATATCTGGTTGGCATGCGGGGGTTGGACCGAAGGGTCTGTTTCCATGCTGTACATCTCTATGACTCTAAGCGCCACTTGGATAACCTGATCACTGACACTCAATTTGATTTCTGCCTGAATCACTGAGCTCCTGATCTAATTACAGCTTCGGTCCCTAAATGTTGGAAAAACAGGCGAACATCAGAGGTTGGACGAGAGTGAGTGTCGTCATGTACCTGAATCCCTAGGTCTCTCTGCTCTACAACACTACCCAAGACCCTACTTTTAATTTGTTTGGTTTACCAAAATGCAATACCTTGCAGTTATCCAAATTAAACTCCATCTGTCACTCTTTAGCCCACTGACTCAATTGATCAAGATCTCTTTGTAATCTTAGATAATCTTCTTCATTGTCGACTATACCATCAATCTTGGTGTCTTCTGCAAACTTACTAACCATGCCTTCTATATTTTCATCTAAAACATTTATATAAAAGACAAACAAAAATGGACCCATTACTGATCCCTGTGGAATACTGCTGATCACAGGCCTCCATTCTCAAAAACAACTCTCCACCACCACTGTGGCTTCTGCTATTAAACCAATTTTGTATCCAATTGGCAAGCTCATCCTGAATCCCATGTGATCTAACTATACTAATTAGTCTATACACAGAACTTTGTCAAAGGCTTTACTAAAGTCCAGGTAAACAATGTTTACCGTTCTGCCTTCATCGATCTTCTTGGTTACTTATTTTACAAGAGATGAAGTTTCATTTCAAATTGCTGTGGAAAAGCTGGGATGGGGTGCCATTTAGTTTGTCTTTGTGGATCAGTTTTGCCTATTGCTGCGAACAACACCACCTGCAAGTTTCCCTCCAAGTCACACACCATCCTGTTTTGAGAATACATCGTCCTTCCTTCACTGTTGCTGGATTAAAATCCTGGACCCCCCTTCCTTACAGAACTTTGCATATCCCTAAGCCCACAGGACTGCAGCAGTTCAAGTGACAGCTCACTAGCATCTTCACCAGGGTAAACTAGGGAATATTGATAAGTACGGGCCACATTCCATGAATGAATAAAAAAGAAACATGAACTGGGCAGGTAGGAGATTTAACCTCAAACTTTCCTCTAGAAGGTTTTGCTCACCTTGAACTTGCAGTTGGTAATTCCGCTCTGTCATGCCTGCCTGACTCACAGCGACACAGGTGTAGGTTCCAGCGTCAGAAATCTGAACGTGAGCAATCCTGAGGAACAGATTTTAGATAAAACTTGTCTAAGTATGTGTAAAAATTGACGAAATATTTAAGCAAAGACACCAACTACACGGACGCAAAGGATTCAAGATGATTTTTCAGCCACAACCCATAAAAGAGTTTACCTCAGGATCTGACCAGCCAACAGCAGCCTCACATGGGATGAGATGGGAAGTGGTAATCCATCTTTTAACCAGGTGAGCTGTGGAGGAGGGGCACCAGCAGCTCTGCATTCAAGTGTAACCGCTGCATTCGGCACTACCGTGATGATCTCAGGATGGGTGGAGACCCCACTGATATTCGGAGGTACTGAGGACAACAAAAAAAAGAGAAAAACTGAATTTGAACTTATGAGGAAGTAACAGTTAATCTGTAGAGAGATGACAAAGCTGATGGGTTAGAATGGCCACACACTGCGTTTGGTCCAGTTGTATTCATGATTGCTAGGCGCTCTGGGCAATAACCCTCACCCCTTATTTCTTTGTCCACTTCCATGGTCCCCATAGCTTCCATGTCCCCTACATCTTCCATGCCTGTAGTGATTGTGATGAGGACAGCCAGGTGGACTTCACAGAATATGGGTTCCCTGATTAGGGCTGTTAATATGGTCCAATCAGGGAGCCCTGTCTGACATATATAAACAGGAACACCACCCTGGAGTTGTTCAGGGAGAGGTGGGTGCCGCAGGGAGTGGAGTGCATCATTTCTCCCTCCAATTCTATTTTGATTTAGTCCCTACCCTCCCCTTCACTGTTTTGATCACACAGCACTGTCCCTTGATGTGAAGGGCAGTGCTTGTCACTGGCCACCCGGGTGTTTTCCTATCTTCCTGGTGGTGGAAATTGAATAAAGATTCGTGCACTTTGTCTTTCACTGTGTCTCACACCTGCACACACACACCATGGGTTCTGGGGATAAAATAAGCACTACCGCACTTAGGTGGTAGTGTGGGGGTTAAGAAAAGAAAAGGAGGACGCTCCCCAGTGGAGGGCTCTCTGCGCGGGAGTCCATAAAAAGAAAAAAATAAAAAATAAAAAACAGGAACGTACTGTCTAATGTACAACTGTCACTGCTGTTGTCTCTTTATATCTTTGTGAAACTGGGATTTGAGGTTTGTCCTCATGTCCCTGTAAACTGTTTGA